>NW_024080634.1:5143389-5212386 GCF_003009895.1 Hyaena hyaena | reverse complement strand
ATTCTGTTCCATTGGTCTATGTGTCTGTTTTTGTGCCAATACCATACTGTCTTGATGATGACAGCTTTGTAGTAGAGGCTAAAGTCTGGGATGGTGATCCCTCCCGTTTTGGTTTTATTTTTCAGGATTACTTTGGCTATTCGGGGTCTTTTGTGGTTCCATACAAATTTTAGGATAGTTTGTTCTAGTTTTGAGAAGTATGCTGGTGCAATTTTGATTGGAATTGCATTGAATGTGTAGATAACTTTGGGTAGTAATGACATCTTAACTATATTTATTCTTCCTATCCATGCTGCTCAATCTGTTTGAAGGAGGAAGGGAGGAAGCAGAAGGCATGTGTGAGCTGTTTACCTTTTTCAACCAGTAGATGGTCCAGAAGGCATCCCAGTCAGCCTCTGTGACCCTGGAGAGGGCCAGGGCACACTTGTGCAAACTCACAAGTGTGAATGTCACTTGTTGGAGCTGACTCTGCAACTGAACAGAGAGGAAAGGTGTGTGGTGGGGAGAAAGGTCCCCCAAAGCAAGTGGCCATATAATTTATTGTACAAGCCAGGACTCTTTGGAAATAATGAGGGCACTAACAGTAATTATGCCAGGTCAACAGGTGTAAAGGGGGACTTTCCTGGGCAATGGAGGTGATGGCCACCCTGTGACAGGGTGTAAGGCTGAGAGAGATGTGGGTGCAGCAGGACCATCCTTCCTGGAGGCTGTGACGCAGGGCCAAGCTGGGGCTGCCTGATGCTGGTGTTGCTGGTCCTCTGGTCTGTCCCAACATGGACGTCTGTATGCGGTTGTGAATGGAGGCACGAGGGAAATCCCGTCTGAATGTAAATTCTGAATCTTCCAGTTTGATTAATCACTCTAATTCTCTTTGTAATTTCTCTGGGTAGTTTTCATTTGGAAGCACACAGTCCTTTCTTCTGACCTAGTGCTGTTAACCTGGCCTCCTCTTCAGACAGCCAAGACTTTCTGCATCAGGGGTGGGCAAGCTTGGGTTTATGACAGTGGTTGCCACTTATTCATTCGTCTCCTGAAATTGTCATTGTCAAAGACTGTGTGTCATGAAAAGGAGGGGTGTACAAGTAGGTGTGTGTGTGTGTGTGAGTGTGTGTGGGGACAAGTATGTCTAGACCCCAGTTCATCCCCTCGGTGGGCTCAGCCTAGCATGGTGCTGGTATTCAGAACCATGAGGAGGTACTTGCTGAGAAGGAGAGGGCGGCAGGCGAGCGGTTTCAGAGCCTGGGCTGTCTAGCAGGCTGAGAGGAAAGGGGATCAGCTGTGACAGGCAGGAAACGCAGTGAACCACCCACCCAGGCTTTACTGCAGGCAGGAGGAGCTACAGGGGTTCTGTCTGAAGGTCTGGAAAGAGGTGTCGCATCGCAGGGCTGCCGGCCTGGAGAAGCAGGGCTGTAAAACAGGCCACAAAGGTTCTATGGCTCCGTGGATGCCCTGCTGTGGGCTGGAGGGTTTTGGGAAGGCTGCATGGAGTAGACACTGATGATTTGGGAAGGAAACAAGGGAGGACACAAGGGTATCAATAGCAACTGTTTATCATATTTTTTATTTTTTGTTTTTATTTTTAATGTTTATTTATTTTTGAGCACAGGCACACACGGTGCGGGGTGGGGTGGGGGGTTGGTGTCAGAGAAGGAGGGAGACACAGAATCTGAAGCAGGCTCCAGGCTCTGAGCTGCCAGCACAGAGCCTGACGCGGGGCTCTAACCCACAAACCGTGAGTTCTGACCCGAGCCGAAGTTGGACACTTAACTGACTGAGCCACCCAGGTGCTCTTATCATATATTTTCAACAAAATTTTTTGGAAATATTTACTTATCCTTTTAATCTAAAGGGTTGAGATCTCCCCAAAGAAAGGCACTGACTTCAGGGCACGTGGCACACTGTAAGGCCCACGTTGGCCTCATACACTTTCTTCCTGACCTCCCCTCCCCATCGCTTCTTTCCCTACAGTGTGTAGAATGTAGAACTGAAGACTATTTTCACTTAGTCTATTTCCAGAATAATTTCATGTTTCTTAGTCTTTGCTTTTAAAATAAAAGGCATTGCCTATATTTCTTATTCACTAAAAATCTTAAAGATAAAACCTCCCTAGAATTGCTTTTACTCATTGGATCTCACAAGATCTGGTGATGAATGTTGTCTTTAGCCCTTCCTGGAAGAAAGGTATCGACCCTTTTTCCATATGATTGCTCACAAACCTCTCTAGTGCTCAGCATACAGAAATTATTTTCTTTCCCTTATACCAGAAAAGGAAATGGTGTGATTTGCAATGTGTCATTTATGTAAGCAATCCATTATGATATAATTGAAAATAAAATACAGTCCAGAATTTCCATATATTGATATTTCTTAGTGGTGATAGGTAGTCAAGGATTAAACATACACATACTTTTCCATTCTTAGCATAGAAAAGTTTCTGTATACCAATCATTGGTACTATGATGGGGAATGAGATTCAGGATTTTGCAGTTTTATATTTGCTTTTAGTTAGTTTGTGAGGCTGCTATTTGAACCAATTAACTAAAGAAGGTTATGAAATTAATTTCTAAAATTATCTGAACAAAACTGATTTAAGATCATTTAAAAATTTTCAAAGTTTATTTATTTATTTTGAAAGAGACAGAGACAGCATGAGCAGAGGAGAAGAGAGAGAGAGAGAAAGAGAGAGAGAGACAGAGAGACAGAGAGAGAGACAGAGAGAGGAGAGAGAGAATTCCATGTTGACAGTACAGAGTCCTATGCAGGGCTTGAACTCACGAAACTGTGAGATCATGACCTGAGCTGAAACTGAGACTCAGACACTTAACTGACTGAGTCCCCCAGTCACCCCTAAAATCACTTTAAAAGCAGTATATCTATATTGCTCTGCCCTCTGAGTTGGGAGAGGGATTAGGGGAAAATTGTTACAAAAATCAAAGAAAGAAAGCCTGTTATGTGTATTTCAAATTTGGAATTACTGATGTTGAATGTTCTTCTATTTGTAGAGTTTTTGGGAATATGGCCTTTAAATAGGAAAGAGAATAATCTGGTTTTCCTCTAAGGGATGTTCTGTTTTGAATGTGGGATTTTTGTTTTGTCTTTCATAACGACAACAGGAGAAAGGCATTTTCTAATGTGATATATTTACAAATTATGAAAAATTCTTCCTTTTTTTTGGGGTCTTAATCCTTGTGCTCCCCTAGACTTAGCTTGGTTCCTAAGAGACATTAGATGCTTACTAATTATTTATCAAATAAAACGGCACCGTGCAGGCTGTGTGTGACCCTGTTTTTCACCCAACTGGCCACTAGATGTCTCTCCACATCCATGCCAAATCTCCCCTAACCCGCGTGCTCACTAACGCATGCAGATCATGCATGCAGTTCAGGCTAGGAAAGCCTGTTGAAAGAACAACTCAATTCTCCCTTTTCACTGGGCACCAGTTTCAAGTGCTCTAGACTACTTGTGTACACAGAGGCATACGACAAAGCTGGTGATGTTCATGTTGAGTGGTTGGAAGAAGAAACAGAGGGGCTATTCTCCTTTAAGCAAGGGTTAGAGATGTGTCCTTCCCTGTCCTGGAAATGCTAAATAACGATACGGTTAGTGACGTTTTAGATTAGCCAGGCCAGGACTTTAGTCGTTTATGTGAACGTTCTCCCCTTTTTCTTCCTTCCCCTCCCCTCTCCTGTCTTGAGTTTGGAGGGTGTGGTCACTGGGGCCTTCCCTGTAATCATGTCTCCGTCCATGCTCTGGGCTACTGTAAAAATAGTAGCACCGGAAAGGGGCATTTTCTTTGGGATAAATCCATTTCTTTGAATAACATATTCACCCCTTCCCAGCCGGTAATGGAAGTGATACCTTTCCATCATAGAAAATTTGGAAAAAGCAGGAAAGTATCACAAAAATAACATTTCTAACCATTTTAGAGACAAAATTGAAATCAGATTATATTTATAATTTTATATCCTCCTGATATTGCATTATATCATAGGCATACTTTCCTACCGTTAAATACTCTTTGAAAACCCAGCTTTTAAAGACAATATGTTGGGGCGCCTGGGTGGCTTAGTCGGTTAAGCGTCTGGCTTCGGCTCAGGTCATGATCTCACAGTTTGTGGGTTTGAGCCCCGTGTCGGGCTCTGTGCTGACAGCTCAGAGCCTGGAGCCTGTTTCAGATTCTGTTTCTCCCTCTCTCTCTGACCCTCCCCTGCTCACACTGTCTCTCTCTCTCTCTCAGAAATAAATAAAAAACATTAAAAAAATTTTAAAAAGACAATATGTTATTCCATCTTTTCCCTGTTCTTCACTTTATCATTTTCCTACTGATGGACACTTAGGTTGTTGCAGATTTTTTACTTTGAGAATTGATGCTGAAATAAATACTGTTTTATATGCATTTTTCTCACATGTCTGGCTAATTTCTTAGAATAGATATCTGTAATTAGAATTAAAGGGAGGACAAATGTCTCCTTGATATGGAAGCAAAATGCAAACCTTCTCAGGAAGCGTTCTTTATTCTTTTGGTTATAAATTCAGGGCTGCATCAGGGAACTCTGAAACGAGGGTTGTATCTGAGTTTTGGGAAGTATTTCTCACATAGCATCTCACATGACAATGTCAGTGGCAGGAAATCTAGATTAATCTTTTATTGGAAATAAGCTATTTTTCTCCTTGCCTTATACCTGTATCATTTATTTCCTGAAAGCTTAACTATGAAGGTTTCTATCATAAAAGGCAGCTTTTTATAACCCTGAGGTGTGATGCTCAGTTACTGAGCTTCATAGGGTTTATGAGATCTTCTGTCACTAGGAAGGACTGGTGAGCTGTCACCTATGGATTATTGATGATGCCTGTTGCTCAAGGAACACTTGATTCTGATCACTATGGTGGGCTCAGTGTAGATGACACACCCATGCGTGTTAGGCTTGTCCTGATTTAGAATTTGGAATCTAAAAGGAAGTGATTTTGGCATGGTCCTTGTAACTCTCCATGTTCTATCACCAGGCAGGACACGTTTTATCCCATTTTAATAAGAAATCCAAAATGTAGGGGTTTGAAAGCATTCCGGTGACAATTACTATTGATAAAAGGTCTTTTTTTTTTTTAACTTTTAAAAGACTGACGTTGAATAAAAGGATATTAATTTAACTTTCTAAAGGCTTTTTGAAGTAAAAATTTATTTCTAGAACTCAATGTTTGGTATACAAGAGCACCTCTTAATGTTTTTCAAACAGTGTTCTTTTCTCAAAAATTAAATTAAGCATATATTTCCATCTTGAAATCTGCAGTCTTTCTGTTTTTGGTATTTGGAAAAAGGCAGAAAGTTTTAAAAATCTATGTATGCATAAGTTTTTTAACATTCTTTTTCTGCTTTGGATTCTACCAATTATGAAAGTCATAGCTCAGAAGCAACACTAAAGGGGAAATGGGAGTTCTGTTCATTGTTCCTATCCTTGACCTTCTGTTCATATCCTGCTGTCAGACTTCTCACAATTCCAAGTTCATTGATGTGTCCAACCACCTCAGAGTGAGTTGACACAGTGCCCCTGACTCTGGCTTGCGTTGAGCCGTGGCACGGTGGAAGCAGGGCTGGTCTGGGCAGCGTGTTAAGGGGAAGCTGGCCTGCAGAGTCCTTGTCCTTGCTGGGGGATGCTCTGTCACCCCCCATCCTCTGATGCTGAGACCTTCATGGGACTCTGGGCTGCTCATTGCTGGATTCTACCCAAGCCTAGCCTCCCTGAGCCCGAACCCCATGTCCTGGACCTTACACTCCTGTAATTTCACTGAGTTCTCTGTTGACTCAAAAATCTGCATCTGTATGAAAGCAGATGACATGTGGAAAATGACCTTGATGTATTGGTATCTTCCACTACCCAGCCAGGTAGGCAGGCTATCTCAGCTGTCATTGAACAGAAAGTTTCACAGACCAAATTGAGATGCTCAAATCATACGGTTTATTCAATCAATTCAAAACATACTATGAAAAGCAAGAAGAAACTGATGGCGTAATAAATGCACTTGGGACCATACTTCCAGGATTCTAGAATCCTGGACTGTGTTTTGACCCTCTATCTGCTGCACAGCCTTCCCTACCAATGACGTGGTTACAAAGACTAGAGTGGAAATTAAACAAGGGGCTCAGTGGATGGAAGGTGCTGTAAGCAGCACATGCTTGGATATCTATTGGGAAGATATCTGGCCAATAGCTGTAGGTTACTAATTAACCTGCTGAGTGGCTGTTTTAGGCAGAATACTGACTCCCAAAAATGTACTCATCTTAGTCCTTAGAATTGTGAATATGTGACTTCACATGGAAAAGGGAACTTTGCAGATGTGATAAAGGAGCTGGAGATGGGGGAATTATCTTGGATTATCTGGTGGGCCCAGGGTAATGATAGGGGGCCTTTGGGGATAGTGAGAGGCAGGGAGGTCATAGTTAGAGAAGATGTGATAATGGAAGCAGAGTCAGAGAGATAGATATCTGTTTGAAGATGCTACGCTGCTGGCCCTGAATATGAAAGAAGGAGCAATAAGCCAAGCATGCAGGTGGACTTTAGAATTTGGAAAAGCCAAGTGCTAATGGACTAACTTGTGTCCTTCACCTCTGCTGAATTCATATGTTCAAGTCCTCACCTCCGGTACCTCAGAATGTGACCACATTTGGAGATAAGGTCTTTGCAGAGGAAATTAAGCTAAAATGAGGTCACTAGGGTGGCCCCTAATCCTATATGATTGATGTCCTTATAAGAAGAGGACACTTTGAACACAAACAAGGACAAAGGGGAGGAACATATGAAAATATAAGGAGGAGATGGCCATCTACAAGCCAGGGAGAGAAGTCTGGAATAGATCCTTTCCTGCAGGCCCTTGGATGGAATCTACACTGTTGACATCTTGATCTTGGACTTCCAGCCTACAGAATTGTGAGACAATAAATTTCTGTTGTTTAAGCCCTATGTCTGTGGTATTTTGTTACACAGCCCTAGCAAACTAGTACACCAAGAGAATAAATTCTTCCCTGGAGCCACCATAAAGTAATGAAGGCATGGTGACACCTTGGTTTTAGCTCAGTGAGACCTATATTAGACTTCTGGCATCCAGAACCATAAGGTAATAAATTCAATTATTTTAAGTTGCTAAATTTGTGGTAGTTAGTTATATAAATAATGGGAAATTAATATGGTGGCTGTGGGTTTAATGTGTGTGTGTGTGTGTTTGTGTTGAGAGATTTTATTTTTAAGTAATCTCTGCACCCAGCATGAGGCTTGAAATTACAACTCTGAGATCAAGAGTCACATGCTCTACAAACTGAGCCAGCCAGGGACCCTGAAAGTGTGTTGTTTGAGGACAGAGCACATATAGGGCCAGAATGGGACCATAATGGGTATCATCAATGAGTGACCAATTTAGGGATGAAAAAGCTATGGGCCTGAAGGTTTCATTATCTGGATCGTATGACGTGATTTTTCTACTTCCTTTTATCTATTGGTAACACTTGTTTGTTCCACCTCCCTTTTAAAATAATAACTTCAATCTATTCTGTCTTTGCATGTTCTATATGGCTAGCTTATTATTTCTATGTAGCACAGCATGTCTTCTGGATTGTGCTATATGTTTACTCACTGTCTGTGATTAACACATCAGTTTACTTAACACATCAGTGTGTTTCACATGCTTCGTACAAGCCACTGGCTTCCTAACTATGTAAGTAATATGTTCTTTGAGTTCCATCCTTCCCATATATTTTTATTTCTCCTGTAATTATGCTGAATATTTTAAAAATAATATATCTTACATATGTTACTGCTACTGTATTGCCAGGGTGCTAACACATGAACAATATTTACATTTGGAAATAGAGGACTCTACACAGCGCTACATCCTGGCTTTGGTTCGCGGGGGTGGGGGGGTTTCTGTGGCACATGAAAGTTATCAATCTCCTCTTCCTTATTCTTCTCCCTCCCCAGTCAGGATCTTCTTTAAGACTGTGGTCACAGTGTCTATGGCTATTTCCAAGCTACGTTGGCAGAGTTGATACCTACGACACAGATTATCTGACCCAAAACATAAAATATTTCCTATCTTATGAAAAAAGTTTGCTGACCCTTAGTATCAAGCCCCACTAAAGAAATATTACTATTTCAATTTCACATTTGAAGACAGCAAGGCTCTGGAAGGGTGTTTGCTTTCCTAAGGTCCCAACCAACCAGAGATGGGCAGTGCCAGGGTTCAGCTTCAGAACCCAGGCTGTTTCCAGCACACCATGCTGCTTTAGGGGAACTTGTCCTTTAGCTTGTCTGGTCTACTTTTCCTGCCTTAGAAAGGTGATTTTGACCTGTCTTAACGACCTAATCATGTTTCTGATCTCTCTTCCACCTTGGCAAACTCACATCCAATACATCATACTTGTTTGGGTCTTAGCTATCTTCTGATTTATTAAGAAGCCAGTAAACAGTTCTTTTATTCTGTTATTTGAAGTTGTTGATGAAAGAGCTAAGATTGTGTTGAGTAAAAATGTGATCGTCTGTGAAGTGATGCTAGTTATGTCTCCAGAGTGAATCATTTAAGTAAAATTAAAAAAAAACTTTTCATATTGAAATAGCTAGATTGGGGGCGCCTGGGTGGCTTAGTTGGTTAAGCGTCCGACTTTTGCTTGGGTCATGATCTCGCGGTTCGTGGGTTCGAGCCCCGCGTCGGGCTCTGTGCTGACTGCCAGCTCTGAGCCTGGAGCCTTTTTCAGAGTCTGTTTCTCCCTCTCTCTCTGACCCTCCCCTGCTCACGCTGTCTCTCTCTCTCTCTCCTAGAAATAAATAAAAATTTAAAAAAAAAAATTTAAAATTGAAATAGCTAGATTGATAGAAGGGTTGGAAAGATAGTACAAGCAGTTCCTATATACTGTTCAACCAGCTTCCCTGAATGTCAGCATCTTATCTAACCATGGCTTACTTATCAACACTGTGAAATTGACATTGGTACACTAGTATTACTTAGACCGCAGACTTTATTCTGGTATTAACTAGGTTTTCCACTAATGTCCTTTTTCTATTAAGAACCTAATCCAGGACACCATGTTGAATTTAGTCATTATGTCTCCTTAGTTTTCTCCAATTTGTGGCAGTTTTTCAGTCTTCCCTTGCCTTTTATGACCTTGACACTGCTAAAGAGTACTGGTCAAGTATTTCAGAGAATGTCCTTTAGCTCAAGTTTGTCCGATATTTTCTCATGATTAGACCGGGGTTATGAAGTTTGGGGAAGAATACCACAGAGGTGAAGTGCCTTTCTCATTGAATCATGTCAGGAATACACAATATCAACATTACTTATCACTGGTGATGTTAATCTTGGTCACTGGGTTGGGTGAATAATTTTAAATGATTAATCAACAATGTTATGTCACACCCATTTTGTATTCAGCATGATGCTAAGTACTTACTGGGTGAGATAATTGAGAAATAGAATAGAAAAGAATTCCAGAAAGAAATTAGAAAGAGTTTTATAATATGTATGAGAAAATTAAGACCTCGAAGAGATGAGTAGAGAAAGAATAGGCAAGTCACAAGGGAAAAAAGTACACGTTTAATAAATACTTGGAAGGGACACCTGTGTGGCTCAGTTGGTTAAGTGTCTGACTCTGGCTCAGATCATGATCTTGTGGTTTGTGACTTTGAGTCCCGTGTTGGGCTCAGTGCTGATAGCTCAGAGCCTGGAGCCTGCTTCAGATTCTGTGTCTTCCTCTCTTTCTGCCCCTTCCCCACTCATGCTCTGTCTCTCTTTCCTTCAAAAATAAATAAACATTAAATTTTTTTAAAAAAATTAAAAAAAACCATGAAAAATGTTTGTCTTTGGAGTAAACACAATACCTATCATATCATTATAATATTCATTATAAATATGGGACCCAAACAAAGATATTCATTGGAAAGGTGGTATAACCAGTTCTTACCTAGCATAATAACAATTATTTAAAACTATATAAAGAGACTAAATCACAGAATAAGTGTTAAGAATGATTGTCTTTGGATGATGAGTTTGTACATTACTATCTTTCTTCTTTTGGTTTTTCTATATTTTTGGGAAAACTTAACACTAACCTGTAGTATCCAAAAGTCGAATGGGGTAGTGGAAAGAACACCAATGTTAGAGTCAAACCTGGTTTAAGTCCTTGCTCTATTATTTAAAGGCCTCATGAACTTGGGTAAGTTTGCACCTTGGTTACCTTAGATGCCGAACTGGAATCATGAAATAATTTTGTGGGATGTTTGGGAGAAAATTAAGTGCTATAATACATTTGGAAGCACTTGGCTCTAGTTATATTTAATAGTCTCTTTCTTAAAAGACATGACACCTGCCTTTTAGACAAGGTTGAAATATGGTCATGGAATGACAGGCTGAGAGGTGAGAGCCTCACTGTCGCTGATGAAGGATCTCTGGGGTGGTGGAGAAAAAGGTGGAAGAAAACCCGTGATGTTCTAAGGGGTGAGTGGGACTCAGTGTTCATTCAACAACCAAGGCATCAAATGTGCCAAACCGTGTCCTGATCATTTTGGATGGACGGGGCATTGTTCTGGGAACTGGTGATAGAAGGGAGAACAGATTAAACAAAAGCCCCTGGTTTCAGGGAGCACATATTCTAATGCAGAGCAGAGAAAAGACAAGCAGGAGGTGCTACGAGTCAGTGGTATGGAGGAAAACAGAGCAGGATGTGTATACGTGTTTCTTGCAATTTTAGGCAAGGTGACTAAGGTGTTTAGGGCTCACATATGAAGATTCATAGGCTGTCCCCTCGCCCTTAGGACGCTCCCTGGGGAAGAGAATCTTGAAAGCAGAATGACATGAGTGAGCAGGATGAGTATTATTCTGTAAACCTGAGACCTGTGGGAAGGATAAGAAAGGTGGATCATCTTTGCCTGGGGAGTTAGGGAGGTCTTCACAGAAGAGGCGATTCTCCAGCAAAGCCCTTAAGTGGGGTAGCAGTTCTCTAGGTGGAGAAGAGGAGGGGGGCCGCCCACCTGGCAGGGAAATGTCCGGGACCCTGGGGTGTGATCGGCTGTGGGGGTTTGCAGGGCTCTCTGGAGTGTCAGGAGCACAGAACAGGGTAGAGAAATGGGTAATGCGGCCCTGAACATGAAGTGCTTTCTACTACCATAAACGGAAAGTTTTGGATTTCATCCTGTACGTGAGGGAGGTTACAGAGTTCTTTTAAGCAGGGAGTGCCAAAATATTCTAGCTTTGAAAATGGTAAGGATTGTGACTTCATTAACTGAGGTCTAGCAGAGAGTGGCAGAGAAGGTTGGGAGGAGAAGGGGAGATGAAGATGAGGAGGGAGAGAATGAAGGAGGGGATGGCACAGTTGGGGATGCAAAGAGGAGGGTCTGTGGGAACCTCCTCGGGGAGGGTCCAGTGCAGCCGGTTGGCCTTGTGAGGCTGAGCCCAGGGCAAGTCAGAAGCAGATGTCTAGATTTGTGTGCCCCTCAATAATGTAGCTGTATCTGCCTTCCTAGGGCAGCTGACTCCCCCCATCCCGATATTTCTTGATTAGATCCATCTAATCTTGAAAAACTAAAATCTTGAAAAAATCAAAATGAATGACACCCTTTTTACTCCTCTGTAGTGTGGAGCCCGTGGCTTCTCTTCTAAGGAAGTTAGGCAAATACAAGAGTATATATTCTCTGGCAGCTCTTGCTGGTTTTTGCTTAGCTAGGTTTGTGGGCTTTAAAAGTATCATTGCACAGAAGCATTTTTCTGGTTAAGGAAATTAAAGTAGGAACATGGAAGTCAAGGTCATCCCTTTCTCCCGACTCCACAATCCTCCCTTTTTAGAAGCGTGTATTTTCTGTATGTGTTTCCAGCCTTCAGAAATAACTCTTGGCCATGTTCTTCAGGTTGCAAATCCCCAAGGTGTGCCCGTTTGAACGCATGCAGTGTATTATTTCTGCGGGGCCTCATGCCCTTTCCTTCCAAGTCGGCTTCCTTACCCGAAGTGCCTACTGACATTGAGGCTCTTTGTTTCAGGACCCCTGAATCCAGAAATTGGCCAACTCTCTTCCATCATTTTGCCCTAAGTTATCCATCAACTTTTTTTTCTTGATTCCTTTCCTTCTTAGAAGGATGGCTTTTGGCTGCCCTGTTTCTCAAAGGGTTGGGGTAGCCCTCTCCCTCTCACACTCTCTACTGGGGGGTGTGTGTGTGGGTGTACACACACATGCGCACGCACGTGGTTCAGTGACTTTCTCCAGAGAGTGCTGGCTGGAGTGAGTGGGTTGAGCTCCCACAGGGAGGAGGGCAGTTTCCCCCCCAAGGGGCAGAGCTGTGCTGACGTAGCAGCTTAACTGCCTTGTTAGATGCTGATGTTTTTACTTCTCTTCCTGTTTCAGTTGGAATGAATCACATTTGAAAACATTTCCATCCTTTTAGTGACTACATTGAACAACACATGTTTTTCATTAATATTTACTGTAATCAAACCTAACCTTTTTCTTTTTAAAATGAGCACGATTATTTCTATCATTATCTAGCTTTCTTCGGCCTTCATACTTAGCTTCATAAAATGGATTCCTGCCTAGATAGATTGAGAAATAGTGTTTTTTAATTTCTGGAGACTCAGAACTCATAAATGGAATAATAAAAATTCTGATGGGGGACACCTGGGTGGCTCAGTGAGTTAAGCATCTGCCTTTGGCTCAGGTCATGAACTCAAGGTTTGTGAGTTTAAGCCCCACATTGGACTCTGTGCTGACAGTGTGGAGTTTGCTTGGGGTCCTCTCTCTTCCCTCTCTCTCTGCCTCTACCCTGCTTGCACTCTCTCTCTCAAAATAAATGAAAAATATTTAAAGAACTGTTAAAAACAAAAAAGAAAAAACTCTGGTGAAAGAGTATAGATGATTGGCTAGTAGATTGCTCCAAACTATTTTCAACTAACTTCCTCCTCAGCTGTCCTCCCCTGAACTATGTTACTTAAACAGGGTTGCCAATGTTGATTTTTTTTAAACTTTATTTTGGAGAGAGAGTGTGAGCAGGGGAGAGGGGCAGAGGAAGAGAGAGAGAGAGAGAGAAAGAGAGAGAGAGAGAGAATCCCCAACAGACTCCACACTCAGTGCAGAGCCTGACTGGGGGCTTGATAACCACGGATTATGACCTGAGCCAAAATCAAGAGTCAGATGCTCAATGAACTGAGTCACCCAGGTGCCCTGAGATTTTAATTAATACTTTATAACATTTCCTTGAAATGAGACCAATGACCCAGTCTCTCTGTTAAATATGGAGTTCTGTAATTCTGAGAGGGTATTTGCAACTGAAACTTTCACCCTCCCTGCTCCTCACCCTCACTCCTTTTGGATAGATAAAGGGAGGATGGTGACAAAACAGTGGAATTTCAAGACTGCTACAACATTCAGATCACTGCTTTCATAGTGGTTGGCAGCCATATGCTGCCGAGAAGCTGTTTCAAAGGGAAACTGGACTTACTTCCCTTTTAAGTGAGAGTTGCAGCATGAATGTAGATCAATCACCATTTCTAGCACAGTCGTATCCTCTTTATGAGTGCACTTCCTCAAAGACCTCTGGGCATACACTGAATGTGTTAGGCAGAGCCCTTTCAAAGTCCAGACATGTTTTCCGAACAAATGCCAGATTTCCTGGGACTGCTGGTTACCACCCCTTACTCCACAAATACAGTGCATCTAAGATTGTCCGTCTGGATAATCTTGCCTTTTTAGTGTTTACTTAAAGTGGAAATGATATTATCCAGACCCTGGGTACAGATGAGATCATGTCATGAGGTCTCGCTCTGATGTTGTTTTCTCTTGGTAGTGTAGTCACATCAGGAACTGAAGGCAGATGGGCAGCTTCGATGACATTTTGAAGTCCCTGCTGTTTCTAACCTCCCATGATTGTTGAGAAATCACTGGGGAGGTGAGGCTGTCAGGTAAGGTGGCAGGTCAACCTATGAGTTACTCACAGCCAATGGGAAGATACCATGGGATTGTTATTAGTGTGCCATGAAAAGGTGTCTCTGTTGTTGCTTTATTTTAAAATAGATTTTATTTTTTAGAGAGGTTTTAATGCACAGAAAACCTGGGCAGAATGTACAGAGATTTCCCATATGCCTCCTGCCCCCACGCATGCACAGCCTCATTATCAACATCCCCTGCCAGAGTGGGACATTTGTTACCACTGATGAGTCCCCAGCAACATATCATAATCATCCAGAGTCCATAGTTTACATTAGGGTTCACTCTTGATGTTGTACATTCTGTGGGTTTTGACAAATGGGTAATTACATGTATCCATCATTATCGTACCCTACAGAGTAGCTTCACTGTTTTCTTTTTTAAAATGTATTTTCCTATGTACAGATTGAGAAGGTCCTATCTAAAAAGATGTATATTGAGTTCTACTTTTCTGCTAAGATTTTAGGCAGGAGAACGCTTTTCATGAAAGTCTCATGAATATGGATGTTCTCTGACAAAAGGGTTCCATGACCGTATGTTTTTGGGAAATGCTGGGGAAAAATATGATGAGTCATCAATAGGATATTTACACAGGTATTCTGGTTCTGACATACAAATATATGTTGTCTAAATCAACTAAACTGTCTAATTAAAGCTAAATTTCATTTCTGAGAAATTGATGGAAAATCCAACCATGAACATCCTAACAATCTGTCCTCAAATCTGTTTTTTAGGTTTATTTATTTATTTTGAGAGAGAGAGAGAGAGAGAGCAGGGTAGGAGGGGCAGGGAGAGAGGGAGAGAGTGGATCCCAAGCAGGCTCCGCACTGTCAGTGCAGAGCCCAGAGCAGGGCTCTGTCTCACGAACCATGAGATCATTACCTGAGCTGAAATCAACAGTCAGATGCTTAACTGACTGAGCCACCCAGGCTCCCCTCCACATATCTGTTTTTAAATGAGTATCCCTTTAAGAATTTTATCCATTCATTTGCTTATTTGCTCATTTAATTAATATCTACTTTGTGCCTTTCTGTGCCAATACTCAGGGACACACAACGCCTTAACACAAGGAAGAATGTTGCAGAGGTGACTAGTAACCATTGCCCTCTTTTCTTTAGTAATGTTGAGTGTATGCCAATGCAGGATAAAAGCTATTTCCCAGCTTCCCTTGCAGTGAGAAGTACCATGTGACTATGTTCTGGTCAATGGGATGTGGCCTTGAAGTTCTGTGTGCAGGGCTATCATTTGGCCTGTATGCATTGGCCTAGGTATATACAAGTCAATAGGTGCAAAATGGAAACCGTGTATTGTGAATGGCAGAGCAATAAGACAGGAAGAGCCTGGGACTCTGAGGCTGTGCAATGCCTTGGCCGCCTGTAAATGTGTATGATTAGATCATTATGTGAAATAAATAAACTTCTATCAGTTTAATTCACTGTTACTATGGCCTTTGTAACAGCAGCCAGACCAGTAACCTAACTGACACAGAAAGGATTTCTGGTGATCAGATGTTGTCATAAGATGAGGCAGTCAAGATGTTTAAGAATCCTTCAAGTCAAACAGTGTATAATGACCATCTTATTCTTTAAGAAAGGCCTGAATAGGGGCGCCTGGGTGGCTTAGTCGGTTAAGCATCCGACTTTCGCTTAGGTCATGATCTCGCGGTTCGTGGGTTCGAGCCCCGCGTCGGGCTCTGTGCTGACTGCCAGCTCAGAGCCTGGAGCCTGTTTCGGAGTCTGTGACTCCCTCTCTCTCTGACCCTCCCCTGCTCACGCTGTCTCTCTCTCTCTCTCCTAGAAATAAATAAAACATTAAAAAAATTAAAAAACTTAAAAAAAAGAAAGGCCTGAATATAGTAAGGGAATATTGAATATTGTGCTGCTATTCAAAATACATGGTTTCCATTTTGCCACCTATTGACTTGTGCATACCTAGGCCAATAATTTCTTAAACTTCTCATATCCACATGTTGAAGGAAGGAAGAAAAGACCCAGGGCACTGAGGTTCTTTTAAGTGAACCTCACTCCCCCCACCCCCAGTTTTGTTAATAAACCTAGAGAAATAAGGCCAAATTTTCGTATTACAGTTGAATTTTTCCAGTTAGTGCAGGGTGCACAGGCACTTGACACAGATCCAAAGGCTTTAAAATAACCAAAATCTATGTTCCCCATTCCTTCTATATATTTTTGTAAAACAAATTCTGGCATCACAAACTTCCTTTTACCAACATGCTACCTCTATCCACATAGTGGGCTTGGGTAAACATACAAGTATATATTTAGATGTGGGTTAGGCATGAAATAGCTTTTTCTTCCTAAATAAGGTGAAGAAAATGCTCGATTCATTACTAAATATGACATTTTAGATATAAGTAGACAAAAAGGACCATGTGAAAATGTGCTAAGCTTCCACATAGTTAACAAGATGTCACTTGGTGAGAGAATTTTCATAATTAATGAACCAGTTCAATTTGCTCTGCCATTTGACTTTGATTAATCTGTCATGGAGTATTCCCACAGGGACTCTATCCAGTTGGTTTGGGAAGCTCTTATGTCTATATCCCGGGCATGTGCATGGATCAAAATGCTGGCATTCAATAACTGCCTCGTTAGGTCAAGGAACAGCCATGTAAACTCAGTGACAATGCCCAAGATCCTGCTGTGAGCCACCACATGGCCCAGATGGACAAACTTCCAACCAACAAACATAAGATCCAAGTCAAAACTATTTGGAGAAGGGATTGGACCACGTGCATGTTTTATGGGATGTTAGAAGGTCAATTTACGTAATTAAACTTTTATTTCTAATTCTGCCATGGATTTGGCGGACAGAATAAAATGACTTTTTAGCATCATCTTTAAACCATCTGATCAAAATTTGCTTCATTGCAAAGTCAGTCTATGGGAATAAATTATTTATATGACAAGCTGTAGCAATTAGTGTTTGGTCAGTATATTTTTCTGTTTAGAAACCATTGTAGGTACTTCAAAAAAGGAGTTTAATACAGAGAAGTTTTAGTACATATTAGAAGGAGAAAAGTGCAGAAATGGGGAGGTGAGATTATCCAAAGATTAGTAACTGCAGGAAGCCACTACCCTCTTGGGCTTGAGGAAGCCAGAGGGGAGCATGTTGAACTCTCCCCTTAGGCTGGCTGAGCCACAAAAGTTGTTGCTGTAAGACCAGGCTGTCTGAGCAGAAGCCCAAAAACCACGCTTGCCAGCTGGTGCTGAGGCCGCCACTGCCAGAGGGACCCTAGAAAGTGGAAAAATAACATCTCCCTTACCCCCACCTTTCAAGTTGCTACTGGTGCCTCCCCCTGGTAGAACCCAGCAGGAGGCTGGATGGCAAGGGAATCTGGGAAATGTAGTTACAAGGCTTTCTGCCCCAGGGTCAGAGAGCAAGATGAAGGGAGGGCATGGAACTGAGAGACTAGAGACTTTAGTTGGCACCCAGCTTCCAAGGACATATCCTATATAGATTTTTAAATAAAAACAAAATTTTTTAGTTTTTCTTTTTGAGTGAGCGAGCAGGAGAAGAGGCGAGAGAGAGAGAGAGAGAGAGAGAGAGAATCCCAAGCAGGCTCCAACACTGTCAGTGCAGAGTCAGATGTGGGGCTTGAACTCATGAACTGCGAGATCAAGACCTGAGAGGAAATCAAGAGTTGGACACTTAACTGATTGAGCCATCCAGGGGCCCCCTTAATTCATTAAAAAAATCATGACAAATGTACTCTTTGATCCCCATCCGCTATTTTCTCCATCTCCCCAGTCACCTCACCTCTGGTGAACATCAGTTTGTTCCCTGTAGTTGAGAGTGTGTTTTTCTTTTTCCTCTTTGTTTATTTGTTTTGTTTCTTAAATTCCACATATGAGTGACATCATATGGTATTTGTTTTTCTCTGACTGGCTTATTTCACTTAGTATTGTAGTCTATGGCCCCATCCACGTTATTGCAAATAACAAGATTTCATTCTTTTTTATGGCTAAATAATATTCCATTGTATATACACACCACATCTTCTTTATCCACTCATCTATCAATGGACTCTTGGGCAGCTTCCATAATTTGGCTATGGTGAATAATGCTGCAATAAACGTAGGGGTGTATGTATCCCTTTGAATTAGTGTTTTTGTATTGTTTCGGTAAATACCCAGTAGTATGATTCTAGGATTATAGAGTAGTTGTATTTTCAATATATATATATATTTTTAATTTTATATTTGGAGGGGGAGAATGAACAGGAGAGAGAGAGATGGAGACAGAATCTGAAGCAGGCTTCAGGCTTCAAGTTATCAGCACAGAGCCCTATGCGGGGCTCGAACTCACAAACATGAGGTCATGACCTGAGCCAAAGTCAGACCCTTAACTAACTGAGCCACCCAAGGCACCCCGGGGTAGTTCTATTTTTAATATTTGGAGGAAACTCCATACTCTTCAGTATTCTATATAGATTTAAAGTAGCTGCATAGCACCTGATTAAAGTAATAAATTAGGTAACATTTTATTATTTGCCAAGATATCACATCTTTAAATCCTCCTCTTTGAAATTATATACAATTATAATCTAGCATATATACACAGTTATGAAGTTATATGGATGCTACTGGATATTATATTTAAAAACAGTCATGTTAGGGGTGCCTGGGTGGCTTAGTTGGTTAAGCGTCCGACTTTTGCTCAGGTCATGATCTTGCGGTTCGTGGGTTCGAGCCCCGCGTCGGGCTCTGTGCTGACGGCCAGCTCAGAGCCTGGAGCCTGTTTCAGTCTGTGACTCCCTCTCTCTCTGACCCTCCCCTGCTCACGCTGTCTCTCTCTCTCTCCTAGAAATAAATAAAACATTAAAAAATAAAAAAAAATCATGTTAGTATTTATTCATACTGCTTATCCAACTGGGTTTATTGGCAAGAAACAAGACTGAAACTATCATTTATATCTATGTCTTGACCACACCAATCCTGTCTTTCTACAATAACCCAAAAGAATCACATTTAAACAGAAAAGATAGTAAAGAAATTAGGTGAAACTTGGTTTACACCTTATGCATCTCCCATTTCAGATAAGAACCCAAGTGGCCTCTTCCTGGGCAAATAATCCCAAAGGCAACCCCAGCCCCACAATGCTTTGGGGAGATGTGACATCAGGACCTCCTAGTGGTCTTCTTTCTGGTGGTCAAAGCAAGTCAAGGGCATTTGAGGGAATAGACACAAACCTTTGCCCACTTTGTGTCTCAGCAGTATTATATATAGGAAAGCCATTAATAAAAAGGAAAAAAAAAGCCCGATGGTCTTAGTGGCATGGTATAAATAGGACTGGATAATTTTCTGTGATGAATTCATTCCTATCTCTTCATGTGGGTCTGGGAAATGTGTCTGGAGGGCATTTTCCTCCTTGTTTGGAGGTGACTTAACAGACTGGCAATTACTGTCATTATAAGCCCAATCACATAGCTGGAAGACCTCGGTGATTGCACGCTCCTAAGCAGCATGGGACAAGAGGGAGCTGTTGAGACCACACTGAGAAGCCAGGGAACTGCAGACAAGTAATCTGCTGGGGAAAAAGGCCCCTTTGATCTTCATACCAGACAGCAATTTCAGCAGAAGCAGAGTTGACTTGGTTGGTTTTTTTTTTTTTTTACTGCAGTGGGACGAGCACTACTGACTTGTACGAGTAGGGTTTGCCAAGAGGAAGTAAAGTTGATCTTTAGCTTACCTGCACCTTAAGCTGCGCAATGAAAAACGTTTGTGTTTTTCTTAAATAGAAATGGTCTGAATATTTAACAAAGGCAAATAATTTCTTTGATGTTTTTAATCATGGGGCCAGTTTCAGCTCATATGATGTTGGATGCTTGCTGGGCAACTTAAGTCTGATAATGGCGATTTTCTTTTGGTCCTTGGGGTGGACTGCCAAAATTCAAAGATTTTCATTAAATTCAATACAGTGCTTGCCTTCATATTTACCTGGGAGCATCCATTGTCAGTCTCCCGAGCAAGAATAGATCTGTATGTGTGCTCTTGGAAATGCTTCTGGGTTATCGTTATGCTGATTTGAATTACCGGAAAAGCTGCTTATATAGAGAACAGTCCAAGGAAGAAAGTGGGTTTGGATGAAGGGCATCTGCTCATGTCTTTTGTCCTGGTTTCAAGACAAGCTTGTCATCACAAGGCATTCTGATATGGTCTGGATCTGTGGATGACAGATCTTCAGTCATCTGTGGATGACTCTTCCTTAGGAAGAGGTTAACAGAGGCTGCAAGAGGACCCGTCTGGGAATTTTCCCAGTTGAGCTCTACTTTGGTTCATCATCATTTACTAGTTTTGGAATCACTGTCTTCTTTTGAATTAAATAAGTTATGGTTTCTCTAACAGGATAGGATGTAGGGTGCTTGTGATAGCCGCTGTTATTCTGATCTCCAGCACGCACCTCCAGGCTGTACACAAACAAATACCAAGTGAATGAGCATAATGCATTTCTGCTTATGGCTATTGATTTCCTGGTGAAACTCTCTTTTTTTCTAGTGTCTACAGGAAATGTCTTCCTCGCTTGTATGCATGTCTGCCAGGCTTGCCAGTTCTAAGCCGGCCACGGGGAACATACCACGTGACACATGGGGCAGATCAAAGCAAGGATTTCAGGGCTGACTACAAGGGGAAATGGTTAGTAATTAATAAAAGGATGTGGAATTGGTCATGTTGACTGAAAGAGCCCAGAACCTTGGCGAAATGCTTCCAGAGGCTGCCAAGATAAAAAGCACGGCTGGGCTGAGTTATGTACGGGTGAAGCCAGCAGGTGTCAGTGCCACTGGGTGAGGGGAGCAGAGTGAGACGTTTACTTTCACCCAGGCAACGGGCTCTTCAGCTTTGGTCTTAGTTTTAGTTTGTTTTTTAAATGGAGCTTTTAGGGGCCACTGGGGACGTAAGAAAATGTGAGAATGATGTTTAACTCTGAGAGTCAAGCTGTGGTTTCTCATTGGCAATATCTTGCTTCTCATTGTTTTGTGTCAGTATGTTTTTTTTCCCAGATTTAGGATCAAAGGAACCTTTCCCTTGAACTTGTCCATTCTCCCCACCCTCCCTTGTGTGTGGTCTAATGCCTTGATGAAACCAAATAGGTCCCCCAGGAATGTGCAAGTCTGCTGGTTTTCCACCATAGCTCTAGCCACCGTATACATTTTTGGTGGCTGGGTGGTGACCAGTAGCATGTGGAAGAGGAGGTGACCCACAAAATGATGTTGAGATACAGTGTATTAGAGGTGGGACCCATCTCAGCAAGGGACTGGTGAGTATGTGTCTTGGTGAGTCTCAGTTGTTGAGAAGGCTGAGGGCTATGGAAGCTCTGGATGCAGAGGTGTGTGTGTGTGTGTGTGTGTGTGTGTGTGTGTGTGTGTGTGTTTGTATTCCTGGCAAACAAGTCATGAACCTCCAAAGAAAATATCCACTGATTGGCTGGGAGACTTGTGAGCTTATAAATTGCCTCATTGAGTTTTTAAGCCATTTCCCCAAGGGAGTGATGATGTTTGATCTCTTCTGCAATCTTTGTGGATATCTCAGGACACGAGGTCCCTGAAAGGAGTAGATTCTATTGATCCTAACCAAGCAGCAGTGTAGTTTCTTAGCTTCTGAATGATTTACCCCCCTTGTTCTTTGCCCTCCTTCAGGCCTCTTCCAGTGCCTGCCAACCTGCTCCCAAAAGACCAATGCCATGGACAACATGGCTAGTGGGGAGAGCAAGGCAGGGAGGGGGGCGGCATTGAACTTGGCTGGTTCATCTTCCATGGTTTAGAGTGGAGTTTCCAACCTCAGAGCAGATGTCAACTTTATGGGTAATCTTGTATGTTAAGAATGGTTTGAAGTAAATAGGACAGATGATTAAATAATAAGCAATTATGGGAATTGGGGACAAGGGTGTTTGTAAGTTTCTCTCCATTCCTCTGTAATTTCAAAACACAAAAATGTCTGTTGAGGGCCTGGAAGGCTGATATGAGAGCTGTAAGAAGTGAGAGACGAATGTATGGCAGGTAACTTCAGGTCTTTATAAAGAAATAGCCACATCTTGGGTGGGATACAGGGGTTCAGTTATCATTGCCACAGAATGCCACATAGTAGCGCCTCAAAACTCAGTGGCTAAGAACTAGAATTGTGATTGCTCATACATAGGCAGGCATGGTTGGTGGCTGGGAGGACCCTGCTCCAGTGACTCTCATCCTCCCCTGGGGTTGGAAGGCTAACCACCAGGTAAACTGAGGCGTCTTCTCCCTGGTGATTGTGGAGGTGAAAAAGGAAAATGGAATTGAGTGAAGCTGCTTCGGCTTAGGCTGGGAAGCAACACCCTTTCCTTCTACCCACATGCCATGACCAAGGCAAGTCCTATGACTGAGCCCAAAGTCAGTGGCTGAGAAATACAGTGTGGTCATGAGAAGCTTGGGCAAGGGTGAGGATAGAGAGAGGGGTTAAGATTTGGCCAACTGTTATATATATATGTATGTATATATATGTACATACATATATATATAGAGAGAGAGAGAACATTCTACATATAAAATCACATCTCTATAAAATATAATTTATAATATAACGAGTCCATCTCTCTCTCTCTCTCTAAGCCTGTATTGTGTGTATATGTGATTCCAGTGAGAATGCTCCTATCTGGCTTTCCTAGGGTTCCGTTTTGCTCCATCATTGTGAAATGGTTGAGGTATTTGGGCTCCCCTATTAGATGATGAGAAGAAGCAACATCCTAACCATTTAATCTGTGATTTTCTTTTCGATTCCCCGACTAGTGGCACGTCACAGCCAGCCTCCTGGGTTGGGAGCCTCAGTGTTTTTCAGGAGCAGTGCTCCGAGTTGAGCTGGAAGAGCCAGGCTGCGTTTCAGCCAGAGACGAGAGTCTTTCTGTGAAAGTCCTTGAAGTAAGGGCATTCTGTTTCTGGGTAGGAAACAGTGCTACATCTGGGCCAGCCGTCTCTATCCCTGCCTCCTCCAGGCTCTCCCAGCAGGCACGCGGCTGTCTGGGGCTTTCCTTGCCTAGACCCCCCACCTGGTAGCGTGCAAGCAAAGAGGCCACTAGACACACCGTGAGAGCAGTATGTGGCAGCCAACATGGTCTGTCTTCCTCTGTGTCAACCGGGCAGAGTCCTGGTAATGTAGGTGAACACTGTGCTTTATAGCAGTTTGTTGGATATCAGTCAATATTAAGGAATGAAGAGGCACTTTGCTGAGCACTAGGAAAACTCTCTGGGGTCAAGGGGAGACAAGGAACCAGTAGCACAGGAGACTCAGAGGGCAGTGATGGAAGGGAGGCATGCTGATGTGACAGCAGGAGAGTAGGAGCGGTTTTAGATGGGGTGGGGGATGGACAGCTTCTCTGAGATGCCGTTTATTTCTTATTTTTATTATTTTATTTTCATTCCAATTAGTTACCATACAGTGTAATATTGGTTTCAGGTGCACAGTATGGCGATTCATTGCTTCCATACTTCATCCCGCTTTCATCATGACAAGTGCCGTCCTTAATCCCTATCATCTATTTCCCTGGTCCCCCAGCCCCCCCACCCCCCCACCCCCCGCCCGGTAACCATCAGTGTGTTCTCTACAGTTAAAAGTCTGTTTCTTGGCTTGCCTCTCTCTCTGTCTCTGTCTCTGTCTCTCAGATGCCATTTAAATCGAGTTCATTCAAAGGCCCCAGGGGAAGAAATTTCCAGGCAGTGAGACCAGCAGGTATAAACATCTCAAGGGAGTGACAGTCGACCTTAAACACTCCAACTTCCAAAGGCAACCTCTGATGCACCATATCTTCTGGGCTTTGAAAGGGAAACATACTTTCAAAATTCTTTCAGAGCCAGTGAGCACACTAGGGCTTACTTCCAATGGGACTGGTTGTTTATTTTTTAAAATAGATTTTACTCTTTAGAGCAGTTTAGGTTCACAGCAAAATCGAGCAGAAGGTACAGAGATTTCCAGTATGCCCTCTGGCTTCCCCCCCCCCCCCCCCAGGCACTGCCTGCCCCATTAGGAATATCCCTCAACAGAATGACACATTTGTTACAGTTGGTGAACTTACATTGACACACCATTATCGCCCAGAGTCCATAGTTTACCTTAGGGCTCACTCTGGGTGGTGTGCATTCTGTGGGTTTGGACAAATGTATAATGACATGTATCCAGCATTATAGTGGACACAGAGTAGTTTCACAGCCCTAAAAATTCTCTGGTTGGTTATTTTCAAGTACAAGGAAACTTCACAAATGTCATTAACTCAGCAAAAGAAGAACAAAGGAAAGCAGCCAATACAGCCCTTTTTTCCCCTTCTTTCTTTAGGATCGTAAAGGTCTTTGACGCGTGGAAGGCAGGCTTTTATTAACTAGGCATTTGTATCATAAACATAATTCCCAGACAAGCAGGAAAGTCCCAGAATTCTGAGTCACTGATGTTTGAATAGATGTTTTGTAAGGCCAAGCATTTGCTTTTACAAATAAAGCATTGACGAACGAAACAGTTGCTTGAAATGAACTGGGCAAGTTTTATAATGTGCACTTGGCCTTCAGAAGACAGTGCTGTGATTTATAACAATTTTTCCCTCTTTAATCTGCATTCGCATTACAAGAAAATCTCTCTTTCTGACCACCCGTCTTGGTCAATGCCCAGTGTGAAGGAGATGTGTAGCTGCAAAATAACAAAGATGTCATGTGGAAAGGCAACACAGTCACCTGATATATGCTACATATCTGCTTTTGGCTTGTGCAACATGCAGCTGCTGTGGTCTCTGTTTGTGGTGGGAGCATAAGAAAATGAGGAAGGATTTTGTTTGTGAAACACAATCTTGCCAGAGGAGTATGATCAGTATGGCTTATTTCTTATTCCAGGCTGCTAGTAATACAGCTGGGGTGTTTTAATGAGTTTGTGCACTTCAATAACAGAAAGGTGTAGAAATGGAACTGGAGAGAGTTAAGAGAGGGGCAGAGAATCAGGTTTTGAGGCTCCAGGCTCTGATTTATACTTATAAGAACTAAATATGTCATGGGGACGTTGCCTTACTGGCAGCAAATGTTGGGAAACACTAGCTATCTGCACAAATTTGAAGGGAATGTGAGTCCAAAAAGCAGAGCATTTTAGTTTGATAGAAAGGGCTGGAGTTGGGTTGAAGACTCAGTGGGTAGAAGTGGGGGAGATGGGAGAGCCTCCTTGCGGAAAGAAGGTCATAAACTTTCAAATTAAAATACTCAGAAAAAAAGAATGAAATCTTGCCATTTGCAACAATGCAAATGGAACTATATGGATGTGTATTATGCTGAGTGAAATAAGTCAAGCAGAGAAAGATATGATTTCATTCATACATGGAATCTAAGAAACACAACAGATGAACATAGGGCAGGAAAAATAAGATAAAAATAGAGAGGGAGGCAAACCATAAGAGACTCTTAACTACAGAGAACAAACTGTTGCTGGAGAGGAGATGGGTTGGGGGAAGGGAATTCATTAAGGAGGGCACTTGTTGGGATGATCACTGGGTATTATATGTAAGTGATGAATCACCAGGTTCTACTCCTGAAACCAATACCACACTGTGTGTTAATTAACTTGAATTTAAATTTTTAAAAATATCCAGGTCATGGGCTTAAGTACCACTTCCTTCCACCCACCCCCACCTCCAACTCAAATGGTTATTTTCTTAACCATTACAAACAGGTTATTCTTTGACTCAAACTGTCCATTTGGGCAAAGACGTCCACTCCAAGAGCCCCCCACCATTATGGAGAGAAGGGGCTGCAGTTGTCTGTCCCAGGAGGCTGGGGAGTAATAGAACTATGGGTGGAACATCTGGGCACAGCACAGCTCCATCACCAATGAGGAATCTCTGACTCCTTTTCTGTTATTCGATGGGATTGAATCATTCTCCACACTTGAATCCGTAGTCTTGGAGTGGGTCTGAAAGATCATCTGCTCTCTCACTTGATGCAAGACCTCTCTGCACTAGTAATAGTGACTGACTGTCCCCAGCCTTGCTTGAATGTTCCTGGTAATGGGCAAGCCAATGCTTCATGAGTCAGCTCCTTCGCTGATGTTTGCTCCAGGTCCAATGTGCACAATCATGGCAGTCCAGCATAATCACCTGGTAGATTTTACAGAATCTTTATGGATGATGATAGAATTGTTCTGGGGAGGGCATTGGCCTCCCTATTACTTCAAACTCTTCATGTAATGCCAACAGGGAACTGAGGTTGAGAGCGTGAATTCTGTCCTCTGGGGCTAAGTTCACTTCCTGTTTTACGTGACAGCCTTACAGACATAGGAAACTGATATCCCACTCTCCCCCTCCCCCCAAGGATTTCTCTTCTTCAGCCGAAGTCACTCATCTTCTTCAAAGTTACTCCTGTGATGTGGTTTTATTTCCTCACCATCCTGATCATAAGCTACATTGTCTGGATGCCACTTACAGAGTGTGTCTCTTCATGCTTTTGTTTCATTGTGAGCTTGCTGTCAACTAAATCCCCTCAATTTTCTCCTGTAAAAGGCTTACAGCTTAGTGGAGGAGACAAGCATGCCAGCAAATGAAAACTTCCCCATCCTGTAATTATAAAATTGATTTCTAAAGTCTAAATGCAGGAATTTTCTGTACCCTTCCTAAATTTCATTTTGTTGGGTTTACCTATTTAATTCCGTCCTCCAAAATTACTGGTAAGTATTGGCTGTTTGGTAAGGCCTCTTTATATTTTTACTCATGTTATTAATAGCAGGAAAAATAATGGACTCTATTTATTGACTGTGAGCACTTTATTGACTGTAAACACTTATTGACTGGAAACACCACCAGAATGGATTAAAAGAAGCAGAAGCAGAGCCCTCACTTCTGTGGGCAGGAAGTAGGCCAAGCAGGCTGCAGAATCACCAACCAAGTGTTCTTATGGAAAAGGAAGAATGCTCAGGGGCAGAGAGAAGAGCCAGCCACTGGATAGTACAGGGCCCTAGAAGGAAACTTGCATCATCTCTGCAGCTGGGGCACAGGACTGCTTTGGACCATTGCTGACTGTGTGTCTCTGGTTGTCCGATTTATTTTTGTTTGTTTGTTTTTGTTTTGCTTTTTCTTTCTTTTTTTTAAATGTTCATTTATTTTTGAAAGACAGAGACAGAGACAGAGCATGAGAGGGGGAGGAGCAGAGAGAGAGAGACAGAGAGAGAGAAATAGAGAGACAGACAGACAGACACAGGATCCAAATCAGAGATAGAGAGATAGAGAGACAGAGCATGAGAGGGGGAGGGCAGAGAGGGAGAGAGAGACAGAGAGAGAGAGACAGACAGACAGACAGACACAGGATCCAAATCAGGCTCCAGGCTCTGAGCTGTCAGCATAGAGCCTGATGCGGGACTGGGATTCATGAACCATGAGATCATGACCTGAGCAGAAGTCGGACGCTTACCTTAACTGACTGAGTCCCCCAGGCACCCCAGCCGGTTCTCCTGTTTTTAACGGGAGCATCCATTGTGGGTATCTAGTACTTGCCCTGTTGTGTGTGGAGTGTATGTGTTCGTGTGGGGCTGAAGATAAATGTGTCTCAGTCCACGGTGTTCAGATGGTGATGAACAGTACTCCAGGTGTATACAGAGAGCCACATTCAGGGAGCTTTGCTTACACTTGGACGTGACTTAGAGGGATGAAAGTTTTGGCAGGTCTGGATGGGGAAGTGTATATTGCAAGGTGAGGGATGTGAATAATATGTGGCCGGGGGTAGACTGAACCTGGGCTCTGTTCCTGACTGATAGAGTATGGTGAATGATCGCTGTGCCAATTTTCAGGCTTCAGCCTTAAGAAACTGGCAACTTCTACTTCCCATCTCTTGAGATGCTTATTCTTGGGATCCAGCCACCGTGTTGAGAGATAGCTCAATTGCCCCTGGAGAGGTCCTCACTGGAAAGACCCAACAGCTAGAACGTTTGTCAGCCATGTGAGAGAGTCATGCTAGAAGTGGTAGCTCAGCCCTGGCAGTTTCCCCAGCTTACCCCAGGTGGGGCAGAGAGGGGCTCTCCCTGCAAAGGTCTGCTCAGAATCAGGTTCATTTGCACAGCACATCATTGTTTTAAGTCATTGAGTTTGAAGGAATTTGTTTCACAGCAGTAAGAATAGCACCCGATACCATGCTAGTGACTTTTCATATATTCTCGTATTGAATCCTCCTAGTAATGCTATGATATAGGTATTATTTTCTCCTCTTAGTAGATGAAAAGACTGCGGTTCTGTGAGTGTAGTAACAGCCTAAGGTCATACAAGTAGTAACTGGCAATATTGGGGTTAAAACTGGATAATATATGATTTGTTTAACCTCTGAAATCCTGGGTAAGACAAGACTGAGGGCAAGAGAACCATACAGCTATTGGACAGCTATCCACAGAGCACTTTCTGAGGAGAACAAAATAAAGAAAGCATAGTCTGCCAAAATGAATTCTAGATGGTTTAAGGAACTCAGTATAAAAACTACAAAAGTATTAGAAGAAAATCTGAGAGGTCTTCACTTTGTTAATTTGTCATGTAAGAAAGCTACTGATTTTGTATCTGATATTATTTGTAATAATATTTTGGTCAATTCTCTTGGGATCACAATTTGTCTACATGTAGGGAAATTTTTATTTTTTATTTTTTTCTCCACAATTTATACCTCTTTTTCTTTTACTTTTCTATCTTTTAAAATGGAACCTATAATGCAGAACAATGATGGATATTAGCTATAATAGTTGCCTTGTTCTTGATCTTAATAGAAACTTTCTAACCTTTCATTATTCAATATGATATTTTCTGTGAGTTTTCCCTTCAATTACATGATTTTATATCCTTTCTTAGAGTAATAAGAGGTTACTTTTTTTTTTTAATTTGGAAATAGTATAGAGTTTTACTAAATGAATTTTTGGTGTGCATTGAAATGAGTGTAATGTTTTGTCCTTAGATCTATTGTGGACCACAACATCATAAATTCCCTGATATTGAACCCCTTTCATGTTTCTAGGTGAATTCTGCTTGGCTAGATTAAAAAATAATAATATATTACTGAATATGATTTGCTAATATATTTTTTTAGTATTTTAAATCTTTGTTCACATATTCATAGGTAACCATTCATATAGCTTCCCTTAACTAAAGTGTGTGCTAACCTTGTCTGGGTTTGGAATCACAGTGATGCTACCTGTGTTGAATGAGTCTGGAATCTCTCTATTTTTGGATACTTTGGGATAGATACATGACTTAAGGATTATCACTTGATTCAAAGAATAGAAATCCCTATAAAAGTACTTGGTCAATAATGCGTGTGTTTTTATTATTTATTTATTTAATTTTAAAAATAGTTTATTGTCAAGTTGGTTTCCATATAACACCCAGTGCTCATCCCTACAAGTGCCCTCCTCCATGCCCACCACCTCCTGTCCTCTCCCCCCAACCCCATCACCCCTCAGTTTGTTCTCAGCATTCAAGAGTCTCTCATGTTTTGCCTCCCTCCCTCTCCCCCACTATTTTTCCCCTTCTTCTCCCCCACACTCTTCCGTTAAGTTCCTCCTAATCCTCCTATATGTGCAAACATACAGTATCTGTCCTTCTCTGCCTCACTTATTTCACTCAGCATAACACCCTCAAGTTCCATCCATGTTGCTACACGTGGCCAGATTTCATTCTTTTTCATTGCCATGCAGTATTCCATTGTATGGGTAAACCACATCTTCTTGATCCATTCGTCCGTTGATGGACACTTAGGCTCTTTCCATGTTTTGGCTATTGTTGAGAGTGCTGCTATGAACATTGGGGTCCATGTGCCCCTATGCATCAGCACTTCTGTATCCCTTGGGTAAATTCCTAGCAGTGCTATTGCTGGGTCATAGGGGAGTTCTAGTCTTAATTTTTTGAGGAACCTCCACACTGTTTTCCAGAGAGGCCGTACCAGTTTACATTCCCACCAACAGTGTAGGAGGGTGCCCGTTTCTCCACATCCTTGCCAGCATCTAGACTGATTTGCTCATTTTAACCACTCTGACCAGCGTGAGATGGTGTCTCAGTGTGGTTTTGATTTGTATTTCCCTGATGAGGAGGGATGCTGAGCATCGTTTCATGTGTCTGTTGGCCATCTGGATGTCCTCTTTGGAGAAGTGTCTGTTCATGTCTTCTGCCCTTTTCTTCACTGGGTTGTTTGTTTTTCGGGTGTGGAGTTTGGTGAGTTCCTTATAGATTTTGGATACTAGCCCTTTATCTGATATGTCATTTGCAACTATCTTTTCCCATTCTGTTGGTTGCCTATTAGTTTTGTGGGTTGTTTCCTTTGCCATGCAGAAGCTTTTCATCTAGATGAGGTCCCAATAGTTCATTTTTGCTCTTGATTCCCTTGCCTTTGGGGATGTGTCAAGTAAGAAATTGCTGCGGTGGAGGTCAAGGAAGTTGTTTCCTGCTTTCTCCTCTAGGGTTTGGTGCTTGGAGAACTGGACAGCAACATGCAGAAGAATGAAACTAGATCATTTTCTCACACCATACACAAAAATAAACTCAAAATGGATAAAGGACCTGAATGTGAGACAGGAAACCATAAAAAATGCCTGTGTTTTTAAAAAAGATTTCAGCTTTAACTACCTTTTCAATTTTTGAAAGGGTATTAATCTATCCACCTTCCACAGTTTTTACCCTTTTTTGATGAATTTCAATTAAGTAATATTTTTGTAGAAAATCACATACTTATTGAGGTCATCAAGAATTTTGTATAGTAGTATTTGCTTTTATTCAATAAAATCTCTTATCTAAAGTTATATCCCCTTTCTCATTGTTAGGTTAATTAATGTTTGTAATATTAGTTCCAAACTAATTATTTAGAATTAATTAATTTATTTCTCATTCCTATCCCAAGCACAACCAGAACCTTAGCAAATTTTCACTCCATCCCCTCCATTCCTTGAGCCCACCACACCCATGTTGAGATCTTCTGGCATTTTAGTTGCCTATTACTGTTAAAATTTAAAAAATATATTTCCAAACTATGTTTTATTGGTTTCTCCATTTATTGTTGATTCTTGGGTCCCACATCTTTCCCTATTTGAATTAATTTCCCCTTTTTTCCTAATCTACTAAAGGCTGTATGTGAATCTTTGAATGTCTGTGAAAATACCTTTATTTTGTTTTTCATTTTCAGTGCTAATTTGGATGGGAATCAGATTCTAGCTTCAAAGTAATTCCCTTCAAAACTTTTAAGGTATTACTCTATTGTTGTTTAGCATCAAGTAATGTCAGGGAGAAGTTTATTCATTTTAGATAGCCTGTTTTATTCTCTTATGAAGCATTTAGGATTTTCTCTTTATCCTCGAACTTCTGAATTTTATTAACAGTGTGTCAAAGAGAAGGTAGGTTTTTTAGCAAGTGATGGATATTTAAAAAAATTCATGTTTCTTCAGCCCTGGGATGTTTTGTTTGTTTGTTGTTTCTTGATGGCTTGTTCTCCATTTCTAGAAATTTCTCTGTGCTCTATTTCTAGAATTTTCATTAGATGGATATTGTTACTTTATCCCTTTATAATTTTTTTTAATTTTCATTTTTTCCCTTTAGATGACATATTCTTAAACAATCCCTTGGCTTTAGTTTCCATGTCAACAAGTTACTATTTAAACATGAACTTTCTCTAATTCCATTTATCCAGTGAGTATTTACTTTCTGAATTAATTTTTAGAGTTCTAAGATTCCTCAAACTTTCACATTAATATTAATTTATGGATACGATAGTCATTCTTATATTTCCCAAGCATAAAATTTACATTAAACCTCTTCTATGTGCTCTATGAACTCTGTTTCCTTTGGTATTATTTCTTCCTCGGTGCTGCTCTTTCCTTAAATCTTTGTTTCTTTGTTGTCTGCTCATCTTTGTTTTGTTTGTACTTCTGTGGATGCCAGGTCTGATCACAGGTGCTTATCTCTGGAGACTGGAGGCTGGGCAGAATGAACTGTTGGGAAGGTATTTTGGCTTTTCTCAGTCTATCTCCCAGATCCATGTTCTATACTAATCACCCTTGCTCTGAGCCTTAGGAGGCTGATCTCTGTGTTACTGGGCTCCTTTGCCCACTGCCTTCCAGTTGGTTCAGCCAAAGGGAGACTCCAGCTGAGTCTCAAGGAAAGACGGAAAGATTGGGTATTGATCCCCCCTCTCCTCTGCCCTCCCCTTTGTCATCCCAGTTTTGACAGTGGTGATGTTTTTCTGTCTATGGCCAGGACTCTTGATGGGGCACTCCTCTCTTGTGGCTACAACCCTTCCTGCTTTTCAGTGACTGCTCCAGTTCCTCTCCCTTCAGAACTGGGGGAGGTCATGGTTTTCCATTGTTGCTAACCTCTGAGAACTTTTTATCTCTGGATGGTTCCTTCAGCTATCTCTTGACCTCTTGAACTAGTCCATTTGCGAATATCTTTTTGGCAATGGTTCAAGTGTGCTGTCCATTTCCTGTCAATGCCCTGATAGAGAAGATGGAGACGCCAGTGAGGTATTTTCTCCCTGTGGCGCCTCCATTTTCTCTGAGTGCTACTTTGGCTATGGTATTAGTTGGAGAACTCATGTCAGCTGTAAGAAATAACTCCAAACTCTTACTAGCTCAATAAAGATTTGTTTTTGTTTTTTTTTTTTTCTCTACCGATCTTGAATCCTGACTCTTTCCATCTTGGAGTATTGTCATATTCCAGGGGCTCCTCATAGATTTTCACAGTGTCCTTTACTTTTAGAGAGGAAAAAATGGGATGGTTGCATACATTTCATGGCCAGGTCTGGAAGGGTACACTTTATTGCCACCATTGGGCTAGAAACTAGTTACATGATCTCAAACTAACTTCGACAGAAGCTAACAATATAGGCTTCTAAGACTTCTTGTGTCCAAGAAGAGGAGGATGGGCTTAGTGAGCATCAAGCCACTTTCTACCATAGTTTCAGGTGAATGTTGCGTCTTAGGTAAAGTGTCCCAATCCATCACCTTAACCTGTGTTATGTGCTGCCGTTAGTTACCACTCAGTTCAAGGTGGAGGGTGGGATGTGGAGTGGAAAAGAGAGAAGCCAAGAGATATGGCTGCTCCAAAGACAGTGGCCCAGTTAATCCCCTATTGTTTTTGCCCATGAACCTTTTCTTCTTAGGTCCATTGTTTTGGAGCTTGGAGTGCGGTGTAACCACTCCTCTCTGTAGGAGCTTTTTCCTGAACAAGTGCCTGTGGTTTTCTCCAGTGAGTTGACCTTGTCTGATTTTTCTTTCTGCTTTTTGCCTCAAAATTTCTGGTTAGTGTAGGTTACTGTTTCTTGCTTTGCCCAGCTGTGATGGCTCTAATATTTTAAAAACCATCTCTTCTGGGGGCACCCAGGCCCATTGGTTAAGTGAACTCAGCTAGGTCATGATCTCATGGTTTGTAAGATCGAACCCTGTGTTGGACTCTGTGCTGACAGTGGAGAACCTGTTTGGGATTCTCTCTCTCCTTCTCTGCCTATCCCCCACTGATGCGGGATATTTCTCTCAAATAAATAAACAAGCAAACAAACAAAAAACCCCCACCTCTTCTGTCGTTTATAAGGGTGTGGAGAAAGAGGAAAATTAGATGAATATATTATATTTGACACTTGGTCCAATATTTTCATCTTCTGGTGAAAAAGGTAAAGTATGGAACAATTGACTTGGGAGCAGTTTCAATGTGCAGTGTGAAGAATTTGCTAAAAGAAAAATGAAATCATGAGCTACTTTAGTAGATATACACCAATACCAAAAGGGTGATTGATGGTTTTGTGTTCTCCTAATATCTAGAATACTATTTCTATTTCTGAATATTGCAATTTATAACAGATACAGACAACCTGGAGTTTATCAAGTGGAGGACATCTATGATGGTGATCATTCTGGAAAACATGTCATAGGGTAATTGTGGAGGAAACTAGGCATATTGTGCATGGAGAGTAAAATATAAGGAGGGATGGGGGTGGTGTCTGTGTGTTGAAATATGCAGAATTTATGATAGCTCTTTGTTATTCTACTCTAGATTTTAAGGAGATTGATGTTAAATATTGTATATTCTATGAATCCTCTTCCCTTTAAAAATATTAAGGCACTATTTGTCTGACTCAGTTCTTAAATACTCCCTTTTGTCCTCTTTGAAAGCTGCAGTCATCAAAATGATGATAACCTACCCTTTTGAAAGTATCCTTCTAAGTATGCACTAGTAGGGGAAAGAGTATGCAGAGTTTTGCTTGGGTGAATAGGTTGCAAAGTGGAAGGAGTGAATGCATCCTAACACAAAACAGTAAAATGATCTTGTGTTGCCCCAGTGTGTTTTTCTCTCAATGGTAATGGTTGGATGAGGGAGTACACAAATAAATTCTTTACTACGCAGGATAATCTGGGAAGGGGAGTAGTAAATTGCCTTGTATAGCACATGCGTTCATCTATCCAGCCATTTATTTATTCATTTAAGAAATTTCTTGTGTTCCTTTTATGACCCAGGGATTATTTAGATACTAGGAGTATAACAGTGAACAAAATTTACTGCCACCATGGAACCTTACATTCATGGGGAAACATAGTAAACAAACCTATAAATAAAGTGATGTGTGGTGAAGAAAAATAAGGATGGGTCACTCAGTCCAGGATCATAAAAACCCAGCCAAACCATCTGATTGGTCACGGGGGTCATGTGACCAGCCTTCCTCACCAGGTATAGGAAGGATAAAGTGGGGTGGGGGCATTTTCAGCGTCTGCAGTGATAGGCCATTATGGCGGGCAGTATGCGTGGGTAGAAAGCCCCAAACATGAAGAAAGTCTTAAGATACTGACAGCCAAAACCATAGCAAGACTGCCCGGTATGGTCTCTGAAGGTTTATATAATTCTTCATGTAAATTGGTGCCAGCACAACTTAGTTGTGTGACCCACGCTTTCAGACCAGTTTACAAAATTTTTTTTTTCATCAACCTCTATTTGGTTAACATTGCGAGGAGAAACACCTTTTTACAATTTTGTTTTTAACCGTGTTCTAACTGAAGTTTAGAATGAAAAATTTTTGTCGGGACGTGCTTCTAGGATCAAAGCTCCCTTTTCTCACCACACATGTGTAACTCATGTGGTATCTGAAAAATGTACAACATGCATACTTTGGAGAAGGAGTCTAGCCTGGGTGAGGTGTCAGATGCTGGGGGCATTTTGGAAACACATCTAGAAGAGAAAGGCACTGTCTATGTGCTTTAGATAGTCTCATTATGGCTGAATTCCCAGCAACGGGGGGTGGTGCCAATAGATGGACAAGGCAGTGATTCAGTAAATAAGCAGGAGACCATTTTTATTTTTATTGTGAAGTGTTGTCTTTTGTGAAATAGGAGTGTATTTCTTTCATTTTAGGTAATGTTATACTAAAGCATTGAATACGCCAGTGTCTTTGCTCTGAAAAGTGAAATATTAGAAAATCCCAACATATGGCACTTTAATAGGGTCAAAATATCTTAGGACAAAAAAAAAATGCTCAAGAATATAAGAGAACCACCATGAATGAATGTGTTAATTATTGAGAGGCATACAGCTGAGTGGTTAAGAGTTTATAAGCAGAGGCAAATGTTTCTCAAGGTGATGATGGATGATGTCCATCAGACTAGATTTTCTGTTTGCAGCTTATGGACCCTTGAGTTTCTAGTCAAAATGCTGATCTAAGGTGAAGAATACCACTGAGATTCTCATGGTATTATTTATGTATTTATGTATGTGTGAACATATTTGTACTGAGATGTAATTGACATATAACATATTAGCTTCAGGTGTACAACATAACAATTCGATATATGTATATATTGTAAAATGAACACACGAGGTGTGGTTAACAACCGTCGCCACATGTTACAAATTCTCATGATTCTAAATGGTGTCAACATATTTAGTAAACAAGAGTTGGCCATTACCTGTAATGCCAGCCTTCAAAAGTTGATGACATGCACAAATATCCTTAGATTTCCTTTACAGAACTTAAAAAAAATTGAAGTCTAATTATCATACAGCGTTATATTAGTTTCAGGTGTACCCTATGTGATTGAATAATTCTATATGTTACTCAGTTCTCATCAGGATAAGTGTACTCTTAATCTCCTTTGTCTATTGCACCAATCCCCCCACCCACTTCTCCTCTGGCCACCACCAGTTTATTCTCTTTGTTTAAGAGTCTGTTCTCTTGTTTTTTGGTTTTTTGTTTGTGTATTCTTTTGTTTATTTCTTAAATTTCACATGAGAGTGAAATCATATGTGTCTGATTTATTTTACTTAGCATTATACCCTCTATGGCCCATCCATGCTGTTGTAAATGGCAAGATTTCAACTTTTTTAATGGCTCTCTAATATTCCATTGTGTGTGTGTGTGTGTGTGTGTGTACATATACATACTGCATCTTCTTTATCCATGAATCTATGAATGGACATTTGGGCTGCTTCCATATTTTGGCTATTGTAAATAACGCTGCAGTAAACATAGGGGTATGCATATATATTTGAATTAATGTTTTCTTTTTTTCTCCAGTATTTTAAAAAAAACATGGAATGCTTCATCAATTTGCATGTCATCCTTGCAAATTTTAGTGTATGTGCTACCAAAGTGAGCACTGAATTTGTGTTTTCATTTTTTTGGGGTAAATACCCAGTAGTGGAATTACTGGATCATAGGGTAGTTCTATTTTTAGTTTTCTGAGGAACTTCCATACTGTTTTCCAGAGTGGCTGCACCAGCTTGCATTTTCCTCAACAGAGCACAGAGGATTCTTTTTATCCACATCCTTGCCAACACTTGTTATTTCTTGTGTTTTTAGTTGAACTTTACAGACCTTGTTGGATATATCATTTGTAGATTTGTTCGAACTCACTTTTTTTTTTTTTTTTTTTACAAATAGTTTATTGTCAAATTAGTTTCTACATAACACTCAGTGCTCATCCCCAAAGTGCCCTCCTTCATGCCCATCCCCCCCCTCCCCCCCACATCCATCAGTCCTCAGTTTTTGTCAGCATTCAAGAGTCTCTCATGGTTTGCCTCTCTCCCTTTCCCCCACCATTTCCCCCCTTCTTCTCCCCCTTGGTCCTCCGTCAAGTTCCTCCTAATCCTCCTATACGTGCAAACATATGGTATTTGTCCTTCTCTGCCTGACTTATTTCGCTCAGCATAACACCCTCAAGGTCCATCCATGTTGCTACACATGGCCAGATTTCATTGTTTCTCATTGCCATGTAGTATTCCATGGTATAGATAAACCACATCTTCTTGATCCATTCATCTGTTGATGGACACTTAGGCTCTTTCCATGTTTTAGCTATTGTGGAGAGTGCTGCTATGAACATTGGGGTACATGTGCTCCTATGCCTCAGCATTTCTGTATCCCTTGGGTAAATTCCTAGCAGTGCTATTGCTGGGTCATAAGGGAGTTCTATTGTTAGTTTCCTGAGGAACCTCCACACTGTTTTCCAGAGGGGCTGCACCAGTTTACATTCCCACCAACAGTGCAGGAGGGTGCCCGTCGAACTCACTTTTGAATCAGTTTTTTAATATTCAGGCAATGACTCTCATAAGGCCCCTCTACTTCTTTTGCTGTCCCTTTCCCCTCTTCACTTCACTGCAGCATCCAGTGGAACATACTACATACCAAGCTCTGGTGGGCAGAATAATGGCCCCCAGAGACGTCCGCAATCCTAAACCCCAGAGCCTGTGGACCTGTCATTGTGCATGGCAAAATGGACTTTGTGGGATGTGATTAATTTAAAGATTTGGCAGTGGGGAGATTTTCCTGGAGTAGTCATGTGGGATCAATGTAACCACAAGGTTGCTTATAAGAAAATAGTAAGAGTGGAGTCAGAGGGAAATTGGAAGATGCCACCCTTTTGGGTTTGGAGGTAAAGGAACGGGCCACGAAAAGGAATGCAGGTGGCCTCCAGAAACTGGGAGAGGCCAGGAAACAGATTCTTCCCCAGAGCTTCCAGCAGGAATGCAGCCCTGTTGACATCTTGATTTTAGGCCAATGAGACCCATTTTGGACTTTGATCTCCAGAATCATAAGATAATATATGTGTTTTTAAAATATGTTTATTTATTTTTGAAAGAGAGACAGAATGCAAATGGGGTAAGGGACAGAGAGAGAGTGACACACAGAATCCGATGCAGGCTCCAGGCTCCAAGGTCAGCACAGAGCCTGACGTGGGACTTGAACCCATGAACCGTGAGATCATGACCTGTGCTGAAGTCAGATGCCCAACTGACCGAGCCACCCAGGCACCCCATGTATGTTGTTTAAACCACTAAGTTTGTGATAATTTCTTACAATACTTATAGAAAATGAACACATAGGCATTGCATGACATTTTTCATACACATTATCTAAAGTTAATCCTCTCCACACTCTTTTGAGGTAGGTATTGTTATCTTCATTTAGTTGAATAAGAAACAGATTTGGAGGGATGCAGGTAAGGAGCGTTCCAGTATATCAGGATTTGATGCTAATGTCCTTGAGTTTCCTCTGTGCCTGACCTTTGTAGATTTGGTGGCATCCAGACCTGTTTTTCTACTTGGCTTTCCAGACTGGAAGTTAATGGTTTCCTTCATTTCTCTCATGGGTACTTCTACATCCTCCAGGACGCTTTCCTTCTTCTCTGAACGTTCTGTAATATTCTGTGACTTATTATGTATTTCTTGGGGGACAAGAGCTACATTAAACTCTTTTCAAATTTTTTCTCGAGCATCAGTTGGCATGAGTTTATTTATTTTTATTTTTATTTTTTTTAATTTTTTAATGTTTTATTTATTTCTAGGAGAGAGAGAGAGAGAGACAGCGTGAGCAGGGGAGGATCAGAGAGAGAGAGAGGGAGTCACAGACTGAAACAGGCTCCAGGCTCTGAGCTGGCAGTCAGCACAGAGCCCGACGCGGGGCTCGAACCCACGAACTGCGAGATCACGACCTAAGCGAAAGTCGGACGCTTAACCGACTAAGCCACCCAGGCGCCCCTGTTGGCATGAGTTTATAAGCAAATTGAGAAGGAAAGGAAAAGAGGTTCACAGAGCATCGCCTTACACCAAGTGCTTTCTCTATATGATCTCACTTTATCTTTATAGAAATCCTCAATTGTGAGTATCATAAGCCCATTTTATAGAAAAGAAACTTGAGGCTCAGAGGGTCAGATGGGTTTTACATGTTGGGAGTTTGGATTTGAGCCCAGGGCTACCTCATCATAACTTCTAGGATATTCTCAAGATCAGGGAGAAGGGATTCTCATGAAGCAATGAACAGAAGAGGGCAGGGTAGACGGACAGGAGGAAGGAGACCCTGGAAACTTGTGCATGTGCTGGGTGGTGCCATGAGGCTGGTGCGGGGGCTGGTGGAGCAGATCTGCACCAGGAAGCCAGAACAGCTGCAGCTTGCCTGGGTCCTATCCCTGCTCACTGTCATCTGCCCTCTCGAGACTTTGTGTGTGGGAGATTCCGGGAGGCGACAGGATGGGGAAGGAATTGGAGAGTGATTCCTGATCGCTATCAGTGTGTGGGTTATAAGCCACCAAAACAGACTATTTTCTGTCTTTTTTTCTTTCCCTTTCTTCCTTCCTTCCTTCCTTCCTTCCTTCCTTCCTTCCTTCCTTCCTTCCTTCCTTCCTTCCTTCCTTCCTTAAATTTTTAGTGTTTATTTTTGAGACAGAGAGAGACAGAGCATGAGCAGGGAGGGGCAGAGAGAGAGAGGGAGACACAGAATCTGAAGCAGGCCCCAGGCTCTGAGCTATCAGCACAGAGCCCGACGCGGGGCTTGAACCCACCAACTGTGAGATCATGACCTGAGTCGAAGTTGGAGGCTTAACCAACTGAGCCACCCAGACGCTCCTGGGCTATTTTATTTCTGTATATGTTTTTGCTCATGTTGAGGCATTTCATGCATGTTATTGAGGGGAATAAAAGGATTTCAAAAAAGGCACTGGTACCTTAATCCCAGAAGCTTCATATTTCACTTGTTTTACTGGAATTTTAAAATTACCCAATTCTAGATTTTACTGGATTTGAAAATGAACTACAGTTTGTAGCTGAAATGTTTTTTTCCTGAAGCTATCTGGCTCAAGGTCCTGATTCTTTAGGAGGAACTGATTCAGAGAGGGAAGAGTATTGTCACTTGGACTCCAGGTCCAATCATGTCTTCATGTATCCCTGACACATTCTTGCGATGTGGGCCAGAGTTTTGGGTCAAGGTGTCCTCCTCATTTCTTTACTGAGATCTTTTATTAAGGTCAATCTGGTTGCCCCAGGGGACATTTATGATTTAATCTCTTGAAGGCAATAGGAGGCTGCCAAGTGCTAGGTCTTCTATAGGGTCTCTCTGGGTTCTTCCTCAGCATTTCCCCAGGTTCTTGGACTCAGCAGTTGGGGTGGTACAATGCTTTATTCTCTCAGTTAAGATATTGATCTAAAGGTGCAGATCTGAGGCTAACAAAAGCAGATCTAAAATATCCTTGTCTTAAAGAGAAGCCAGTCGTGCAATTTTTAAGGCAGCCAATGCAAAGTCAGAAAGTCTTAAAGAGTTTGTTATTGGTACTTGAGGGTTGGAGGCCTTTTAAAAAGCTTAAGGTAGGAATTGGTGATGTTGAAGCCTTTGTGTGTCTGAGAAGGGATGCATCTTTTCATTCATCACTGAGAGAGTGCCCCAGCCAGCGCCCTACACTTGGAGAGGTCACAAAACTGAAAGCAGCCCCTGGCCTGCACTGGGAAGGCTTGGAGGAGAGGGAATAGGCTGTCGAGTTTTGCATGAAGCTGTTGAACTTGTTTCTTGGCTTTCAGTTAGGCTCGTGCACAGAGTATCTCAGAATAGGTGAATCAGCAAAGTGACACAAGCACCCCAAAGTTTATAGCAGCATTGTCTACAGTGGCCAAATTATGGGAAAAGCCCAAATAAAGATGTGTCCTCCCCACACACAATGGAATATTACTCAGCCATCAAAAAGAATGAAATCTTGCCATTTGCAATGACGGATGGATGGAGCTTGAGTGTATAATGCTATGTGAAATAAGCAGTCAGAGGAAGAAAAATACCATATGACTTCACTCATATGTGGGATTTAAGAAACGAAACAGATGATCATAGGGAAAGAGAAAAAAGAGAGAAAGGGAAGCAAACCATAAGAGACTCTTAAATACAAAGAACAAACTGAGGGTTGCTGGAGGGGTGGTGGGTGGGGGGATGGGCTAAATGGGTGATGGGCACCAAAGAGAGCACTTGTCTGGGGGCACCTGGGTGGCTCACTTGGTTAAGCATCTGACTTCGGTTTAGGTCATGAACTCATGGTTCATGGGTTTGAGCCCCACATTGGGCTCTGTGCTGACAGTTTGGAGCCTGAAGCCTGATTCGGATTCTGTGTCTCCCTCTCTTTGCCCCTCCCTTACTTGTGCTCTGTCTCTCTCTCTCTCTCTCTCAAAAATAAATAAACATTAATACATTTTTTAAAAATAAAAATATAAAAAAAGGAGGGCACTTGTCAGGATGAGCACTGGGTGTTATATGTAAGGGATGAATCATTAACTCTACACCTAATTTATTTAATAAGTTAAATTTAATTATTTAATTAAATTTAAACTTAATTTATTTAATAATTTAAATAAAAATTAAAATTAAAAAATTAAATTAAAATTAAAAATTAAATAAAAATCTCATCTCTCCTACCCCTCCCCAGTGGGTCCTTCAAGCTCCTGGTTGGGCCCCTTTATATCTCTTCCACCAGACTGCAGTAAGCCAGCCATCACCCAGACGTTTCCTATCCCCCAATGTCAGCCTTGTTTGTACTCAAATTTTCCTTCCATATAATTTCTCCTTCTCAGTTTCGCTCATCTGCCTCCTTGAGTGTAGTCTCTCTTTACTGGTGTATAGCTGAGGGGCACCATGAAGTGTTATTATCAGAGATTGTCCCTATCTGGCCATTGCTCCTGTCCCCACCACATCTGCGGCTTCCCGAGATCCATGTTGACAAACCGTTGACTGCATCTCAGTCTTCCTTCTTTCTTATTTAATCTTCTGCCAACTGTGGAACCGTTTACCACCCTTTCTTCCCTACATCACCCTGCTGCCGCACCTTGGCTGGGGAATTGTCCTGCTTATCTTCCCCTGGGAACCCATGAGCAACCACCTGTGCCGATTCTTCCTGAGCACCCTTCTCTTCCTCCTGTCCTGGGGGTCACTGTGCCTCCTCGGATGAGCCTTTACTCCTTCAGTGAAATCACGTACGGTTCCACAGCCCCTGCCTGGGGTGGGGGAGGGGGACTTGGTTTTATATTATGTTAGAACTGGGGTGGAGGGCATTTGAGGGGCTCCTGGGGCCTGTAGTTCTTCCTTTTACATTCCCTGTGTTCTTCCCCCGCGCCCCAGACAAGAAAACCCAGACCTTCTTTCACTGGATTCCTTTCGCTCCTTTAAATAACAGCCTCCTATGGATACTTCCCTGAGTCCTGCTATCTGCATTCTTTCATTGTAGGAAAACAGAAAACCTGCACAGCACAGTTGTTTCTCTGCAGCAGGAAGTTCAGCCCACTGGCTCTGAGCTGTTCTCATGAAACAATCTGGGAAAGAGGTGCGCGCACGCACACGCGCGCACACACACACACACACACACACAGGTAGATCAAATGAGGAGAGAGGCTGGTTCCTGGCTTCTTTGGAGTTTTCTCTATACATTTTGTTGTCCATTTTGGTGCATATTGCTCCATTTCAAGCTGTGGGGAGCTCTAACCTAATGTGTCTGACTCATTTTGATACTCAGACAGAGCCAGTGTGGGTGTTGGCTGGAAGGCGTGACGGTTGGAACACACTCTTTTTTTTTAAAAAAAATTTTTTTTTATTTATTTCTAGGAGAGAGAGAGCGAGCGTGAGCAGGGGAGGGCAGAGAGAGAGGGAGACACAGAGTCTGAAACAGGCCCCAGGCTCCGAGCTGGCAGTCAGCACAGAGCCCGACGCGGGGCTCGAACCCACGAACCGCGAGATCATGACCTAAGGGAAAGTCGGATGCTTAACCGACTAAGCCACCCAGGCGCCCCGGTTGGAACACACTCTTAAAGAACATATTCAACTTTAAAAAGAGATGTGGTAGCTATAATCTCTCAAAATAAAAAATAAAAAATGTAGTACTTTTGGAATTTTTTTTTTTATTTGTTCGTTTGCTATTTACAATGAAAGCAACTCTGAATGTGGTCTCTTTTTAATCAATCACATGTACCCTTTTACCTGAATTGCTAGAACAAAGCAGATAAGTGAAAAATAAGAAAAATAATATGTTTAATGTGTTGGGCATCTCCTTTGATCTACACAGTGCACCCGTGAAGTGATGAGTGCCCCTTAGTCTCACTTTCTGCAGATAAAGGAGTTGAGAAATGGAAAGACTTCATAGTGCAAATTAGCAGCACAGCTGGCACTGGAGCCCAGGACTTCTCTCTCTCAGGCCAGTGCTCTTTCTGCTATGCTGTTCTACTTCTTATGTTACCTAACCTCACAGCATTAACTAAAGATCTCCCTGTGAAATAATACCACTGGAAAACTTATGACAAAAAATAAATGTAAAAAAGTAAAAACAGGAATATATATCAATTTAGTCCTAACGTTGAAACACAACCATTATGTATAATTGCTATATATTCATCCAAAAATTGTTTTCTGCAATAGCTGTTCTTTTTTCAAAGTTTGAAAAATACCAGGATGCCTGGGTGATTCAGTCGGTTGAGCATCTGACTTTGGCTCAGGTCATGATCATGTGGTTCAGGGGTTCCGGCACCGTGTCGGGCTCCGCGTTGACAGCTCTGAGCCTGGAGTCTGCTTCAGATTCTGTGTCCTCCTCCGTCCCCCCGCCCCTTCCCTGCTTGCACTCTGTCTCTCTCTCTCTCTCAAAAATAAGTAAACATTAAAACAATTTTTTTAGGGGTGCCTGGGTGGCTCAGTCGGTTAAGCATCCGACTTTGGCTCAGGTCATGATCTCATGGTTCATGGGTTCGAGCCCCATGTCAGGCTCTGTGCTGACAGCTCAGAGCCTGGAGCCTGTTTCAGATTCTGTGTCTCCCTCTCTCTCTGACCTTCCCCTGATCATACTGTCTCTCTCTCTCTCTCAGAAATAAATAAAACATTAAAAAAATTTTAAAAAAATTTTTAAAAGAAAATTACTACCAAACAGTTTTTGATTTTCTGCTTTGTCACAGTGATTTCCTCATGTTATTTGATCTGATCAATATAGTTTTTGAGATTGCATAATATTTGAGTGAATGTTTTAGTACTTTTTTTGGGCAAAATTTAGTATGAAAATGTCAAATGGTTTCAAGTCTGTTGATGGTATTACTTGTTCAACAAGTGTTTGGGAACTTCCTAAGTGCAGGTGCAAAGGGAGAATTCCCTGAATGAGTGACTGGGGCACAGGAGATGTGGCCTGATGTCAGGCAGTGAGTATGAGGTTTGAGGAGTCTTGGTCATTGAACAAAATAATACTTCCTTCTAAGTGTTTGCTCCATTCAGCCTGGTCACTGCTCTTATTTCTTGCTAACTGGAGCTGTCCATGATGGGCATAATTTCTTGCTCATAATCACTACGTTCCATCTGCTCTCTAAGTCAGCTTGCTGCCTTATAAGGGGAGGGGTGACCATCCCCATGAAACAACAGGAATATGAACAGGATACTGACAGCATTTGCTACTATAGCAAGAAAGTCCTCTTAATGTGGTATTGCTGCCCGTCATTGAGGCAGAAAAAGAAAGACTTCATTTGCTGTTGTGTAGTGGGGTCCCTGCCACACAAAACCTGCACCTAACAATAAATTGCCAAATGTGGTAGCCAGACTCCAAGATGTCCTCCCCATCCCACCCCCAAGAACTTTTCTCATTAATTCACATCCTGCTGTAGGTAGGCCCTTTCCACATTGATGGGGCTGGCCTGCGTGACCAATAGAATATAGCAGAAGTGATGGTATTTGACTTCAAGCTTGGCTCATAGGTAAACTTCATTCTCTGTAGAAATGAATTGAGGAACTCCAGTTATAGAGTCAGCCTCCCACTTGACATGTAGACTCACCCATATCACTTTTTTTTTTTTTTTTTTTTTTTGAGAGAGAGACGCATGAGTAGGGGAGAAGGGCAGAAGTAGAGAGAGATAGAGACAGACAGACAGAATCCCAAGCAAGCCCCATGGTCAGCAAAAAGCTCACCTTAGGGCTTGATCCCATGACTCTGGGATCATGACCTGAGTCGCCAAAACCAAGAGTCCAACACTCAACTGATTGAGCCACCCAGTCGCCCCTATATGCACTAGTTTTAAGATTAAATTTAAAAAGATTCAGAATCATTTGAGCTCACCTTTTCTTTTCTTTTTTTTTTTTTTTTTTTAAATTTTTAGTGTTTATTTTTGAGAGACAGAGAGAGACAGAGTGCTAATGGGGGAGGGGCAGAGAGAGAGTGAGACACAGTATCCGAAGCAGTCTCGAGACCAACATGAGGCTTGAACCCATGAACTGTGAGATCATGACCTGAGCGGAAGTCGGATGCTTAACCAACTGAACCACCCAGACGCCCTTACCTTTTCTCCAACCCCATGGCACTACGTATCTTGCCTTTTAAACAGTGGATTGGAAATAAACATTGTTGTCCAACTGACCACAGAGATGAGGAAATAAAATTTGAGTTCCTCTAATTTTGTTGTTCTGTGTGACTGCTTGGAATTTTTGTGTTTAAGATCGAAAACAGTGAAACAGTGAGAGTTGCAAAGTGAAAATATTTTTGATTGATAAATGCAACTTTTAGCTCATGCATGAAATATTCTCCTGAATTTGAATAAAATCTTTACAATAAAATTTTTTTCTTTTTTTAATTAACATTTTTAATTGTTTGTTTTAAACTTAAAGACTGAGTCAAGAGAATAGTTATAGTGACTGCTATTTATTATTTCACTATTTCATATTATTATTGAAAATGATATTGTTTTTCAGGTTCTTACCTTAGTGTTAATATACAAGATAGGCCACTATCCTAGGTCATTCTGTTGGCCAGAGCTTTAGACCCATGATGAGACAATGACCAGATTCATACCAGTGTGTTCCGGGCCCTCCATTTTCCCCAGTCCAGAGGTGCTTAACTCCCACTGTTGACATTTAGATTGGATAATTCTTTTTTTTTTTAATTAAAAAATTCTTTTTAACACTTATTTTTCTTTCTTTCTTTATCTATCTATCTATCTATCTATCTATTTATTTATTTTGAGAGAGAGAGACAGTGTGGTAGGGGAGGGCAGAGAGAGAGGGAGACACAAATTCTGAAGCAGGCTCCCAGCTCTGAGCTGTCCACACAGAGGCCAATGCGGGGCTTGAACTCATGAACCATGAGATCATGACCTGAGCCGAAGTCAGATGCTCAACTGACTGAGCCACCCCGGCACCCCTAGACTGGATAGTTCTTTATCATGGGAAGCTGTCCTGTGGCTTATAAGATGTTTAATGGCACCCCGGCCTCTACCCATTATGTGCCAGTAGCATCCCCCTACCCAGTTTTGGCAATCAAAAATGTTTCTAAACATAGCCTAATATCTCTTGGGCAGGAAAATTGCTCCCAGTTGAGAACTACTATACTACCCCCTTCTTTTTCATTATTATTGTTTGCTGTGTTTAGTCTATACATTTTCTCTGTTAGAAATGGTTGAACTGTGGCATGAATGTGTCTTGGCAAAGAAACTTAAATGAAATTATCATAAAAACTGAGTTCTGTGGGTTGAACTGGTCTGTGAGGTCTGGAGACATCAGTGTTATAAGTAAAGAGCATCAACTTGGAGAGGGGGTCCAGTAAAAGAAAACCTCACAATGTCTCATCTCTGTCTCACATTGGATGGCTCGATTAAGGACTCAGATTCTGTGAGTAGATTCTTCTGAAAATTTTTTCCGCAAAGAGATTTTTTTGGGGGCAGTTGTAAAGAATTTGGCCCATTGCTGAATGTGAAAGAAAGATATTCTCTTTGAAATTCAACTCCAGGTCAGTGAAAAGCTACGTGACCTCTAATGGACAGGAAGTAGAGGCCAGGAATGAAGAGAGTGACCTATGGCAAAGAGCCTTTGGGGTGACCTCTAAAGCCATCAGACCTTCGTAGACACTTATCTAGGGCTTCAGAGGTCAATGTAGGTTATAGACACTTAACTGGAACTACCGGTTTAGAAAAGAGGTGGAAATATTTCTCTGAGGGTCATGTGTTTTTTGAGTAGCATTACTCCCAAATATACAGTGCTTATTTTGGACTAGTGGTGATACTGGAATCTGGCTTCCCTGTGTCTATGGCAGCCCCTCAGGTGCCTCCCAGGAGGGGCTCATTCTGGCTCAAGAGAGCTAATGGTGTGCAGTTCTTTCTGACTTTGCACTTGCTGACTACACGTTGGTAGCTTGAAATTGTTTATGGTGGGAGTATTTACACCATAGAAATTGGTAAACAGTACATATCCTGTGCCCTTTACCTTCTCCTGAGGCCAACTTATCAAACATTTATCAGCATGTCACTATTTGCCAGGAACCCTAGGGTCCTTGGAAAGGAATTTAAAAACTACTGGTGTAAAAGGAAACAATCCATAAAACTAATAGGCGACTGACGGAATGGGAAAAGATAGTTGCAAATGACATATCAGATAAAGGGCTAGTATCCAAAATCTATAAGGAACTCACCAAACTCCACACCCGAAAACAAACAACCCAGTGACGAAATGGGCAGAAGACATGAACAGACACTTCTCCAAAGAGGACATCCAGATGGCCAACAGACACATGAAACGATGCTCAGCATCCCTCTTCATCAGGGAAATACAAATCACAACCACACTTAGATGCCACCTCACGCCGGTCAGAGTGGCTAAAATGAGCAAATCAGAGGACTCTAGATGTTGGCGAGGATGTGGAGAAACGGGCACCCTCCTACACTGTTGGTGGGAATGTAAACTGGTACAGCCCCTCTGGAAAACAGTGTGGAGGTTCCTCAAAAAATTAAGACTAGAACTCCCCTATGACCCAGCAATAGCACTGCTAGGAATTTACCCAAGGGATACAGAAATGCTGATGCATAGGAGCACATGTACCCCAATGTTCATAGCAGCACTCTCAACAATAGCCAAAACATGGAAAGAGCCTAAGTGTCCATCAACGGACGAATGGATCAAGAAGATGTGGTTTATCTATACCATGGAATACTACATGGCAATGAGAAAGAATGAAATCTGGCCATGTGTAGCAACGTGGATGGACAACATGGATGAGGGTGTTATGCTGAGCGAAATAAGTCAGGCAGAGAAGGACAGATGCCATATGTTTGCAGGTATAGGAGGATTAGGAGGAACTTAATGGAGGATCATGGAGGAGAAGAAGGGGGGAAATAGTGGGGGAGAGGAAGAGAGGCAAACTATGAGAGACTCTTGAATGCTGAGAACAAACTGAGGACTAATAGGTGTGTGTGGGGGGGTGATAGGCATGGAGGAGGGCACTTGTGGGGATGAGCACTGGGTGTTATATGGAAACTAACTTGACAATAAACTATTTGTAAAAAATAAATAAAAAAAAGCAATTACAATATGCCAGGAATTCCATTAGGAGCTTTACATATGTTACATAACTCTCAAAAAAGTCCTGCGAGATATTAGAATCTTCATTTGATAGTTGAAATGTCCAAGGTACAAAGAGCTTCCCTCATTGGTTAAAATTCATAGTATTGGCAAGTGCAGAACTGGGCTGTGAATCCACATCTTTATGAATCCAGAGTCAGTGCTCTTGACACTCCTCCACTCCTTTGTGCAGATGATCGCCCCTGAGATAGATGGAGCCCCCAGGTCTGATCTTTTGACTTTGAGTTCTTATGACCCCCAACCCCCATACAACCTCTGCTCTATATCCCATTTACTCATTGTGAGGCTTATCTTTCTGCTCCTCTAAGCATCAGATGAAGCCAGCTACGTTGCCTTATTCTCAAAGGAGATCCAACCAGAAGAGATATCTAGGACACCCTTTGGAGGAATCCATGGCTCTTTCGTGTGTCTATCATTTTTGTCTCCCAGAAAACATTTGGAGTTGTGAATTGTGGTTAAGATCATGGAACTCATAAAGTTAAAAAAAAGGCTCATGTCACTATAGACAACCCATGTTTTCTTGATTTTATGAGAACTCAGAAAGATTGCTCCTAAATACTCATGAACTTGGTTACCATGTAGCAGCTGCCATTTTTTTTTTTTTTTTGATGCAGGGAAGCTCCTTCCATTGTCATCCAAAAGTCCTAGAGATCCTCTGTACCCCCAGGAGTGAAGGCTGTCTCTGTTCTCAGGTCTACTCCCTTGGTTGCCATCTTCTCTGCTTGAGCTGATGACACAGTGGAGCCCTTAGGGGCCACAGCTATGTAGTTTTCTGTGGCGAGAATTCCTCTTTTCACCTAGTCTTGTACTTCATGGAAGGTAACTGAAACAGTGATGCCCTTGCCTTAATGCCTTAGATATCTTTGGTGACAGCCCCATTTCTGGTTATGGTCTCTGTATGGCAGGCTGGGCTGGGCTGGGCTGAGAGCAGGTACCAAGGTCTACTCAGTCATTTCTCGCTGATGACTGAGGGTTGTCTGTTGGGCTGTCTTCTTGCCAGGAACTCTTTGGTTGCTCATTAACATGGGTTCCTGGTAACCCAGCAAATCTACCCCCCAATACTTTACTCATACCCAGCTGTCCCTCTCAGTTCTGGCATCAAAGAATACTATTAATTGTTTGGAGGAAGAAGTGAGGCCATACTGTGAGATGGCTGTAGCAGTTGGTAATGGTACTAGAGGTTTTATTTGGCAATGCATGTAACTGGATCAAACTGCTTCTGCTTAACTAAGCTCATCTTCTTGTGCAAAGTACTATTACCTGCACACGTGGTAGTGGAAAACTTTTGAGAAGGAGATCAAATGAATATGGAGCTACTAATCAGATAAGCGAGAAGGAGAAGTCCCAGAAAGAACACCCTGTTCCACTGTAAACAGAATTACAGTTGACCCGGAGTCTCTCTGTGTGTGTTTATTCATAGCACTGGCTCATAATTTGGGTCCAAGTTCTGTTTATTACACCTCTCATAGGTTTCTTTGTCTTCCTCCTCTTACCTGCTGGCAAGAGTTGTCCAGCTGGGATTGTAAAGTTTAATGAGGTTGGTCAGAAGTCAACTTCAATCAAGCATGATAATCAAACTAATGTGAAAATGTAACCTAGAAAGGTCTGAGGTTAAAAACGTGAGAGTCTTTTTTTTTTTTTTTGGTATTTATTTATTTATTTATTTATTTATTTTTTTACAAATAGTTTATTGTCAAATTAGTTTCCACATAACACTCAGTGCTCATCCCCAAAGTGCCCTCCTCCATGCCCCTCCCCCCCTCCCCCCCACATCCATCAGTCCTCAGTTTTTGTCAGCATTCAAGAGTCTCATGGTTTGCCTCTCTCCCTTTCCCCCACCATTTCCCCCCTTCTTCTCCCCCTTGGTCCTCCGTCAAGTTCCTCCTAATCCTCCTATACGTGCAAACATATGATATTTGTCCTTCTCTGCCTGACTTATTTCGCTCAGCATAACACCCTCAAGGTCCATCCATGTTGCTACACATGGCCAGATTTCATTGTTTCTCATTGCCATGTAGTATTCCATGGTATAGATAAACCACATCTTCTTGATCCATTCATCTGTTGATGGACACTTAGGCTCTTTCCATGTTTTAGCTATTGTGGAGAGTGCTGCTATGAACATTGGGGTACATGTGCTCCTATGCCTCAGCATTTCTGTATCCCTTGGGTAAATTCCTAGCAGTGCTATTGCTGGGTCATAGGGGAGTTCTATTGTTAGTTTCCTGAGGAACCTCCACACTGTTTTCCAGAGGGGCTGTACCAGTTTACATTCCCACCAACAGTGTAGGAGGGTGCCCGTTTCTCCACATCCTCACCAGCATCTAGAGTTCTCTGATTTGCTCATTTTAGCCACTCTGACTGGTGTGAGGTGGTATCTCAGTGTGGTTTTGATTTGTATTTCCCTGATGAGGAGGGATGCTGAGCATAAAAACGTGAGAGTCTTTAGTGAAGCAAGAGGTAAGGATTGGTCTCTACCACAAGGGCTCTATATTCAGCTGGTGTCTGGTATCTGGTGTCTCAGCGCTATGTCATGGGTGATTATCACTTAGTGGAGAAAAGGCTTTTCCATGGGCATTGCATATTCTGGGACATAGAAGACCCTTGCACTGATGTCCGAGTGGCTGCAGACTGCCCAGTTTTGCTGCCTCTTTACTACTGTCTTTGTTCTGTCAATAAAGTGATGGGGAGTGTGGGAATTTTTACACTGAAAGGAAAAGGCTTGGGCCAGGATGTTTTCCTTTCAGGCAGTCTTGTGAATTTTGTCCCCACACACTACTCAACAAACATTTATTTGAAACACTACCATCTGAAATCCAACATCCATCTGTTGGTGCACTCTGGTAGCCAGGAATTGGAGACTCTCCCACATCCTTTCCCTAAAGTGCACTCAGGGTTTAGTCTGGGGTGGATCTTACCCACTTCCTTCTCTGCTTCCTATCTTTCCTCCTCCAAAAGCCACAGGCTCTTTTTTTTTTTTTTAATTATTTCATTGGTTACTTTTAGAAATATCTTGCACAAGCCATTTTTTTTCCCCAGTGGAAAACCCCTTTCCATCAGGAAAATACACCTTAAAGGTTCTGAATACCAGTTTAACCACATTTGTCAGAACCCTCTTGGAGAGGTGAAATTGATAGTTCTATAAGGTTAAAAAAAGTTGTTTCCCCACTTCCTGAATCTGAATCTGAAAAGGGATTATTCTGGTTGAATAGTTTGGTAGATTGGGTCAAGTGGCCTTCACTGAGGATGGGCTGGGATCTGCCCCTGGTTGGTCCTGGAATCTTGGCCACTTTTAGGGCATCCTAAGTATATGAATTTGCTCGAGTGTGTGTGTGTGTGTGTGTGTATGTGTGTGTGCTTGACATGAAGTGGGTCCTTGGTCAGTGCAGTGGTGGTGATGATGATGTTGATATAAATGAGGTTCTATTTGGTTCAGCCAAAGTTGGTTGCACTTCTCTGGGAAGGCCCCAGGTAACCCTCTCTCCGTGACTTCGCAGGACTGCCTGTTATTGCAGACCATGAATTCATCTCTAGGGTCTCTAGGGTCACTGAATTTATTATCCATTTGGGTCCAATTAGTCTCTGTATTTCTGCTGGCCTGGGTTCATTGGTTAATGGACATACAGTCAGTGGATAATGGAAATGGAAGCCTTAAACCATATACACTTGTAGGTCTAATCCAAGACCTTCATTTTGTTGATGAGGAGACCAAGGCCCAGGAAGTAGGAGGAACTTGAGTGAAATTTGGAATCTAGGTGTTCTGACTCATGGTTCAAGTCACTGTCTGCTACCTTGGGCATCCTCAGATGGCAACCATCTTGATCCCTTGGGTGCTTATTAACCATGCAGATTCCTGGGGCACCTCTCTGAGATTCTGATTTTAATAAATACTTGTGGTCAACACTGTACACACAAGATATAATGTGAGCCATATGTGTAATTAAAATTTTTTTTGTGGTTACACTATAAAAAATAAAAAGAAACAAGGGAAATTTTAACAATATATTTCATTTAATCTAATATAGCTAATTTACTACTGTAACACACGTATCTGTAAAGTTATTAATGAGTTATCTGACTTTTTTGGTATCAAATCTTAGAAATTTGGTGTTTATTTTATACCTATAGTACATCTTAATTTGGATGTCACATTTCAAGGGTCAAAAGCAAGTAGCTAGTGTCTTTCATATAGAACAGTGCAGATCTGGGGCGCCTGGGTGGCTTAGTCGGTTAAGCGTCCGATTTTCGCTTAGGTCATGATCTCGCGGCTCGTGGGTTCGGGCCCCGCGTTGGGCTCTGTGCTGACTGCCGGCTCAGAGCCTGGAGCCTATTTCAGAGTCTGTATCTCCCTCTCTCTCTGACCCTCCCCTGTTCACGCTGTCTCTCTCTCTCTCTCCTAGAAATAAATAAAAATATTAAAAAAAAAAAGAACAGTGCAGATCTATAATTGTTCCTTGCCAGTTATTGGAACTCTTCATAAAAGGCATACTGACAAAAAAAAAAAAAAAAAAAAAAAAAAGGCATACTGACATAAAAGGCTACCAACAAAATTAAAAACTCCCCAGGTGCTAGACTCAAGTGTCTAGCATTCCAAATCTAGGTGTCCCATCCCCAAATCTTGTTAAACTTTGTGGGCTACCACACATTAGTAGACAGGGATGTGTTTACACAAAAAATATGCAGGAACCCATTGGCTATCAGATGACACAGACATCTTGAGGCCACACGCCACTCATGTAGTACTGAGCGTGTGTGTTTGCACGTGTAGACTATTGTGCAAGCTCTGGGAACTGTATGTGCTGAAGGCACAGGCACCCTGTGAAGTGTTTCAGTGGAATTTTCAACCAGAAGCAGCTGATCATTTTCCAATTTAATCTGTGAACGCAGTTGGGGGATTTTTGCACATGAATCAACTTGTTTGCCTTGACAGAACTTCTCTGTGCTCTGTCCATGTCTCAGCCTCACAAAAGGTGCTCTGTGTGTAATTTGCAGGGGTGGTGTTAGAAGGAGGTACATGGAAGTTCAAGGGAAACTTTTCTGAAAAATGCAACACCAGGGAGCCAGGGTGGAAATGCAGGAGGGGTACCTAATCTGACTTTCCACTCTCCCCACCAGAGTGCTTTTCAAGGTTTGAGGGTGGAAAAGCATTTGAAATCCAGCTAATAAGGAAGAAGCACACATTTCTGTATATGTGTTAATGTAATTATTGGTTAATCATTTCTGAAGAATGGTTATGAACATACTAGTGGCAAACCTGGGTCTGGTCATTCTTTTTCATTTGCCTTATGCTTCATTTTGATAAAAACATGAGCCATTAGAAGGAAACTGGGTATATTTGCATGGCCTATCCTTTGAAGGATGTCACGTTGTGTTGCGTAGCCACTTTGGTGGCACTGACTTATGAGGCATCGTGTTATGCTGGAGAGTGAAAGAGGGTGAGAACCCAGAGTACAAAATAATAATAGCAATGTCATAACAAGAATGACCACCAACATTTATCAAGCATTGATTATGTCTCAGACCCTTGATATGGATGTACTTGTTCAATCCTTGCAATAACTCTAGAAGTAGGCACTAGTATTTGTCTTCATTTGCCATTGGGGAAATGGGGGCACAGAGAGGTTAGCTATTTTGCCCAGGTCATCCAGCTGGTAAGGAGCAGAACTGAGGTTAAACCCAGGTGGACCCTTGGTTCTTACCCAAAAGACCACAACCCATTATGCTTGAGATATTCCTTAAATGCCCTTCCACCAACTTCCCATCAAAGCAAAAACCTCTTTGACCTTCCAAGCAGGCAGCTGTCTGGCCCCCACTTGAATGCATTGAGCAGTGGGAGTTCATTGCTCTGGTGGAAGCTCATGCCTTTTAGGAAAAGCTCCAGTGGATTGGGAAATTCTTCTTTATGTGATATCTCCCTCCTATGATTAGCAAAATTTGACTTTCCCCAGTGTTCTTGCAGACTTCTTGAAGCTAAAATAATAGAATTACACATGATGGGACTTATATCTCTACATGTCTATTAGTATAATTGGATATTAATTACTTTGGAAGAATAGTTGTAAGGTACAAATTGTTCAAATCTACATTTCATCTGCCTTCTACCTCAGCTCATGGAATGACTTACTCCATGGCTTGTTACAGATCTCGGGAGATCCTGCCTTCATACCTTTGCTCATGCTGCCTGGAAGAGCCTCCCTTCCACCTGTTCACAGCCAAGCTCTCCCAGCCTGAGCTCTGTCTGTCACGAAGTCTTCTTTGGTAAGGAAAGAAGTTGTTACCAATTAGAGCTAAATGACTGTTTACCTAAGAAGGATTAAAAAGTTGGAAGTGATTTCCCTCCTCTAGACCTAGAGAAAATAGGAAATCTGTTTGAGCATCAGTATTGTGTTGGAGGGTCATGAGGCTGCCTTAGTAGCCCTGGGACTTTGGGCAAATCTTTTAATATTGTGGGCCAGGATCTCCCCTGAGCAAAATGAAGAGGTTGAATCAGGGGATCCCATCAGTCAAAGTGTACATAGCTGGATCCCCTGATAGCCTTTTAAAAAATGCCTGTAATAGGAGTGCTCTGTCATACCTGTGACTTGGAAAACACACTGAGTGGGATTCTTTGAGTCTATGTGAGGAAAATTGAAGGCTGCTATCCTGATGAGGAGGCAGTATGTATATTTTTAGAAATCGAGATGGTTGAATCATCCATGAACACTCTGTTGATCTGGATGGGAGGTATTTTGGAGGATGGGTGGTAAGAGCATGTTTCTGTAATTTGGATAAATACAGTGTTTTGGGTTTGGTGGGACAAGTTTGATGTTAAGAACCCGAGCATGAGTCATCTCCACTGATGCTTAAATGAACTGCAGGCTTAGCAGTGAAGAAAAAGGCACCAGCCAGCCACAGGGACTGTGGGCTACACACACTGTTGGGAGGAATTCGAAGATGTATGTTGATGGATTTTTGTTGTTGTTGTTTTTAAAATATAGTAAAAATCCTTTTTTATTTTTTAAATTAAAAATCCCTTTTTAAAAATAGTTTTTTAAAAGAGTTTTCTTATTTTGATAGATAGAGAGAGTGAGAGCAAGGGAGGGTCAGAGAGAGAGAATCCCAAGCGGGCTCCATGCTGTCAGAACAGAGCCCGATATGGGGCTCGAACCCATGAACCATGAGATCATGATCTGAGCTGAAGCCAGATGCTTAAGCGATGAAGCCACCCAGGCTCCCCGCTCCTTTTTTTTTTTTTTAAATTAGGGTGGGCACCAAGGCATAGGAATAAGGGTCATGGCTGGGAGGTGAAGGTCTGTAAGCTCACTTGAGTTCCAAAAAGGGACTGAGGCAGCCTATGCACCATGGAGAAAAGGCTGCCATATGCATGGCTCCCCTCAGACACCAATAGGAAGAGCTGGGGAGGCAGCTGAGGATGGATCCAGGAAGTCCTCTGGAGCTTCAGCAGATGGGGTCAGAAACTATCCAGAAACGCTCCTGACTTGGCAGTCTGGGGACTGCTTGCAGTGTTGTCCTAATTACATGGAGGGAGCACGGAGTCCTGGCTCTCCCCACTGGGGGAGTCACACTTTACTAAGTCAAGCACTGCGGTGTGAGCTGCCCCAGCCGTGGAGTCCTTCCAGGCATCATCCCATTGCTGCGGTTTTCACCTCTTCTACTTTGATGGCAGTAACTCATAGGAGAGCTTGCACTCCAGTCTCATCTTGTCCCCAGACTAGGCAGTAAATAGCCTGGAAGAGAGGGACCGATGGGCACAGCAGAGGCACAGTCTCTGGGGAGGCTCCCTTTGCAGCTGGGCTATTTCTGAGCAGGGAGGGTCCCCAGCTCGCAAGAGGGCCCAGCAGCCAGAATGACCCGTCTCCCCTTCTCTCCCATGCTTGTGACAGTCCAGAATGAGAAAGAGAAGGGAAAGGTGAAGGAAGCCTCTTTCGAGAGTGACAGTCTACATGTTCTCCACCAGAGTTCTCTAGATCCCTTCACGAACCTTTGAATGGCCTGAATCCCGAATTCTGTTGCAAATGAGGTGCAGCTTATGGACATGCTTTGAAAAATTGGGAGCGTTATGAACACCTCAGGATGATTACCTGGCCCGACTGGCATTTGTTTCTTGGGAATTCCTGACTGTTCCCCATTATTGTGAAGCATCGCTTCAAGGACAAGTCAGAGGTTCCCATAATCACTTAGCACCTGTGGAGAACTGGCAGCGGCCCTGAGGAAGCGCTTGGTAAAGATGATGAGCAAGTTGCTTACAGATGCTGGAGATGCTTCCTGGGCCAGGGCTCAGGAAAGGCCAGGGATGAAGAGAGGCATGGTGCTCCCCAAGGAGGAGTACCCTCCTATGAGTGTATCATGTGGTAGGGAAGAGTCTGTGTGCCACAGTCTGCCTGCTGTGGCCATAGTCCAGCTTCACCATTAGCTGTACGACCTTGAGCAAGCTTCTTAGTCTCCATGGTCTTGGGTTCCTGTTCTGTATATGGGGGAAAGTGATAGAACCTCCGAGGGCTGTTGTCAGGATTACGTGGGTGGATCCAGTGGTATGTGTAGAATAATGCAGTAAGTACCAGCTCTTTTTGACATTGGATTATGGTAGTGGCACATAGAGGCATGGAGACACTTGTGATGGCTACATTACTCTGTTTGTTCCTCATGGCCACACTGGAAGGTCAGGGGCATTACCCCTATCTTGTATAGGAGGAAAACAGGCCATTAGGGGTCAAGTCTCTTTCATGCTGGTAAGTAGCAGACCTAGGGTTTCTTATTTTAACTCAAGACAACTTATCACCCATGATTTATTCAGTGTTCGTCTTACATGGTTCCCAATAATTATTAACTAATAATAACTGATTAATGTAATCTGTGTTCCTTACATTTCCAACATTTCCTCGTGGTGTGAGGAAAGTGCAGACTGTTCTGAAAGTGTCTTGGGCATTGCAGACTGTTCTGGAAGTGTCTGTGCAGTTCTACCAGGCTTTGATGGGCTAGTTCCTTGCCTGTATTTCTACAGAAGTTGGAATTGTAGGCTCCAAATGGATCTCATTACCTTCATCCCCAAACCCTTCCTCCTCCTGTGGTCACTCCTTCAGATTAATGGCCTTACCATCCTCCCCTTCATCCAGACTGGAAACATTGGTGCTATCTTTGACTTTTCACCCTCATCTGCCCTTAAAATTGGTAGCCCGTTCCTGAGGAGTAACCTCCACAGCATCTCCTGACTCTGTCTCTTTCCATCTCCACGGCCACCATCATAGCCAAGGCCAATGTTAGGTAAGAAAGGCATAGTTGGTAATACAAATGGATCTCAAAGCATACACAAAACCAAGAGAAGGTTAGAGTTTGCTCATGTAAAAGAACTGGTCAAGTGTGCTGGTCATAGCCCATGCAGCCGTGCAGAGACTCAGGCTGATGGAGACTCCTTTGAGCCTCCAAGGGTCCCCTGAAGTCAGCTTCTTCACTGCCCGCTAGAAGGAAAGAAGCAATGAAGAGGTACTTAGGGGGTTTGATGGGTAGATCTGGCCTCTGAGCCTGTCTCTTCTGCTTGCATTCCACATGGCCACACCCACTCACACTGGAGGCTGGGAGGTACTGTCCAGCTGTGTCAGCTTTGGACATAAGGCCCTGGTAATTTCTTGCATAGTTTTGGCAGCGGCCCTCACACTGGTCTTTCTGTCTAGTCTCTCTCATCATCCAATCCAGACTCCATGATGTCGCTGGAGTTAACTTCGAAATCACCAATCCTGTAGGCTTCCTGTTGCCTCGGAACATTATCAGAGGGCTCCACAGTGTGGCCTAGGAGAACTTGCCAGCTCATTTCCTACTCTGACCCCCCACCCCGAGCAACCTTAGGCCAGCCCTGGCAGACCCCATGCTCCTGCACAAAGCCATACATGCTCACCAACCTGCATGTCTGCTCTGAACAGATGGCCCTCCCTCATCTCTGATGGTCTGAGCCCTCTTCATCATTTCAGGCATCATTTGGAGGCCACCTTCCTCCTAAAGTCTTCTTCAGCCTGTCCTCAACTGAAAAGGATCCCTTTCTCCCCTCTGTTCTCCCTGAGTACCCTTCTCCTAGAGTCATGGGAGAAACATGGGATTACACTTTCTATTAGAGCTCCTTGCTGAATCCCTAGCCAGACTAAGAGCTTACCTTGTTTTTTCCCCTCCTCTTAATGCAGGATAAATCCAAGCCACTCAGCATAACACACCAAAGCTTTCACAATCTATCTCAACAGATAATTCTAGGCTTCATTTTTGCCATTCTTTCCAGAAGCCTGGTTTGACCACTGTAAAACGCCCTACGTGTCTATGGCCCTATGTCTTTTCATGCTTCTGTACCTTCGCTTCTGTTGCTCCATGCCTGGAAGGCCTGCCATGGTATCTCCACCATCTTGGTGAATGAGCGACCCTATCACAGGCTTCATTCCTCAGCCTTCCTTCTATCACAGGTGTCCACTCCTCTGGTAGAGCCTCACCTCTATTCTCGTCCATCATTCCCAACAGATGGGACTTCCTTGAGAACCAGAACACTCTAATTGATTTTTTGGAGGCTTTGATGCAAGCACCATATTTGGTGCATAGAAAGGTTAAATAAGCATTTCTTGAGTGAATGTACCCACCATTGACTTAGCCAGGTGCTGTTTGTCCTTGCCACTGGAGGGCTGTGCCCATTGTGAGGGCAGTGATTGCCTGAATTTAATCATAGTGCAGTCAGGGCATTTTGAACAAACAGCTTCTTTTGTTGTTTAATGCCCTTACCAAGATGGCAGAATGTAAGCACATTTCTTGAATGCCAAGAAAGACAAGAGTAGGTAAAAATCTGGGGAAAACCCAAAACACATAATCAAATAAAAAGAAAAAAAAAAGAGAAAGGAAGGAAGGAAAGAAGGAAAGAGAAAAAGGAAGAAAGGAACAAAGGAAGGAAGGAAGGAAGGAAGGAAGAAAGAAAGAAAGAAAGAAAGAGAGAAAGAAAGAGAGAAAGAAAGAAAGAAAGACCTGCCAGCCTAGGAAAATATATGTGAGAAATGAAGTTCACATTCTTGAACTTTTTCCTCTTTTTTTAAAAAATTGAAACATTTCCAAAGAGTACAGCCTTAAGAAACTTGGCCCAGGTGTATTTAATTTTCCGGAATAATATACTGATGATTATCATCTGGGAGCGTGAACGCTTAACCCTTAGGCTGACACCTACTGTTTGCTAACCACCCTGACAGCTTTAGGGTTTTTGCCAAGGCAAGAAGGTGGCAAGGGGTAAAGATTGAAGTTCAGTCAACAGGAGAAGAGGGCTCTGGGTTGGCTTGGAAGTGGTTCAGGCAGAGGGGACAGAGCACTACAGGTGGGGTCTTCAGAAAAGGTAAGAAAAAGTTGGGTGTGTGACAGCACCACCTGTATTTCCCGATAAAAGATCCTCAAGCATTTTCTCAATCGTATGAGCTGGGGCAAGAGGAACCAGCCAAGTATTCATGTTTAGCTTTTGCCTAAAGCTGAAGTTTAGAATGCTGGTGTTCTGCTTGAAATGCAAGGTCCGAATATCATATATATTGCTTTAAAGTCAAAGTTTTCAAAGGAAAGAAACACACCTTCAAGTCTGGTGCTGGAGAGAACTGAACAGTGGCTCCTTGGGAGGCTGCTTTCTGTGTCCTTGCTTTGTTAGTTCATTACTACCTTCAAGATACTTTATTTAATTAATTAATTTACCTAAAGTTTTTAATGTTTATTTAATTATTTTTTTGAGAGAGAATGTGTGCGTGTGTGAGGGAGGGTCAGAGAGAGAGACAGAGAGAGAGAAAGAATCCCAAGCAGGCTCTATTTTCAGCACAGAGCCTGATGAAGGGCTTGATTTCATGATCCTGCGATTGTGACCTGCGCCCAAATCAAGAGTCAGATGCTCAACCAACTGAGCCACCCAGCCACCCACTTTATTTTTAAATGTAGGCACCCACTTGAGAGAAATGCCCATTTTCTTTTTTTTTTATTTTTTTTTTTTTACAAATAGTTTATTGTCAAATTAGTTTCCACATAACACCCAGTGCTCATCCCCAAAGTGCCCTCCTCCATGCCCATCCCCCCCCCCCCCCACATCCATCAGTCCTCAGTTTTTGTCAGCATTCAAGAGTCTCTCATGGTTTGCCTCTCTCCCTTTCCCCCACCATTTCCCCCCTTCTTCTCCCCCTTGGTCCTCTGTTAAGTTCCTCCTAATCCTCCTATACGTGCACACATATGATATTTGTCCTTCTCTGCCTGACTTATTTCGCTCAGCATAACACCTTCAAGGTCCATCCATGTTGCTACTCATGGCCAGATTTCATTTTTTCTCATTGCCTTGTAGTATTCCATTGTATATATAAACCACATCTTCTTGATCCATTCATCTGTTGATGGACACTTAGGCTCTTTCCATGTTTTAGCTCTTGTGGAGAGTGCTGCTATGAACATTGGGGTACATGTGCTCCTATGCATCAGCAGACAAATGCCCATTTTCATGTCTTTTTTCCTTTTAGATGGATGGGTAATTATTAAAATTAAAAAGGTGAATGATTAAGTCCTTTTAGCATTTAGGTAAACATCCTCTGGCAGTTCACAGCCTGGAAGCAGATCTCTGTGTTCTCAGCCGAAGAATTCCGTGTCATTGGGCAGGACACATCTCTTCCCATCTTCCTTTTGAAACATAATGTGGCTTTTGCAACACACCACAAAACCCCTGTCTATTCTCACTTCCTCAGACATCTCAGGGAAAGGCTGAGGACTGTATTTCTCCCCGTGAATTGGAAATTTCCAACTGTTTTTAAGACTGTGGAGGAACTATACAATTTGTAAGGGACATGAAACACACGGATATTTATGACCTCACCTTATACATTTTGCAAAGCTATACATAGGTCCAATTTCTTCTTTTTAATATATATTTTTTAAAGTTTACTTATTTATTTTAAGAGAGAGGGAGCGAGAGTAGGGGAGGGGCAGAGAGAGAGAGGGGGGGAAGAGAGAGAGAGAGAGAGAGAATGAGAGAGAGAGAGAGAGAGAGAGAGAGAGAGAGAGAGAGATTCCCAAGCAGGCTTCACACTATCAGTGTAGAGCCTGATGTGGGGCTCCATCCCACGAACCTTGAGATCATGACCTGAGCTGAAACCAAGAGTTGGACGCTTAACTAGCTGAGCCACCCAGGTGCCACCATGTGTCCAATTTCTGTCTGATATTCTTAGGCACATTTACATCTTGTCCTGAAAGTTCTAGAACGTTTTGCAGTAACACTTTTCTTCTTTCTGTCACTCATCTCTAGCTCTGCTGTTGACCCTCCATCTGAAACCCAAGATGCTCAGAGCAGTGAAATGAGAGGAAGATGTCCAAGTGTTTGTGCCTCTCTTCCTACAGAGTTTGCTGGTAGTAATAAAGCCAGGATCTTGTGGCCTTGCTGATCTGGGACACAGAGGTCCTCTGCCTTCCCCTCACCATGCCTTGGGATTTTGTCATACAGAACTCTTTTTAAGCTTACATATAAATCTCCCCTATCCTCAAATTCAATGTGCCATATACCTTTTCACATCCACTTATTCACTCATTCATTCGACACCTATTTACCAAGTGCCTACTTTCCACCAGGCCCTGGGCTTCGTGGTCAGCATATAATGGTGCACAGACCAGACACAGTCACTACACTCATTGAACTCGCAGACTGGTTGAGGGAGAGTCCTAAGAGCCCCTGCAGTGAAGGGACAATTGCAGACTGAAAGGAAGGCAGTGAGAGAAAGAGATATGATTCCATGAGCATATATACAGAGCTATATGAGGCACATGGAAACTAATGGATCCAAGTTTCTGAAGGAGCAATTTTTGAGTGAAGATCTGCATGGCAAGTAGGAATTGTTTAATTAGAGGCAGAGTTAGAAGAAAGAGAGCATGTGATAGGGGAAAGAGCATGTTCAAAGGAAATGGCAGAAGTGGGCATGTAGTTAAAGAAAGGCTCTGGCTTGAGCTCAGAGTTGGGAAACATCTTTGAGGTCAGATCATGGAGATTTATGCTGTACTTAATGTTTTCTCCCTCACCTGGACAATGGGAAGTCAAGGAAGTATTTAAGGTGGAACTCTGAGTTTTGAGATCATTCTGGAAACTGTGAAGGAGAGATTAGGCCAGGGCCAGGCAGGATGCTAGGGGACTAGTTCATTGAAATTATAAATATATATACATATTTATTTATACATATGTACTTATACGTATGTATATATATTTAATATAAGTCTCTTGGGTTTTCAGCTTGTTGGCTATGGAATTTGGGAATAGTGAAGAGATCTGATTAATATTATAAGGGAACATGGACAAGTTGGCTATGGGTTGGCTATGATGTGTGAGTGGCAGGTGGAAAATATGTTGCCAAAATAGACCCTCAGTTTCTAACTGGCAAAACTGGATGCAGTGAGAACCATTCACAGAAGGAAGAGGCACGGGAGGAGGGAAGAAGGGTGGAGATGTTGGGAGAAGATCATAAGGTCAGATTTGGACAAGTGGAATTTCATATGTTCATGTAAAATATGTGATTCTGGAATTCATAGGGGAGAGCTGAGCTGGTTAAACAGATTTTAAGGTCATTAGGGAATACCCAGTTGCACATTCAAAATTCTCCAGGAAGGCCCCATTTGACTAGGTGCATGTAAGTAGGGAAATTGTCCCAATGCATGGGGTTCAAATAGGACTTCACATGTTTAGATTCTCTGTTGATGAGAGAACAGTTGTAAGCCTCAATGGTCTCCCTTCCTATCTTTACTCATAAAAGTAACAGACATAGAATTTTTAGTCTTAAATCAGTATTTCTGTTTAAGCCTGCCTTTCTGTGTTTTGGAGACATTCCTTCCATAAATGACACCACTTCATCTCAGTCCATACCCAACAGGAAATAAATGGAGGCAAGCATGGCGATGAAGTGAAGTAGTCTGTGTGGATTTAATGTGGGCCACCTCTTACTTCCAGACATCTTGGAAGACGAGAGCATGAGAACATGGGGCAAGGCTCTATACACAAGCATCTGGGAAGAACCTTGGCTCCTGCTCTCATGTCACATCATTAATGCCCAGTTATCAACTGCAAGGGGTTGAAGAGAACAATTTCTAAATTGTTAAAAAAGGCAAAATACATTTTCAACATCTACAAGGATCCCCAAGCTGCTTAATATTTTGGAAAGATTTTGTCCTATAACATAACAAATTATATTCTAAAAGTTGGGTCACTGATATGGGGCATATTAGTACCACTACCACCATGATTGCTGATCATTAGGCTGGACATTAACGCACTTAAACCTATTCGGAATAAGTGGTGTTATATCTCCCATTTTCCAGTGAGAATATTGATGCTCTCAGAAGTTAGAGAGATAGTAAAGGGCAGGATAAGGATTTAAAATGAGGTGTGCTTTATTCCAAAGTCTGTGGCCTTTTGCAGATGTGAGCCTCACTTTTGGGGACTTGACACATATTTTATTACTTACTTTCTTTTGCTCCATAGATAGAGTCCCTTTGAATGGGCCTTTGTTCCATCTAAGCTTTATTTAAATGAAGTGTAGACTAGCCAAAAACAGGGTTTTGAAAGTGATCTGTCAACCTACTACTTGCCTCCTCTTTCCTGAACGATGTCTATAAAGTATCTTTAAGATGAAAGTTGCCATTTAAATGCCATGTATTATCTTCTTCATCTAGAACAATGAAAGAAGTTGCTGGATGGAGATGAATGAGCTTTTGTTTCTGAAAAGCTGAATTTTTATTTCTTAGCTGATATATATGGAGCCAGAACTCCTCCATGGTAAGATAGTCAAATCCCTTGCCTGTGAAAAATGACTTCGAGGGCCGGGTGTTTGAAGGGGTTAGCTATTGTGCTGGATCCTGGCTTTAGAGTTGGCAGAGTGGGAAGAGAGAGGGGAGGGCGGAAGAGAGGTGCTCCCGGCTTATTTGTTTCAGTTGGGAAATGGAGACATTTTATATGTGGAATCTGATATTTACCATATATGGTGCTTTTTGCCCAGAAGGCTCTCAGAAGAATGCATTCTCGCTTTCTCCCTTGTCCACACCCACCAGTGATAATCAGCACCACTTGGGCGATTCTGGAAGCCAGTCTAAATCAGCTACATCACTTAGTAGTTGAAGGGATGGGTAGAAGAATAGTTTCTCCATTGAAAAGTATTAGAGGAATTTATAGGCTGTTAGGGTGTAATTAGCCATGAAAGACACTGGCAGGGGCATGAAACTAACATTCCTCTCTCATTTCTTGACCCTGCCTCCTTCCATAAGTGGGAGATCTCCATGTCTTGTAATTCCTGTCCTGTTGTTCTGCTCTTTGAATATCTGCCCTGGCTTAGTTTTTCTGAAGCCCACTGCAGTGTCCTTAATAGCGCCTTCCTCAGCTTGCTGTTCTATTTGTTTCTTTAAACAATTTTTAATGTTTTTTATTTATTTCTGAGAGAGAGAGAGAGAGAGACAGTGTGAGCAGGGGAGGGTAAGAGAGAGAGGGAGATACAGACAGAATCTGAAGCAGGCTCCAGGCTCTGAGCTAGCTGTCAGCACAGAGCCTGATGCAGGGCTTGAACCCATGAACCCCGAGATCATGACCTGAGCCGTAGCTCAGGTTAAGTCAGACGCTTAACCAACTGAGCCACCCAGGCACCTCAATGTTTTATTTGTTTCTTAAACTGCCTCCTTTATGTAAAGGAGCCATATGAGCAATTATGCCAGACAGGCTTTCTGCCATTTTGCATTCATGCATGCATGGATGGTGAAAGGCTAGAAATACATCTTATTAGTTAGATGCTACAGAAGGTCAAGTTGGACCTAGTTAGGAGTTATCGGCACTACTTAAAAGAGTAGGCTTATTTACCCATAAACATTTGAAATATGTGTATTTCAGGGATAAAGACTACTTTGAAATTTGAGATTGTTTGTCATGATTTTGCCTATTCCTATGGAAAATCATAACTATTTGTTTTCTTTTGGAAAAATTGTGTCCACAGAAAACTAATTCTCATAGGGACTTATGGCTTATTGAGATTTACACCCCTCATGAAACAGTACCTGTTCTTAGTAGCACTGAAATGAATGTGTTAGAAATTGTAATAGTTATGGGGTGCCTGGGTGGCTCAGTTGGTTAAGCGTCTGACTCTTGGTTTCAGCTCAGGTCACAGTCTCAAGGTTTGTGAGTCTGAGCCCCACATCGGGCTTCATGCTGACAGTGCAGAGTCTGCTTGGGATTCTCTCTCTCCTTCTCTCTCTTCCACTCCTTCATTCACTTTCTCTGTCTCTCTCTCAAAATAAATAAGTAAAAACTTAAAAAATTTAAGTTTTTTTAAATTAAAACTTAATATTTTAATATTAAAGAAATCAGAGCACCTGGTTGGCTCAGTCAGTTAAGTGTCCGACTTCGGCTCAGGTCATGATCTCACGGTTCATGGGTTCGAGCCCCGCGTCGGGCTCTGTGCTGACAGCCAGCTCAGAGCCTGGAGCCTGTTTCAGTCTGTGTCTCCCTCTCTCTCTGACCCTCCCCTGCTCACGCTGTCTCTCTCTCTCGCTCTCAGAAATAAATAAAACATTAAAAAATATTAAAAAATTATAATAGTTTTCCCGTTCCTCAAAAAGCTAGCCATAGAATTACCATATGACCCAGCAATTTCACTCCTAGGTTTATACCCAGATGAAATGAACTGAAAACAGGTGCTCATACAAATACATGCATGTGAATGTTCATAATGGTACTCATAGTCATGATAGTGGAAAAGTAGAAACAACTCAAATGTCTCAACAGATTAACAGATAAATTGTGGTCTATACATACAATAGAACCCTATACATATAATAATCAGTCTTAGAAAGGGATGAAGAACTGATATATTACTGTAATATGGATGAATCTTGAAAACATGCTAAGTGAAGCAAACCAGACACAGGTCAGATATTGTATGATTCCATTTATATGATGTGTTCAGAATGGGTAGAACTGAACCATGGAGACCGAGAGTACATTGGTGGTTGCCAGGGCCAGGAAGAAAGGGAAATAGAGAGCTAACTGCTAAATGCATATGGTGTTTCCTTTTGAGTAGTGGAAATGTTTCAGAGCTAGATAGGGCTGGTTACACTACACTGTGATTGCACTAAATGCCACTGATTCATTTGCCTTAAGATGGCTAATTTTGTGTTATGTAAATTTCACCTTAATAAAAAAAAGACTCTAGCAAATACCCCCTGTCCACTTGTTAGGTGCCAGGCACTGTACTGGGCATTTCACATAATTTTCTCGAGGCTACGTAACCTCTCTGTAAGGCAAGTGATGTATTCCTTCCATTTTATAGTCGAAGACTGACTAAAGCCCAGAGAAATTATGCAAGACAATCTCCTTCTGATCAACTTTCTAGAACTTTGAATTCCTAGAGCTGAACAAAGGTGACTTGAAGAAACTTGGTTGGAGGTAGAGTTGTTTTTCAATTATGTCAATTTCAAAATCTTGCCTCTCTGCTCTGAATTTGGACACTGGCTGGTGAGTGTGTTAGAGGCTGTGGTTCTGTGTTTAAAAGGAATGTTGCAAAGAACTAGTTTTGGATGAATGCAGAGGTGTGCTTTAGAATTCTCGGGTATGGTGAAATTGAAGTGTCCAAAAAGACTTCTTGGTGGGATCTCCTGGTTGGGGGTTCCCGGAGGGCAGACAGGATGCTGTTAGGATGGATGCAGGGATGATTCAACGTGGCATCTGGCTCTGAATTCATACTAGACTGATTTCCTATCAAGTTTCCTTGTAAATTGTTCATTTATAAAATTTTGGCATAAATCTCATCAAGTTAGTGACTAGGGATTTAAGGATCTTCAAACATATAGGGCGTGAAGAGAATCTGGGTTGATCTTTGCATGATCTGTTTTTCCTTGTGGTTTAACTAACATGATTTTATGAAGACTTTACTATTAGGACCTGCTTGTCATACTGGAGTACTTTATTCATTCTCTGTTCATTTGCTCACTCATTCATACACTCATTAATTGATTCATTCATTCCCTCACTCATTCATTCACTCACTTGTTCAATCACTCAATCATTCATTCATTCACTGACTCACTGGCCCACCCATTCATTTACTCACTCACTCACTCATTCATTCATTAAATCATTCATTCATTCACTGACTCACTCACCCACCCATTCATTTACTCACTCACTCATACATTCACTCATTCATTCATTTACTCTTTCGCTCATCCACTCAGTGTCGCTTGCCTACTAGCTTATGCATTGCTTAGCTCCCTCCCTCCCTCATTCCTTGGTTAACTGAATCATTTAATCTATATGAAGAATACATGAAAAGTTGCCTGCAAAAATGCAAATAGTATAAAAATATATCCAGCAAGAAGTGAGAGTCTTTTTGTTCTGAGCTTCTAGGCTCCCCCTCTGTCCTGCTCTGAGCCCTAGAAGTATATCTCACTGCTCATTGCTCATTGTCTGGTATGCAGGCTTCAAGTCATCCAGACATTTATGTTATATATGGAGGCACACTATAAGGGTTTCCTGATGTGTATATAATCATAATGGATTCCTGTCCTGGAAACTCTTTTTTAACAATCATTTTTTTTATTGTTAAATCTACTTTAAAACCTATTTATTATAATAGAATTTTGCCAGTTACTCTAGAAACTCCTTTGCTGTCACCAAAAGTAATCACTTTTATGGCTTTTCTGGTATTAAATTTGTTGTACTCTGAGTTGTAAGAATTACAATAGAGGTACTCAGAAGTAAAACGTAGGGAACTGTGTTAAGAAAGCCAGGTGACATTTATACACACACACACACGCACACACACACACGCACACACACACAAACAGGAGAATTTGAACTGAATTTTAAAGAACAAATAATAGGGAAAAATCTTGGAAGAAGAAAAGAGCATCACATCAAAAGAGTGGCTTCATTGCTTCTTGGCTTTTTTTTTAAATTTTAATTAATTAGTTAATTAATTAATTAATTTTTATTTATTTTTTTTACAAATAGTTTATTGTCAAATTAGTTTCCACATAACACCCAGTGCTCATCCCCACAAGTGCCCTCCTCCATGCCCATCACCCCCCATACCCCCCACACCCAACAGTCCTCAGTTTGTTCTCAGCATTCAAGAGTCTCTCATGGTTTGCCTCTCTCCCTTTCCCTCACCATTTCCCCCCTTCTTCTCCTCCTTGTTCCTCAGTTAACTTCCTCCTAATCCTCCTATACCTGCAAACATATGATATTTGTCCTTCTCTGCCTGACTTATTTCACTCAGCATAACATGCTCAAGGTCCATCCATGTTGCTACACATGGCCAGATTTCATTGTTTCTCATTGCCATGTAGTATTCCATGGTATAGATAAACCACATCTTCTTGATCCATTCGTCCGTTGATGGACACTTAGGCTCTTTCCATGTTTTAGCTATTGTTGAGAGTGCTGCTATGAACCCCATG
>NW_024080634.1:4685548-5142135 GCF_003009895.1 Hyaena hyaena | reverse complement strand
TTGGTTAGGTTTATTCCGAGGTATTTTATGGTTTTTTGTGCAATTGTGAATGGGATCAGTTTCTTGATTTCTCTTTCTGTTGCTTCATTGTTGGTGTATAAAAATGCAACCGATTTCTGTACGTTGATTTTGTACCCTGCAACTTGGCTGAATTCTTGGATCAGTTCTAGTAGGCTTCTGGTGGAGTCTGTCGGGTTTTCTATGTAGAATATCATGTCATCTGCGAAGAGGGAAAGTTTGACTTCCTCTTTGCCAATTCTGATGCCTTTGATTTCCTTTTGTTGTCTGATGGCTGATGCTAGGACTTCCAGCACTATGTTAAACAACAGTGGTGAGAGTGGACATCCCTGTCATGTTCCTGATCTCAGGGGGAAAGCTCTCAGTTTTTCCCCGTTAAGGATGATGTTAGCTGAGGGCTTCTCATAGATGGCTTTGATGATGTTTAAGTAAGTTCCTTCTCTCCCGACTTTCTCTAGAGTCTTTATTAAGAAGGGATGCTGTATTTTGTCAAATGCTTTTTCTGCATCTATCGACAGGATCATATGGTTTTTATCTTTTCTTTTATTGATGTGATGTATCACATTGATTGATTTGTGAATGTTGAACCAGCTCTGTAACCCAGGAATGAATCCCACTTGATCTTGGTGGATGATTCTTTTTATGTGCTGCTGGATTCGATTTGCAAGGATCTTGTTGCTCTTTTTTTTTTTTTTAAGTTTATTTATTTTGAGAGAGAGAGAGAGAAACCATGAGCAGGGTTGGGGCAGAGAGAGGGAGAGAGAGAATCCCAAGTAGTCTCCACACCTCAGCACAGAGCCCAATATGGGGCTCAAACCCACAAACCATGAGATCATGATCTGAACTGAGATCAAGAGTCAGATGCTTAACCTGCTGAACCACCCAGGTGTCCCTTTTTCTTGGCCTTTTGGCTAAGATCAAGTGTAAAAGGGTGGCTACAACTCTTCCTTCAGGTGACATCCAGCTATAGGTTCCCTGGTAACTTGAGGAAAATCACAGATGCCAGTCTGAGCTGGAAATGCTCTTCAACCAACTTTGTATTTTGTAGATTAAAGATCTGAAACCCAAGCCCAGACCAACTTTTCCCAAAGCATAGCTTGTTAGTGGAAAAACTCAAGGGAAGAATTCAGGTCCCCTGATTAGTCCACTATTTTTCTACTGCAGTGAGCTGTCTCCCTGAAGTGACAAGGAGGGCTTAGTAAAAAAAAAAAATGTACTCCTACATAACAAATATCTTTATCTCAAATACATCAGGTTCAGAAAATGCTACTATTTTCAAACAATACAGAAAGACAATTTTTATGGTGTCTCTCTGGCCCTATATAAAATTCTAAAAAAGTCTATTGATTCAGAATGTTTTATTGTTAAACATGCCTCTTTAGTCTAATTTTTAATAATGGACAATCCAGGGACACCTGAGCAGCTCAGTTGGTTAAGTGTCCGACTTTGGCTCAGGTCATGATCTCACAGTTTATGAGCTCAAGCCCTGCATCAAGCTCTGTGCTGACAGCTCACAGCCTAGAGCCTGCTTTGGATTCTGTGTCTCCTCTTTCTCTCTCTTCCTTCCCATCTTGTACTGTGTCTCTGTCTCAAAAATAAAGACCAAAAAATAAAAAAAAGATTGATGATCCGTGGATTCTATGTAGAATAACCCTTGATTTGCCAGAATATTATTAATAAGTGGAAGCTTAATAAACTATTTATGAAGTCAACAAATTTAAATAAATAAATTTGTTGCATATTTATGGTTTAATAAAAAGTATGCAGCCTTACACATCATAGTTTTGCCTATAAAAAAGTTTTTAAAAAATGTTTATTTTGAGAGAGAGAGAGAGAGCAGGGGAGGTGCAGAAAGCAAGGGAGAGAGACAGAATCCCAAGCAGGCTCAGTGCCATCAGTGTAAGAGCCTGATGTGGTGCTTGATCTCACGAACTGAGAGATCATGACCTAAGCTGAAATCAAGAGTTGCATGCTTAACTGACTGAACCACCCAGGTGCCCCTTAAAAATTTTTTTTCGTATATGAACTTGAAGAACCTGGCCCATTTGATCTGTGGAGTATCCCCCAGGCTGGATTTTGCTGACTGTATCCTCCTCATGAAGCTCAACAGCTCCTTTCCCACCCCCAACCCCTCATCTTCCTATAAATTGACAGGTGGAAGCTCAACAGCTCCTTTCCCACCCCCAACCCCTCATCTTCCTATAAATTGACAGGTGGACCCAGAGATCTCACTAGATTTGGGATCACCCCCTGGAATAGGTGATTGTAGGTGGTGCTGTGTTTTTCTGTCATGCACCTGCTCCTTTCCCCTTGTTTACAATTTTGGAGGATGTGATGAACATTGCCTAGATCCATTCATTCATATGAGTCTGCAGAACAGTGTTATTCTAATTCCATCATTTTGTTTTCATTTATCAGCTGGGATACTTTTATAAGGAGATACTTCCTTTCATCTGCTATTTGGTTACCTCATAGTTTAGTTCATATAGGAAAGTAAGATACATGTTTGATAGTGTCATTTTGCTTAGTTTTTAAGATCATGTATTGGTTCCTTGTCATCCTCAAAAGATAACCATCTATGTTTTTCGTACATGTCATCATGAATTCATGGATTTAAATGTATTTGATGAATTCCAATTTCTTGCAATTCTCATCCTTATGGGAATTTACGTTGTCTCATCTGTGACCCGGAGAAGCTCTTCAATTTAGACCTCTGCGATCAGCTGCTCTCACATCTCCTTGACATGATTCTCGAACAGGGTTGACCGGTTTCTAGGCTTTTCTAGTGGATAGAGCTAGGAAAACACACACACAATACATGTCTGTCTGTCTATCTTCCTTTCTCTCTTTCTCATTACCAATCTCTCGCTTTTCTATAAACAGATAAAACGCCATATGAATTCACACCAATTTCTAATTCGAATTAAAAATTACGGGGTTTTTACTTTACTTTCCTCTGTATTTTATTCGTATCGCTTCTCTTTCACATCAAAAATCTTAGTTATCAAGTATGCAGAATTAGAATATACCATAATTACTCACTTGCTTTATCCCTTCGTATAAAAATAATAGTCTCAGAATAACAACATAATACTATTACCACCAATCATGATTCCTGATAAATAGTTAACTTTATTTTGTTACATATACTATTCCTTGTCCTTAGATTTTTAAATGTTTATTTATTTTTGAGAGAGAGTGAGAGAGAGAGTAAGCAGAGAAGGGGCAGAGAGAGAGAGAGACACAGAATCCAAAGCAGGCTTCAGACTCTGAGCTGTCAGCACAGAGTTGGACACGGGGCTCAAACCCACAAACCATGAGATCATGACCTGAGCTGAAGTTGGAGGCTCAACTGACTGAGCCACCCAGGCGTGCACCACCGCCCCTCCTTCCCCCCCCCCCCCACATATTTTTTATGGCTTTACTACATCCTTACAGTCAGATCTGTGTTCACATAGTCGTATACATGATAAGCTTCCCTGTGAACTTTCATTTAGTCCTAGTTCCTCAAGTAATTACATGTTCAGTGCTCTGCTCCCCCTTTGACCTCATGCTTCTCCAGCCATTTTCGTTGTTAGAAGTGTGGGCTCTAGCAGATTCCATAGGAAGAACTCAAGGCAACAGCATTTTCTGAGTTTCTGTGTGATGGACACAGTTTGTCTCTGCTCTCTGCACACAGAGGTCCATACTGCTGATGTATGACAAGTGAGGGCCACGTGTGATCTGGGATTTTCTTTTGCTCTAAAGGACACTATTTGAACAACTGGCAAAGTTAGAATAAAGTCTGAACAATAGCTTGTTAATTTTCATGCTTTGCAATCATATTGTGGTTGTATGAGAGAATGCTCTTGTTTTTAGGAGACACAAACGCCAATTAGGAATAAAAGTGCATCATGCATGCAACTTACATATCTACACGTCCACACACATGCACACGATAAATGGTAATATTTGAGGAATCTATGTAAATCTATGTAAAAGGCATATGAGAATTCTGAATTCTTTACACTAGTCTTCCACTTTTCTGTAAGTCTGAAATGATACTAAAAAAACTAAAAATATTTATAGAGACATGCATTTCTCAACAGACATGTAAATGTTTAGGTATCCCTATTTATGCTAGCATCCATAATTTTATAGTACAATTTTATGGATCTTTTGTTGTGTTTTTTTCAAAGATAAACAACTAGAAACTTCTTATGATGTTTAAGGATTTATACTTGGCACAGCAAAATATGGGGTACCAATGATAGATCCAGAAATTATGCCGGAAAGAAAGACATAATGTTTTATTTGTAAAGAAAAAAAAAATAATGACAAAGCAAAAAAATACAGATATTTGGTCTTGATTTATTTTGCATAGATGCCAATTTCTGCCATATTTTCTTGATTTTTAACTGAGACTTTGTTCCCATTCTGTTAATTTTTCCTTTAAAGCCAAATAAAAATGAACAGAGCTATTATTATTTTGCATTGAGTGTCCCAAGTAGATTTAGATTGGTGGTTTCAAAGCAAACAAACAAGAGACAGATGCAATGGAATTTCATAACTAGATGGGCTTTAGGGTGTATCAGTTTTCTTAGGCAAGTTCATGAAAAAACAAGTTTCTCCCTCTTGTACTCTGTCCTCAGAGACTAATGTTCTAAAAAGGGAGAACAACTTTCCAGTAAAATTAACTCTGTTGAAGATGTGATGGATTTTAAAGACATTCCACTTTGGTGCTATTTTTTTAAGGCTTTTGGGGATGGGCCCCTGTGTAGCTAATAGGGGGTTCTCCCTGGTGGGTTGCGTTCTTGCCCAACATTGTGGCCACAATTGGATGTAAATGCTCTCATACTTGGATCTCCTGGTTCCTTTGTCCAAAATACTTTCACCTTTTCCATGAGATGGCAAGTTCTGCTTGCAAAGTGGAAGCACCCCTTAACAATATGAAACAGATCTCCTTCGTTTGGGAGGGCAGTCCCCAGCTTACAAATGAATTGTCTTTGAATATTGTTTCTAAGTGAGTGGCTTAAAATGTAAAATTTCCCTTTTCTATAGACACACCATCGTTAGGTCCCAATGCCAGCTGCCTAAAATTTCCCAAGCCCACCATGTTAATTTCTTTAGTGATCCTACCTCCCCCCATTGCCAGGTGTGACTGTGTTCTAGAGTAGTGGATTTCAATCAGGGCATGGAATGCATTTTCTGAAAGGCCTTGTTGGCTGCTTACCTGACACCCTACACTCATTCCCCGGGGTGTAGATCTTCTCGTGGTACTTCTCTGCTCATGTCAAATAGATGCCCGTTCTTCAGGAAGTATTCCAGAACTTCAACACATGTTCCATCTCTGCCGTCTCCCTGTGTGCTATTTCTCCACATGAACACACACTACCTAAAGCTTTGTCTGAACGTGCCCCAGCCTTCCTCACTTTCCCATCTTTGCCTATGCTGTTCTTGGCATCCAGAATCCAATTCCCATTTGTGTTGGCTTCTTCTTTGCTGGCTCATCTCATATGCTGTGTCCTTTCCTGATTTCTCCCAGTTGGTGCTTATGTCTCCCTTCTTTTTTTTTTTTTTTATTTATTAAATATTTTTATTTATTTCTAGGAGAGAGAGAGAGACAGCGTGAGCAGGGGAGGGTCAGAGAGAGAGGGAGTCACAGACTGAAACAGGCTCCAGGCTCTGAGCTGGCAGTCAGCACAGAGCCCGACGCGGGGCTTGAACCCACAAACCGTGAGATCATGACCCAAGCGAAAGTCGGACGCTTAACCGACTAAGCCACCCAGGCGCCCCCTTGTGTCTCCCTTCTGTACCTATTCTTATCCTACTATTATCTTACTTATCCTGTGGAATGTAGTAGAGCCTTTATGGGGTGATGTTTGTTAGACTATTAGTGAGCCCTGTGCCTACCTAGGGAGCAGGAATCCTTGTCTTATCCACTTCCGAGGATCCAGAAATGTCTAGCGCTATGCTTTGCATACAGTGGCTGCACAACAAACTCTGAAAGTGTTGGACGGGCTCGCTGCCCCCTCCCCACTGTCACATATACTGAGGGGGGGTGGGCAGCGTGCGCAGGTGCCAGCAGAAGGCCAGAGAGGGGAGCTGTCTTTGTTGTTCTCCAAACATTAATGTCCACAGACAGCTAAGTGCTGTCTACCTTTGGCTTTGAGTCAGATATAATAAAACAAAATCAGCCATTACGAGTAATGCTTTTTAAATATTGTTGTAAGCCTCACAAAAGACGTTTGCTATCCCTGACTGGTGTCAGATACAATAAATATAATTAATCTCTGGAAACACATAGATGAAATTACTTAAATCATGGCTTTAGTTTGTTTCCAATCCTCCGAATCTCCTGGGCAAAGAGCAAATCACGTGGCTCTTTCTGCTGGAGGTGTCTCAAGCCCATCTCCCCAGTTTGGCTCTAAGGGTTTGGTTCTTTCTGGCCATTTTAAACTTGAAAGTAGAAAATGTTGGGCTCTCCACATCCATCTCTTGGGGACTTACTAAAAGAAAGTTTATTTGTACAGGAGAGGTGACCTCTCCTTCCCTCTTTGATTGTGTTTTCATATCTAATAAGTTAAGAGTGGACTTTGCAGCAACTTCCCTTAGGACAAATTCAATGAGACCACAGTCCTGGAGGTGAATGGCACTGAGTGCTTTCCTCCATCTTAGTATCTCCAAATATTTCTTACTATGGGTCAGTACGGCTTTGGTGTCCTTATATAAAAGCCATCAACTTGAGTTACAGGCAACCTTAGATTTCATCCTGGCCAGTAGCCCTGTTTGATAAGTAAGAAACCCCCCAGGGTAGGTGAGCTGATATGATTGGTGATGACCACATCTTGTCTGAGTGTCAGAGGCTGGGTGAGAACAAGGTCTCTGCTGGGATCCTTTCTACCTCATGGATTTTTCTCCAATATTTTCCCAGGTGGGATTTTTTAAAACTATTTCAGAGAACCATAATGGAAAGATTTGGTTAACAAGACCATGCATTTCTTATATTCATTTAACCAGTATTTGTGTAGGGCTCACCATAGGCCATGTACTTTTTAAAAAAATTTATTTATTTTGAGAGAGAAAGGGAGAGAGAGCACATGGAAGGGGTAGAGAGAGAGCGAGAAAGAGAATCTGAAGCAGGCTCCACACTGTCAGCATGGATCCCAATGTGGGGCTCAAATTCATGAACCATGAGATCAAGACCTGAGCCAAAGCCTAATGCTTCACCAATGGAGCCACCCAGAAGCCCCAAGCCATGCACTTTCTAAGTACCAGGGATACCATGATGAACAAGACAGATACAGTGCCTAGCCTGAAGAATCTTCCAATTTACTGGGATAGCGAGGGATTAGATAGAAAGTTCAATGATTTTTGAAGGGTGTTATAATAGAACAGTGTAGGGTGCCTGGAAATTCTAACTGAAGGGTGGCAGAATTTGTCTGGAGGAAACTAAGCATATTCTAAGCAATAGAAACAGCAAATACAAAGGCTGGGGGTTCAGTTAGAGCTTTCCCTCAAGTCCACGTGCTTACTCTAGACATCTTTGTGGCCATACCCTGCCTCCCTCTCTAGCCTTATCTCTCCTACCCTAATTCTTTGTACAAGAAAGGATCCTTTTCACATACTGTCCCTCTCCTGGAAATGCAAATTGCTTTCAGCCTTATGCATGTTTTAGGTTTCAGCTTTCCATTCGATCTTCTGGTCTGTTTTCATGAATTCCCCCATCTGATATCATAGCACCTTACGTATACTTTCACTAGTCTTCATAGACTTTAATGTAATTGTCTGTTTGCTTATCTGTGTGCCTGGCTGGCCTGCGAGTGTCTTGTAGGGGTCACAGGTGGGTCTTATTTGTCTCAGTAAGCCTAGCACAATGTCTTGAACTTAATTATTGTTCCCAATAATTGTATTATATGAAAAATGGAGAAATATAGGCTCCTGCCTCTAATACAGTTGTTTCTGCTTCTTCCTCCCCCCGTTCCTTTGTCTGTTACTCCATCCACCAATCCTTTCCTTCTTTCATTCTCCCCTCTTGTTCCCTTTTATCTATCTAACAGAGTCTACTATGAATGAGCTTGGCTTGGCCTTGAACTCCAGCAGAAGAGCGAGACAGGCAATTAGATAAATAGTTATTTAGCAGGGTGCTTGATATTACAGGAGTTTAAACAAAGGGCTACAGAGCACCAAGGGTGGGTCCATATGTTTGTCTGGGTTAATCTGGGAAGGCTTTGCCAAGGAAGTACTGTCTGAGCTGGGTCTTGAGAGATAAGAGAGATTTGCCAGGTGAGGAAAGGGAGCAGGAAGGCTACTGCTTTGGAGGCTATAGCACATTCAGAGAAAGACCCTGAGTTGTGGGAAGTCAGAAGTTTAATGTCTCTGGACTGGAGGGTGTGTACAGTACTGGAGAGTGAGGGTTGGGAAGAGTGGGCGGGACAAAGTGAGAGGAACTGAGGCCTAGTGGGAAATGCTCTTGCTCGCCTCTGTAAAATGTGTGAGTTTTATGATATAGGCGCTGGGAACCCTACGAGGTTTTTAAGCAGGGACGTCTCCTCTCTTTTGTAGGAAGCTGACAGTACCACCCTAGGGCCGTCACAAGAGAAAATCAGAGCTTGCCAGCACGTTTTCAGTGCTACTCTGCCTTGTTCTCCTTTGTCCCTCCATTCCCCTTCTCTTCCAGCAAACCCTAGTCTGGAACAAAGGCCATTGCTCACATTGGATGGGGACAGCCACGGGAGGAAAGAAGAAGACGGGGGGGGGGGGGGGGGGGGGGGGGAGGTAAGCAGCTCATTTGTAAGAATTTGTCACCTTTACCTCTGGAGAACTGGGACTTTGAAATGATAGTGTTTACCAGCACTTTATGTTACTTATGAGACATCTCACTTTCCTTAATAATCCTTATTAGCCAAAGCATTTATTGTTTGGCACTGACTTAAATATATGTTTACCGAATTTTCCAGTGTTAGAGCTGGCGAAAGGACTCATTCTTCCTGGACTCCTCTTGTTGTTACAACAACAACGGTAAATCTTTGCTGACTGATTTGAGGAGGCCATTGAACTTGAGAGTAACAATTACTGAACCAAATGTTTACATTACGGCACCCGCAATTCATCGAAGTGCTTCAGCTGCATAATTAATAGGACCCGCTAAAATTCTACATCATTGTAATAATATTTACTCTGAAAACTCACAGTTGGACTACAGTTTCTATCTCAAGCTCCGCTGACATCAAGGAATTTTAAACTTCCTTTTTGACAGGGAGGTTTATTAGGGCCTTATTTTGGCAGCCAAAACACATCTCCTCTTGCAGATGTGCATTGAATTCATGGACTATTAAGGATTGATGTTGGATTAGAGATGATCTATTCAGTTGTTTCTAAACCTGGCTGAACCACAGAATCTACTGGGGGGTTTGGGGGGGAGTTCAGAAATTTCTAGATTCCTGGGCTCCATGTCTGGGAGCCTAATTCAGGAGGTAAGGTGGAACTAGGCCATGATAGACAGAGTTTCTTAAACACTCAGATTATTCTTCCACTTATAAGAACTGCGGGTCTCGTTTTGAGGATATCAAGGGCTACAAGACTGAGGGTGCCGGGAAGAGTAAAACATCTGGCGGCCTCCTGGGTCTCTCTGAGTGGAACAGAAATGGGTATCATGGACCCCTGGGAAATGCTTCTGTGAATAAAATAGTTTTGTTAAAAAGGTGCAATGTCAACATAAAGGGAGGCACTTTCACAGTGACTGTAAGAGTGGATTCTTTAATTGTCCTTACAGAAACTCTCAGGTGTCTGTTAAGAATGCAGATTCCTGAGATCTCCTGTAGCCCCACTGTATTAAAAGCTCTGAGGGTGGGGCCTAACAACTATATTTAAAAACACCCTTCAGGGGTACCTGGGTGGCTCAGTTGGTTTGACATCTGACTCTTGGTTTTGGCTCAGGTCATGATTTCATGATTCATAAGTTTGAGCCCCACATCTGGCTCCATGCTGACAACAGGGAGCCTACTTGAGATTCTCTCTCTCTCTCTCTCTCTCTCTGCCCCTTCCCCACTTTTGTGTGTGCTCTCTCTATTTCTCTCTCTCTCAAAATTAATTTAAAAAGGTAAAAAAATAAAAACAACCCATGGTTGTTTTAAATGCACATTAGAGTTTGAGAGCCATTAGTTTAGTTTAGTTTTGTTTTGTTTTTAAATCTAATGGACTCCTCCTTCCTTGTGGCTGATACTCAGTGCCAATCCTCAAACTCACAGGAACTGAAATTTGCAAACATTGATATATCCAGTATACATTCCCTATTCTTCCTTGTGCCATCTGGCATTGTTGACTGCACATTCTTGAAACGCTCTACACACCCCTTTCTCTTTACCATCCCTCTACGGGGCTGTGTCATCCTCAGACTTACCCTTTCCTGCACTCCTCTTCTTCCATCTGTCCCTCCTGGGCAATCATATGTCCTCTCTTGGTTCCATTGTGACAGTAGTGATGATTTCCAAATGTCTTTCACCAGCTTAGTCTCATTTCCTGAGCTTCAGACCCTCCTATACAACAGCCCATTGAGTACCTGCAGTTTATATGTCCACCATGCCCTCAAATCCACATGGCTGAACAGAGTTCATGATGTTCCACCATCACCTGGTTCTCATCCTCTCTCCAATACTTGGGTCGATGGTGCTGCCACTCATCTGGTCACTGCCTCAGACTCTTGCCTCTTACTTCACCTCTATCCATGAGCAAACACTACTGATCTGAGCTATTAAATATACCTGAGTCAATTACATCTCAATATAATTGAAAAAATATATACCTGAAATCTATTGTCTGTATCCCTCCCAAATGCCTCTGGCTCACCCCAGACCTTCACCATCACTCATCTGAACTTCATACTATCTCCTGGGCTGGTCTCTTCCTGGAAGTATCCAGAATGATCTTTTACGCATCATATGACACCATCCTTTCTGCTTATAAACCTTTCAGAAATTCTGCATTTCCTTCAGGATAAAGCCCCAAATCTTTAGTGTGCTGCTCAAGCTCTTCTAAGCTCTGGCTATTCTTCCACTTAGCTCCTCCTCATCACTTCCCTCCCTTTCCCTGGACCTTTTGCCCTAGCCATGCTGAATTACTCTGCTTCCTGGTGCCTTGAGGCATTTTTAGAGGAAATTTCTAATACCTAGAATGTCCTTCTATCTCTGTGTACTTTTTCTCCATCTGTCATCCAGTGAGTCCCTACTCATTCTTCTGGATACAACTCTGTCCCTCTGAAATCTTGCTTGACCCTCTGGCAGAGATATGGTCTCCACACTGTTCACAATCCCACCATGTCCGCACCTCCATCAGAAATCTGTGTCCAAGGACTTGTTTGTGTGCCTACTGCCTTTCTTTGACTTGATTCATGTTGTAATCAAGTGCTTAGAATCATGACTGGTTCTTAGTAGGTGCTTAACACTTCTTAGATGAATGAATGGGTGAATCAGTCATGGCATCTGACTTTTAGATCCATATATCATGTAAAAATCTATATTTACACTTTAGCCATTCCTCTAATATACAAAACACATGTCATGAATTAATGTGTTGGCAGTAGAGTTCATAAAAATAACTATGTGTTCTGATTAATTGACTCATGTTACCCAATTAACTTACCCATTAAGGGGTTAGCCAGAAGCTGGAAGTGAAGCAAATATACTGTGGCATGGATCAACATTAAACCAAGTCCCTCTAGCAGTTGATAGGAAGGGGTTTTAAAAATACCCAAGGTTACTAGGCATTACTTCATCTTTTACAACATATTGGGCATGTTTTTTAAACCAAAGGAAACATATTTCATCCTGGTAAGTAAGAATCATGCTAATAATGGAAAACAAAACTATTCCAACATTTTAGCTAAAATTATAGTGTTGGCTATAAGTAAAAAGAAGTTTGAGATGCTCAAGAGGGTCTTTTTTTTTTTTTTTTTTTTTCTTTGGTCCTTCTTTGTCTTTTGCAGGATTGGCATGAAGGAAGCCATGAGTGGTTGGAGCAGGGTCCCATAGCCAGGCAGGGAAGATCCTTGGGGGTGAGTGGAGTAGCGGTGGAGTGGAAGGGGCAACACATCAGTGATGCATCCTAGGACATAGTCATGTCTGAGCACAACACATGTAGACTGCAAAGCTAAGTATTGGCTTGTCACTCTAGGCCAGGCACAGGGTTTTCGGTTTTATAAAACCTATGCTGTTCAACCCACTCTGCAACCGTAGGAAGCTATTACAGATCTCTTACTTTTACAGACTCAGGAGCTGTTACCTGATTCTCGGGTTTGTAGGAAATGCCATCTGATTGATTACATCCTTGAAGATTCAGGAGTGTGGCGATCAGCTTGCCTGAAATGCAATTCTTCTGCTCTCTTGTCTCTCAATATTCTGTCCCTTGGGTCTCTCAGAACTCATGCCTCTTGGGTTCAGACCCCTTGTCCAGATGGCATAGGCAGCTATATTGGGCTGAGAGAGGCTTGTCAGCTGAAACTCTCTCTGGTACGTTCACTCTGGGAGAATGGAGTATGGGGTCTGATCTCAAAATGCCCCATTCCCTTCAGCCATAATGGCTCAGATAGACATGACTTTCACATTATCAGAGACTGTCAGGGTGTTAGAGTGGTAAGGGACCATAGCATCATCTACTTTTATTTCAAAGATGAGGATGTTGGGTCCATGGAAAGTTAACTTGCCTTGTCCAAAGTCCCAGCAGTGGTAGATGTGAAATGTGAGTTTCCTAACATGCCCAGGGCCCCTATACTACTGTGGCTCCCCTACTTGCCAAGTTCACACACCTTTTTCTCCCTGTTGAGCAGATAGTAGGAATCATTTGTATTGCTTGGAGCCAAATATACTTATGTTCTTCCAGCACCCAAGGTCGGTGATTTTGCCCTGAAGTTGACTTTTGTTTCCCATGCTTCCAGGATGAGGTTCTCTGTCTCCTTCCCCTCTGTTTCTCCTGCTCTTCCCAGGCTTTTTGATCTTTTCCACAGCATGCCTTCCACACCAGTATTCTGTGGTCTTCAAACACATCTCATAAATTTTCTCCTTTGCTGAAGTTATTTTTCCAAGCACCCTCCTCTCGCATGCTCCTCGCTCTGTGTTTTGAGCACTAATGCAAATCATACTGCTTTTAACATGCCCTCTCTAACCACTTTGGCCCACGGGGGATCCTTATGCAAATCATGGTGTCTCTCCTTTAAAACTCAATATATTGTGGCTAGGCCAGTATTTGCCAAAGTATTTCCTAGAACACGTGCCCCTTAAACCCCATTTTCTCCCTGTTCTCCACTCCCCCTGTAGGATAAGTCTGTGGTTAAGTCCATCTATGAAATGCTGAATGTTTTATCTATCTCGTGGACATTCCTATTGCGTAGTAACACTCTAAAGAATCTAGAAGTTCTGCATTATAGAAACTGGCTTAGCTTCTTAAACCCCTGTATCCCTTCCAGATTTATGTCCTTGGAATCTTTCATTTGTGTGACACTATTAACATTGTGTTGAATGCATTTTGGGGAATGCTTTTCTAGGAGGGTTATGGCTCACAATTAGAAATCTAGAAGTCTTATCTTCCCAGTAATCCTATAAGTTTTTGTGATTCTTTATCTCTCCCCAGTGGAATGTTAATTTCTTTCTTTAAAAAAAATTTTTTTTTGTGGTGGCAAAGGACTAAGGGAGGTTTGCTTAACTGCCACTGTGGGATCCTGGTACAGAGAAGAACTTTTTACATGGAAATATGGTGAAGATGCAGAGTGGTCAGCAGAAAAAGCAGAAATTGTTCAGGGATCAGGACAACTTAGAATATCCACATCGTCATGGACCATAAGTGTGGCTGGATTTACAAAGGCCAAATCCACTGTCAGAAAACTCTCAGTGGAAAATTTGTAATTTGAGAAACCCTCACTCAAAGAAAGGCAAGTAGCTCTGATGTAAGTGAACTTCTCCAAGTCCTGGAGAGTGAAAAACAAGTTCAAAGATGGAGAGAGGGAGAGAGAAAAAAATGGAACAGAATGGATGGTTATAAAACACTCATTTTATTTCAGTTTCAAAACTTTCCTGGGATGAGCTCCCAGATCCTCACCCTGCTACCAGGAGCTAAGGCTTCAGTTATTAAGGTTCTGTTCTTGCCAAAATGTCCTTCTTTTTCTCTTTTCTTGCTTCATGTTTCAGAAATGACCTTAAATGACCCTGGATCTTTATCGGTTCAAGTTAATGAAGTTCAAGTCAGTTCATAAGCTATTTGTTGGGCACTTACTATGTGCCAAGTGGTGTTGGGGATGCAAAGATAAATAAGACAGTCTTTTTTCCCTGGGTATGTTCTAGCCAGGGGGCAAGGAGAGGCAGTATCAGACACAATGACAGGTAGTTTCAATATGGCACCAAGATAAAGAACAGGGAGGCATATGCCCAAGTCTGGGGACTCCAGTGAATATATCTTTGAGGCCATCTTCTCCATTAGGCTCAGGAGTACAGTGCTGAAGGCCCATGAGATTTCTAGGGGCTCATGAAGATGTTTTCATTTTTTAAAAAATCAGAAATAAAAATTAAATATGATCTAGCCTGGATTTTATTTGTCTTAAAAATATTTGTTTGTTTGTTTGTTTATTTATTTATTTATTTATGAGAGAGCAAGCTAGAAAGGAGCAGAGGGAGAGGGAGGGGCAGAAGGTGAGGGAGAGACAGAATCCCAAGAAGGCTCTGCACTGTCAATACAAAGTCTGACATGGGGCTCCGTATCCTGACTGTGAGATCACGACCTGAGCAGAAATCAAGAGTTGCATGCTTAACCAACTGAGCCACCCAGACACCTCTTATTTATTTTTGTACCAACAGAGTCACAAAGTAATCTGAATATTTTTTATGGAGGAAGGGGCCCACATAGGCCAAAGTGCCCAAGATCTAAAAAAATCATATGTGATTGTGTTAGTTTCCTGGGGCGTTTGTAACAATGTACCACAAACCGAGTGACTTAGACAGTAGGAATGTATTTTCTCATGGTTCTGGAGCCCAAAAGTTTGGGATGACAGTGTGAGCAGGGTTGGGTTGGTTCTTTGTAAGGGCTGTGGAGGGCACTCTGTTCCAGGTGTCCCCCTCACTTCTGGTGCTTCAGATGCTCTTTGGCTTGTAGATGGCTGTTTTCTTGCACCTTCCCATCTTCTTCCTTCTTTGTGCTGCTCTTTCTCTTCACATGGCATTCTTTTTGATAAGCCCACCAGCCATATTCGATTAGGGGCTGGCCCTATGGCTGCATGACCTCATTGTAACTAAACTAATTACATCTTCAACAACGCTATTTCCAAGTAAGGTTACATTCTGAGGTTCTGGGGGGTTAGGATTTCAACATGTGGATTTGATGGTGGTGGGGATGACTGGGGAGGGACACAGTTCCACCCCAAATAGTGACCTGGGTTCCCAGGAGAACCCATGTTTCTCTTGTCCTTTGTGACCACTAGCCTGTGCTGGAGGTGAGTCACATGGCTCTCTGTGGTTACAGGACCCCTCACTTCCCGCCCAAAGAAATAAAACAAGGGAGTTTTTCTTGTTGATCATAAGACCACTGTAGACAATTATGTTGCAGACTTTATTGGGACATTTTATTTATTTACTTAACTTCTGATTGAAGATGCCCAGATTTAATTTTTATTTAGAAAAACAATCTTTACCCTCAGAAATGCTGAGCATGACATCTTTAGAAAGTGAAGCCTTCTTGAGGCGCCTGGGTGGCTCAGTCAGTCAAGCATCCAAATTTAGCTTGGATCATGATCTCATGGTCCATGAGTTCAAGCCCTGCTTCAGGCTCCATGCTAATAGCTCAGAGCCTTTGGATTCTGTGTTTCCTTCTCTCTATGACCCTCCTCCACTCACATTCTGTCTCTGTCTCTCAAAAATGAATAAATATTTAAAAAAAAAGAAAGTGAAGACTTCTTGAACTCAAGTTCTGTGGTAAACTCATCCATGTGTGCCATCTCCAGAATGGCCAGCCTCAGTGGGTCCCAGGATGCCAGGGTGGAAGTCTCCAGGTTTCACTGCGGTGAGCTCTGTTTTCTCCCCATTTCTCAGGGCCAGGCTCTGAAACAGGAAGCAAATGCCAGGAAGTGGTGACAAGGACTTTGAGGAGATGGTGCTCCTCTGGTTCCCAGCCTTGTATCTTCAGGACCAGGGTCTAAAAGGGGCCAGAGCACATTCCTTACAGTTCCATGTACTATTTTGGGGAAAGGGCCAGGCAGTCACCCAGGCACAAACCTGGCACAAGCCCACCACAGCCTGTTTTGAATTTGCATCTCAAATTCTGCCTTTTGCCCAGGGAGTTCCAGGGGACACTGTCTCCCTCCTCCCTCGCTGGGCAGGCCTGCTTAGCTGGTGGTGGTCTGAGGCAAGCCAATGCTACTTCTCACTCCCTTTCCGCCAACTCTGCAAATACTTCTGGGTGTCTGGTCCTCATTAGGGTTGGCGGAGTTGACAGTGTGCAGTCTCTCGCTGAAGTGCCACCTCACCTGTGGTTGACCAGACGCCCCCATCTTCACTTTTGAAGAAAAGGCCACAAGGGACTGGCTGAGGCAGTTGCCAAAGCTTGTCCTCTAGGCTCACATGCCATGCAAGTCGGCTGCTGCTGTCACCACCTTCCTGTCTAGGAGAACAGCTTACTCTGAGCCTCTCCTCCTCACCAGGGCTTTGCCAAACTCTCTGGACAGGGGCCATCTTGAGTTTGCTCCTGGAGCCCATCAACTGTCTGGGTTCTCTCACAGGTTGTAAGAGAAACAAACCGAAAATGTGCTAAGTCCTTCATCACCTCCTTCTTTTTCCAGCCTCTCATTTGAAGTTCTATGCATATTCCCAGACTCGTATTTCTTAGTATTTTTCATAAAAATAACTCTGTGTGGCACCTCCGGGTAAATATCTTAGTTTTAAAGTCTTTGCAATCACATCTCCTATTGCAACCAGAATGGAGCAGATGTAATTAAGAAAAATACACAGAATAAAGGTTTTAAAGTGTGTTTCCCCCACCCTTTTTTTTTTTTTAGAGCATCTGAGCTGTTTTTCTATTAACAGGAGGAAATATTTAGAAAAATCCAGGGTATTTCTAAACATCTGACTGTTCAGCTGGGTAAAAATACAATCTAAGTATTTCTTTCAAATTTGCATCACTTTATGATTAGTCAGGGCTTTTGAAGTATGAATATCCTTTTCTGAAATGTTTTTTATTACAGCTGTGTCTTTTTTTTTTTCAGCGACCCAATTATATGACTCTTTGGCATGGAAAAATTCACATTATTAGTTTAAAAATACATTATTGAACTTCAATAACAGGTTTTGTAAGGTTGTGTTACACAGACTTTTTTGAAGTTTAATTTTATCATTTTGTTCTAGAATATAGGGAAAGGGGGCCCTAGGAAGGGTGTTTAGGGTCTTTTGAGGTAGGACCGGGGAAGAAACTAGAATGGGTGGTGAAGACCCCTTTTGAATGGACCCTTTAAATCCATTCATTGTTGTAAGGGAGAAAGTTGGCAGTGGCTGGAAACATTCCTGATTATTTGAACCAGAGCTTGTCTGGCTGTGGAATTTCTTCATCTTAGATATTTAGAGTTCTTCTCATTTTCCTTTACCCCAAGGTACAAGCATGAGTCCATGATCATCCATTTGCCCCTAATATCTTTTCACAGTGAACTCTTTAAGAGATTACTGAATTTATTTCATTACTTAGACATGTTCCAAGGGTTCTGGAAAAACGTTGCCTCAGATAGAATATAATCTTGAAGCTTACATTCCTTAGAATTTGCTACTCAGGAGATACTTTAGCACAGGGGTTCTTTAAAAATAAGTTATTTATAGCTCCAATATTTTCCTTATAATTTGTTCCAACTAGTCCATCATCACTGAAACAAGGATTTTAAAGCCAAGGTGTTTGCTTCCAAGTGAGAATTTAAAGAAAATTTAGTGTTTGATTTTCCCCCCTTATCTTTTCTGGGAGTAGATATATTGTGTGAGTGTTCAACACACCTGCCAAAGTCAACTTTTGAAATAGACATAACGTAAGACCAGCACACAGCTTAGCCTTGTTCCCTGGTGGAGCTGTCTCTGAGGGTTTGGGTTCTATAGGATTGGTTTGCCAGCCATGAAGCCTGAAGAGATACATTTGTCGTGAAAGAGAAATGATTGCCTCATGTCTTGAACCACCTCATCCGTCAATGGCATCATTTGGTGCAACTTGATAAAGAAGTATCAGAAATAGTTTTCTTAATGGCAGATGCATTTTAAAAATGGTGCTTGTCTGGAGTGTGGTGGGAATACTGTGTGACTTCCACAGCTATAGTGGGGCTGCTGGTCTCCTTGTGGCCCCATGTGTCTTTTGAAACAGGCCAGAGGCTCAATAAACATAGGGGCCTCCCTGTGATTCTTCCAAGAGTTCTTGCCTTCATTGTTGGGGATTTTAAAGCACTGGGAAGTGAAAAGGCAGCTGGGACCAATATGCTCCCTCTGAGACAGTGCTTTTGATGACTTCTAGACTGTGGATTGGTACCAGGAGCCAAGACAAATAATCCTATAGTGAATAGGTAGTGTTCAGGACCAGTATCTGAAATTTGGAGGTCGACTCACTGCCAGTATTCTAAGAAAAGAAAAGAGAGAGAGAGAAAAAAAAAAACTTGCTCAACCTTCAAATCATTGTGTTGACTGATCCACAATAGGGATCTACATGTAGTGTTTAAAAGGAAGGAAATCTTTCAGCCTTCAGTGGTACTTAGTTTGTGTTTTCTATGTGATGTCTAGCCAGGCTTAAATAACTAGTAGAGTTCCACAGTGTTAGAGCCTGTAGTGGGCAGAATTGTGTTCTCCCAAAAGCTATGTTCCCAAAAGTCCTATCTTTCGGTACCTGTGAATGGGAACTTATTTGGAAATAGAGTGTTTGTAGATGGTATCAAGTTAATGATCTCAGGATGAGATCATCCTGGTCGTAGGGTGAGTCCTAGATTCATTGACTGGTGTTGTTATCAGAGAAAAGAGAGGGAGTTTGAGACAGAGGCACACAGAGGGAGAACAGCATGGAAAGGCAGAGACAGAGGCTGGCATGATGCCTCTGTAAGCTAAGAAATGACAAGGGTTTCTGGCAACCACCAGAATCTACAAGAGAAGCATGGAAAAGATTCCTTCTCAAAGCCTTCAGAAAGAGCCAAATTTGCTGACATCTTGATTTTCAACTTCTGGCCTATGGAACTGGGAGAGAATAGATTTCTGTTTTAAATCACCCAGTTTGGGGAAATTTGTTGCTGCAATGCCCTAAGAAACAAATACAGAGCTGTATGGGATCTTGAAACATCTGACCCAAGAGCCCCATTTTAGTTTTGGGAGGCCCAGTGACTTGTCCCAGCTTACATGGTAGGTATGCCGCTGAGCTCAGGCCCTGAGTTGGATGTCCTCCCACCCACTTATAGCATACCCATCGTGTGCAAAGCACAGGGTCAGGGGCTAGAGGGAGTGAAGACATACGTAAGTCACACCAACTTTGCCAAAAGGAAGTTCAAAGAAGTCACGGATTCAAGTTTCTATGATACAGGGTCCAGGGTTCTCTGTGATGTCATTAAAGGTTATAAATCTAAACAGATGGGCCAAGTACGCGTGACTCAAAAGATCAGAAAAGGCTCATTTTGGAACCAGCCTCTGTGGTGGGGCTTTAAAAGATGAGATTTCAGTGGAGATTGGGTGGGGGAAGAGGGGCCAGGAGAAGGGGACGTAGGATGGTGTATTCTCACTGCCAACCTAACAAATGCTCAGAAGTTGGTGGAAGGTGACTGTTGCTGTAGTCCTGAAGAGGCAGGGCCTTCCAGAGCTGTCGGGGTGAAGGTGCCGCCTCAACAGGCTGGAAGGCACAGCATCAGGTCAGAAGGGAACATTCTCCAGGCTTAATGTTGTTTGGCCTGTTGGATTTTGGACACTTACCTGGGGCCTGTCACTCCTTCCTTCTTTCCTGTCTCTCCCTTTTGGAATGCGAATGTCTGCCCTATGCATGTCCCACCATTGCATTGTGGAAGCACCTAACATGCCTGGTCTCATAGATTCATGGCTGGAGAGGATTTTGCCTCCAGATGAATGTACCTGGAGCCTCACACACACCTGATTCAGACGTGTTGTAGATTCAGACGGTTATGTAGATTACACTTCGGGCTGTAGAGTAGATGCTGGAATGAGTTAAGACTTTGGGAACTATTGGGATGGAATGAATGTATTTTGCATGTGAGAAAGACATGAATTTTGGGGGGTCAAGAGTAGATACAATGGACTGAATTCTTACATCACCCACAAATTCATATGTTGAAATCCTTACCCTCCCCAGTGTGATGGTATTTAAAGGGGGGGAGGCTTTGGGAGGGTACTCAGTCATGTCATGAAGGTGGAGCTCTCATGAATGTGAGGTGTCCTTAATGTTCAGTGTCCTTATCAGAGGCCTCAGAGAGTGCTGGTCCCTTCTACCACATGAGTACTCAGTGAGAAAATGGCTCTGTGAACCAGAAGGCAGGTCCTCACCACATACTGAATCTGTTGGTGACTTGATCTTGGACTTCCCAGCATGAGAACCGTGAGAAACATCTGTTGTTGAGAAGCCACCCAGTCTGTGGTGTCCTGTTCAAATGGACTAAGGCAGCTAACTGTTGATGGAACACAGAATCAAATGTGAAGGAGAGTGAACTCTGGTTGCCTGTGCTTCTCACTTCCTTCCAAAAGGAATCCGGGTTTTGATCAGGTATCTGCTCTCTTCAGCATCGCCTTGTGCCTCAGGCGAGGCTGACCTCACATGCAGGTGTGAGAGGTGGCTCAACAGATAACACCAGTAACCCCTTGCCAGTGCTTGAACGTGCTGTGGACACATGAACTAATTTCAGCCAATGAAACATAAGGGGAAGTCTAGTGGTGGTTGGGGAAGAGGGGAATGCTTCTGGAAATGTCTCCATACCCAAGAGAAAGTGCAGAAAGGAAACTCCCTTCTTCCCCTGGCCATTATAGTTTCTGGAGGTGGAGCAGAACCCAGAGAAACATCTGCTGAAGATGAAGCTAACGCCAGGGGGTGGCAAAGGAAGAAGAGGGAGTGAGACAGGTCATTGGAAACGGCATGACACCCCCGCACCCTTTGAGTCTCCTGTTCAGTGGCATGAATAGATTTCCTTATCATGTCTGCCAGTGGGAGTCGGTGCTTTTGCTGCCCATTACTGAAAGCATGAGGGCCTTCCGGGAGGAAGTGACACCTAGGCCATCTGGAAGTTAAGTAGGAGTTAGACAGGAGGAAAGGGGGCTAGAGTGTTCTAGGCTGAGAGGACAGCTTCTGTGAAGGGTTTTAAGGGGAGACACTGTCGCCCCTGCATTTGGAGAAACCAGAAAGAACGCAGTCTGTCTGGAATGGGATGGGGGTGGTGATGTATGTGCAGAGACAGAGAAGGAGGGGGGACGGAGAGGGATGCGGCCAGAGGAGGGAAACAGGAGTCAGATTACAAGTAGCACAGAAGTTTGCAAAGACTCATGTGGGGGAGACATCAGGGTATTAATTATAGGTGGGGTATTAATTAGGGAATATTAAGTTGGCTCCATCAAGACTTGATGAGATTCTGGCATCCAGCGGTGACAACAGTAATGAAAACCAGGGATGGATGTTAAAGACACCGGGGAGGTAGAATCCATGGTATTTGGCAGTACAGGACTATGGGGGGATTTGGAGACAGCAAAGCCGATGCCAAGAATCTCGAGCGAGTGACTCAGAAGACGCGGTTCTCTGAAAGGCCAGTGAGGGGGGCGGGCGGGCTGGGGCTGGGCTGAGGTGGGGAAGAGGACATGAACAGCCCTCAGCTGTGCGTTGTCTGTGCCTATACTCACACCAGGCAGGCGGGAGAGCATTTCTCCTTTGGGTGAGGATGGACTAGGGCTCTCTAGAACACCCACAGGACTGAACGGGGGTGCCCATTCTGTTCCCTCTCAGCACCCCCACTGGTGACAGGCAGGCCTCAGGCTCTGACTTGGGCTCTCCCCATGCTGTCCCTCTGGGGCCTGCTCCCTCAGCGTCTCCTTGTCCAGTGTCTGGGAGGGGCCCTCGGACCCTCCTCTGTTCCCCAGGCAGGATCCAGTCTTTGCTTGCGAGCTCCCAAGTGCCCGGGGCTTGTTCATCAAAAACCTTGGGTTTCAAGACCATTAGCCCTGCTCTGTTACAAGGTAAAGAGCTGTCTGGAAATTCTACACTTTCCTGTCTGTACATTCTGCTGGCCTGTGTCTAGAGTTAGTATGTCAGGCTGTTACCTCAGCACAGGGAGTACCACAGAAGGATGGAAAGAGGTGGGAAGGGGGCCTGCCGGGGTTTGACCTCGGGAACCACCTGGGTTAACCAGAGGCGGAAATGTAGAAATCCACTCTGCCCGCCTGAACCCCATAGGGACAGAAGAGTGAGAGCCCTCGAGGCCCATCTGACTGTCCCAGGCTCCATGTTCAGTTGGAAGGCAGGAAAAAGGTGGCTCCCTAAACTTAATGGCTGCTCTTTTATTGCCTCAAGCCATACGGGATGTACAAGTTGGGGTACAGGTGGTTTGGGGCCAACATCCCAAATGCCGCGACGACCCCCCCCCCCCCCCCCCCCCCCCCCCCCCCCCCCCCCGGTTCCGAGAAGATGCGGAGGAAATCCTTTGGCACCGAGCGAGCAAACAAACACACACCCAAATAAAACAACACGAAAAGTCTGCACCGAAAACTTTCCACTTGCAAACATGTTTTTGTCACTGCCAAAGGTTTAGGATTGCAACATTTGGGCGTCTTTGGCCCCAAACCCGAGGACTCTGCAGTTTTCCCAAAGCACCTAAAATAAAGAATTCCTTTTGGCAAAAACAGTATGTTTGTAAACAGAAAGGCTTTATTTTCGAGAAACTCGATTCCCCCTTAGATGTCGAGTATTCTGAATAAAGCCCCCGTGGCTATTTTCCGTCCGCTTCTCCCACTCCAGATTGTCACTGGCAGGTAGAAAATATCTCCAGTTTGTGTGTGTGTGGTTTCCATTAACTGGGTGTGTGTTTGGAATTTGTGCTTGTCGGCCAGTTGCTGATTGCCTTCTGATGCTTCTTGAGAGAAAGCTTTGCAGATGAGGGCCTGGATTCTTCCAGACTCCAGGTTTCTTGTGCCCCAGGGTCATGAAGCTGGGCGCTTCCCACAGATAGGGCCAAAGCTCCTTGCTTCTTATCAGACCTAACCAGCTGGTCTGAACATCCAGCCTGGTGCAAAGCCCAGAGCTGAAGTGGAAGTAGCTTGTTTTCTAGTTTCTTTGTAGAACAGCTTGAGGCTGAACATGAGCTGTCTTTTCTCTTCCAGGGGGCCCGGGTGACAACTTCCCTCCCATTTCTCACTTGCTGACCTGTTCCTACAGAAGGCTGGAATAATCTCAATTTGGAGGGTGGTGGCCTCAGGTCCTAACTAAATCTTAGAACTCATTCTCATTAAATATTCAAAAGTTAAAATATCCTGGTCTAAGCTCCTAAGGCGAAAGACAGAGTTAAAGTCTGTGATACCTCTGGGTTTGGCTACAGAAGGAAGAGCATTTATAAATATGAATATGAATATATAAATATAAAATTTTATTATTGTGGTAAAATTCAAATAATATCAAATTAACCCTTCTAAGGTGGACCATTCAGTGGCATTCAGTGCACTCACAGAGTTTTGTAAACAATGCCCCTAGTCTAGTTCCAGAACATTTTCATCTTTCCAGTGTAAAGTCTCCTACCTGTCGAGACATTACTCTCCACCCCTGCCTCCCCTAGCTCCTAGTAGCCACGAATCTGCTTTCTGTCTCTCTGGATTCATCTATGCTGGGTAAATCATATGAGTGGAATCATCCAACATGTGGCCTTTTCTGTCCAGCTTCTTTCACTTAGCATGATGTTTTTGAGGTTCTTCCATTTTGGGAGGACATTTGTCCCCAAAGCAAGTCCTGCTGAAGAGCTGTTGTGGCTCCTATTTAAGGTTGAGTTGGAGCTTTAAAAAAAAATTTTTTTAAATGTTTTTTTTATTTCCGAGAGAGAGAGAGAACAAGGGAGGGTCAGAGAGAGGGAGATACAGAATCTGAAGCAGGATCCAGACTCTGAGCTAGCCGTCGGCACAGAGCCCGACGGTTCGTGGGGCTTGAACCCACTAACCGTGTGATAATGACCTGAGCTGAAGTCGGACACTTAACCGTCTGAGCCACCCAGGCGCCTCGAGTTGGAGCTTTGAGAAGTGGTGGGATGAACCCTAATGGTTTCGAGGCCCTGGGAAGACTGTCAGAGGCTGTGGAGGTCAGACTCCGCTCAGGGAAACACCCCATGTTTCCCAAATCTCTCTTACCCTGGCTGTGCCCTGGGTGATGCCTCTCGGGGTCCTGACATCATCTCCTGCTCACAGCCCTTGCCACCTTCTTTCCAGCCCTGCTTCTCACAAGATGAACTGGCTCCCATTGTGCGAATTCAATACCCAACTGCCTTGGTGCTGTGTGCGTGGGTTCGACAGATCTTCAGAGAAAACGCATCTCTCAGAAATTAGGAAGACAAGAAGTGGGTTCTGAAACCTCCAGCACTTTTCTGCTTCTTAGGGAGTCATGAGGTCTCATGGGATAGATGGGAGCAGATTGTATTTTAACACCTGGATGGAAAGAGTGTGCAAATTAAGAGAGTACCTGGAACTCTCTTATTTTTATTAGTCATGAAATTTTTTAGCGAATGCCTGTAATACGTTTATTATAAGGATATAAACTTAAAATAATTTGCCATATGGCTTTTCCTTTTTTGTTTTATTACTATTGTCTTTTTATTGTATATAAAAAAGTAAAAACCTAGGCTGACATCATTCCTATGATTATTATTGACTTTATCCATTTTGATGTTTTCCCTCATCTTTATAACCTCACTATAGTCTTAAAAAGTTTTCTGGAAGTCAAGTAATTCATCCTTCTGGAACTGGAATTCACTCCTTCTGAAATTGGAAACTTGAGTCTACTAAATTTTAATAATTTTTCTGTCCTTAGTTGATCTTGTTTGAATTTAAGGCAGTTACTCTGGGTGGCCTTATTTGCCACTAGGTGGCGCTCATATGCTACTGTAAATGGTTTCTGTCCTTGAAGTCAAAGAATTTGGAATACCATTTGTCTTCATTTAAAGTAAATACAGGAATTGCCCCTACAATCTGTATTTGCTTTGTGGATTACAGATTTTCCTCCATCTTCTCTTTTCTTGACTGCTCTTTTCACTATGGTATCGTGATCAAGCATAGAGACTAAGTTTAAAAACTACTTTTGTTATTCCCTTGCTGTGTGACCCTGAATAAGTCACTTAACTTCAGTGTTCTTAATAGAAAATGAGGTTAATAGTAACACATACCTCATAGGGTGGTTGTGAGAATAAAAAAATTAGTATGTATTAAAGCATTTGTGTTATATGTGTTTGCTTTTTTTTTTTTTTTTTTTAATTGCTGGGGAGCCTGGGTGACTTGGTTAAGTGTCTGAGTTCCACTCAGGTCATGATCTCGCGGTCAGCAAGTTCGAGCCCCACGTTGGGCTCTGTGCTGACAGCTCAGAGCCTGTAGCCTTCTTTTTTTTTTTTTTTTTAATTTTTTAAATGTTTTATTTATTTCTGAGAGAGAGGGCGAGAGAGAGAGAGAGAGAGAGAGAGAGAGCGTGAGCAGGAGAGGGTCAGAGAGAGAGGGAGACACAGAATCTGAAGCAGGCTCCAGGCTCTGAGCTAAGCTGTCAGCACAGAGCCCGACGCAGGGTTTGAACCCACAAACTGTGAGATCATGATCTGAGCCGAAGTCAGATGCTCAACCGACTGAGCCACCCAGGTGCCCCGAGCCTGTAGCCTGCTTCAGATTCTGTATCTCTCTGTCTCTCTGCCCTTCCCCTGCTCATGCTCTGTCTCTCTCTCTCAAAAATAAAAAAAACGTTAACAAGATTAAAAACAATATTGCTTTGTCTTTTATCCCCCAGCTTCATGAGAAATAATTGATATTTAATATTGTGTAATTTTAAGGTGCACAACATGATGATTTGATACACAAATATACAGAAAAATGTTTCCCACATAGATGTAGTTATGTGTTTGCTATGTTATCAATATTTTTGTCCATTGCTGGGATATTGCCGGTCACTTAGATGAACGTTTCCCACATACCAGGACTAGCAATATCAGAATCACTTATAGGTCTTATTAAAATATAGATTTGTGAGTTCCATATCCGGAGTGTCTATTTAGTAATTTGGAGGAGGGGCCCCATTTAAAAGTTTCTCAAATAATTCTGATGCTCAGATAGATTTGGGGATAAGACTACCCAGGACACCCCACCGAGGTGTAAGAAGTTTATGCTATCTGCACACAGTTTCCAATTCCCCTTAAACATGGAGTATGTGCCATCCAAAGCTCTGTCTACTGGGAAGATTTTCTCTCATTTTTGCCTTTCAAAGCTACCCCGTGAATGAGGCCATATTGTAGCCCCTGGCTACTTTTCGCTTGTACCCTCATATTCAGCTGACCCCAGGATAAATCAGGCTTGGTCTTTTTCCTCCTCCATCTGCTGTTCATAACAGACATTGCATGTGGCCATAGGTATGAGTGAAGGAGAGGTACTGATGCAACAGTGGTGAGTAATGTGGGGGTCTGGGCTGCCTGCTTGTATGGCTTGTATGGCCCTTGGTACAGATGTCTGTTTTACAAGGCATTGCAGCTGGGCCTGCCCAACCATGTGGCTTTATGGGTGTGATGCAGCCCAGCCTGTCATGGATGACTAGTAACTCCGTGTCCCAGGGTCACAGACTCCATTTCTTCCAGGGCCCAGTAGCATGCGAGGAGCTGTTTTCTCTAGAGTTGTGTAGTTATGGGTTGTAGTTAACATAGCCTGTTCTGGAACACTATGGGTGTTAGCTGTGAGGTCTTTTTCTATCTCTAATGCTTTAAAACTTTTTTTAACGTTTGTTTATTTTTGAGAGAGACAGAGAGAGAGAGAGAATAAGCAGCAGAAGGGCAGAGAGAGAGGGAGACACAGAATCTGAAGCAGGATCCAGGCTCTGAGCTGTCAGCACAGAGCCTGACACAGGGCTCGAACTCATAAGCCGTGAGATCATGACCTGAGATGAAGTTGGACGCTTAACCGACTGAGCCACTCAGGTGACCCCCATCTCTAACGCTTCTAATGCCACAGCCTCTGCTGCTCCATAAGGCTCATGTTTTAATTCACTTGCCTTGCAGCCTGGGCCCTTCTTTGCAGACCCTTTTCCTGTTTGGCCCCTGCTCAAAACTTTTGTGTCCCTTGTGAAATGGATGTGAGCAGTAATCCTAACTGTGGAACCCAGAGAACCCGAAGAAACCTACCCAGTGTTGTGCTGAGGTCTTTGTTTTAGGAAGCAGGAGGTATAATGATTTGTTCTTTTCTTTGGCTAAGATACCCTGACATGCCCCCGATCTGGGACCTTTAAAAAGGACACTGTCGTGGCAGGGCCCTGACTCCTCATGGAGTTACTTCCATAGTGTTTATTGGGTGAGTCTGACTTACAAAGGCGCCAGCATATTTGCCACTTGTTGCTCATCGGGTCCCATTCACATGATGTCATCACCACGGTGATGCTCTGCAGATGGCCAGCTGGTCCAGGCCTCCTCAGACTGTGTGGTGACACAGAGGGGAGAGTTAACATAGCCCTGAGTCAACACTGCAGGTGAGTACCTTTGTCTGTTCTGAGTTAATGCAAGTGGTTTCTGATCCTCCTTTTTGATAGGAACTGAAAGGGCACAGTCCCCAGATCAAAGGCTGCATTCTGTGTACCTGAGCGTGTGCTTAAGTAAAGCTACACCGTCTGGCCAGGAAGCCCCTGTGCCCGTCTGATTTCTTCAGACACCACTGATTAATTCAATGGTGATAGATAGGATAAGGGCCACGCTGTGTATCCTGTAAGTCTTCGAGGGTAATTCTCAGCTTCAAGACCCACCCTTGGCGATGATATTGTTTTGGGTTTGCTCTCTTGGCTGCGGTAGGGGCAGTTTTAGAGTCTTCCCCTTGGGCTTCCTCACTATAGTGGCTCCTATCTGTGTGGGGGTTTGCCACTGCCCGGTAGTCCCATTCACATGATTCCTGTGGAGACCAGGGTAATGTCTAGGGAATGGGTTCACTCACCCGGGGTTTTGCTCCCCCAGGGTAGAGTCTTCTGGGGGGATGGACAGAGCAATGCTTTGGTGGGTGACTCTGCCAGCTTCTGGGGGTGCTCTTTGGTAACACTCATCTCATCTCTGCCCATGCCCTGGGCATGCACTCATCAGGGCAGTGGTCGGTCCAGCTCCCGATGGCTGCCGGACTCTCATAGTTTGGGTCCTGTCTTGCCCATTGTTACCAGTGGGCTGCTCCTAGGCTACTGTCTCCTGCCGCCTGGCCCTGCAGAGAAGGTTTTTAGTGATGCTGCCAGCTCTCGCCAGCTCACTCCTCCTTGCTTCAGCAGGTGGAATGCCCCGGGGGTCTCCCCATGGAACTGCATCTACTGGGTTTTCTGGCCTTTCTGTGCATTCAAGCTGCCCTCTCCCCCGATCCCCTGAGCCTTTCTACTCCCCCTTCATTGTTCATCGTAGCTGTCCTGCCACTTCTACTTCCTCAGTCTGACCATCATTTGCTCCAAGCTTCCAAGAGCCACCCCTTGGAATGCTAATTCTGCCTCTTGGAGTTTTTGTTGGGGTGTTGTTATGGGTCTGAATTGTGTCCCCCCGCCACCCCCATCAATTCATAATCCCCTAATCCCCTAGTACCTCTGGATGCCATAGTATTTGCATACAGAGTCTTCAAAGGAATAATTAAATTAAAATGAGGTCATCAGGGTGGGCTCTCATCTAATTTGACTGGTGTCCTGATAAGAAGAGGAGATTAGGACGCACATACACACAGAGGAGAGGGGCCATGTGAGGACACAGGGAGAAGGTGGCCACCTACAAGCCAAGGAGAGGGACCCTCAGAAGAAACTAACCCCACTGACACTTCGATATCAGTTTTTTAGACTCCAGGACTAGGAGGAAATAAATTTCTGTAGTTTAAGCCACTCAGCCTATGGTATTTTGTTACAGCAGCCTGAGCAAACTGGTACAGGAGTTGCATCCGAATCACAGAATAATGTTCTCTTGTTGATGAACTCTTCTTTCTGCAGCTTTGTGTTCCGTGTCCCACCCCCTCCTCCGGTTCCAGAGACCTGAGCCAGGAGCCAGCCTCTGCCTCTTCTTCCGGCTCCTGATAGTACATGTTGCTTGGAGCCCGCAGCTCCTTCAGGGTCTGTCCCTTTCCCTCCTTGGAAAGCCCAGCATTTCCTTGGCTCATCAAATGCTAGGGCTCAAGGTGGGGAGGGGACAGATCATGTGTGTGTATATGTGTGTGTGTGTGTGTGTGTGTGTGTGTGTGTATCTCACAGGGCAGATGTCTCCTCTACACACTGTCCTCAAATAATCGGGAGGCACTAGCCTTGATGGGGAGGAGTGACCTCTTTTGGAGGCTCAGACAGTTCAGGGGGTTCCAGCATTCAAGACCTGAGGTCATCACCCTGGATAGCCCCACCCTGTATCCCGGGTGTTTTTCTTCCTTCCCTCCGTACAGGACCTCTGAGTTTTGCCCTAGCAGGATCGCCAGGTTGGGGGATAAAGTTCTGTGAGGCTCTGCTAGTTTTACGACTGAGTCCCGGGCCTGATCCTTAGTTCTCTCTGCAATTTGAATACACGTGGCAGAGTCCCTTCCCAGACCGTCCAGGAGGCCTTCTGGCTACCATGCTTAGCATTCAGCTGATGGTTAATGCTGTCAGGCCTTCATGGTCACTCTCCCCAGCATCAGTAGCCCCCAGCAACAGCTGCCCAGTCTCATCTCTTGATAAAGATTCTTTTCGGGGCACCTGGGTGGCTCAGTCGGTTAAGCATCCAACCTTGGCTCAGGTTATGATCTCACAGTTGGTGGGTTCGAGCCCCACATCGGTCTCTGTGCTGACAGCTCAGAGCTTGGATCCTGTTTCAGATTCTGTGTCTGCCTCTCCCCTGTTCACACTCAATCTCTCTCTGTCTCACTCTCAAAAATAAATAATGATTAAAAAAAATTTAAAAAAAAAAAAAAAAAGATTCTTTTCCATAAGGATTTCTCCAGCAGCTGATGCTTGGCTGTTTCCCACCCCAGAGGCCACCCTAGTTCACTATGCTGAAAGTTTCAGCAACTACACTGCCTCCTTGAGCCACGGGCTATGTGATGAGGTCTTCATCGCTGTCTGGGCAGTGGGTGGTCAAGCTCCAAAGTCCTAACAATGAGCCTCCATTTTCTCACAGCACTTCTGGCATCTGGCTGGGTTCCCGGGAGGCAGACTCTGGGGGGAGCAGCATTGGGGTGTGGGATGCTTGTTAGGGGGCACTCTTGTGATCCAGGAGGAGGGAAGGAAGCAGGAAGGGCAGAGGAGAAGCTGGACAATGCTGCTGTTACCCCGTGGGAAGCTCGCATGGCCCTATGCATCGTGCTGAGTCAGAGCAGGAGGGTCAGGCTGTCATGCTCTGGACCTGTCAGAGGGTCCTTGGATTCCAGCTGTCCCAGGAGAAGGGTGTGGTCTTGTGCAAGGTGGCACCCTTCAGCCAAGGGCAGCATCTGCAGAGAACGGACTGCCCTCCCAGCCCCAGGGAAGTGCACCCTTCGTGCACTTCCAGTCCTGAAGGGGATCTGGAAAATGCAGAGGACATTCATGACAATAAGCCAAAAGTATTCATTCTACTGGGGCCACTTTGGACTTCACACTGGTTGAGGCTCAGGGCTGATGCCTCCTTTTGGTGGATGGAGTGGAATACCGAGACTGTGCCACAAACTGGAAGTGGCTCTTGGACAGGCAGGCTGTCATTAGAGGGCCAACACTTATCATCCCCCCAGTGGAAGTCATCTCCATGAAGGCGCGTGACCCTAGAAGGCTCAGGCTGCACTCTGCCACCTCGGTCTCTGGGACACCAGTTCTTGGGTGCAAATCGGAGCTTCCACCTGCTGCGGGGCTGTCATCAAGCCAGAAGCGACAGGGAGACAGCCCAGCTGCCGTCGGCACAACGGGAGCTGATGAAGGTGAACTGGGGGACTATAGGCAGAGGCGCAGTGGGCTCAGTCGTGCCTGAACTGCACACCCCAGAGCCGACCACAACAAAAGCTCCAAAGAGGAAAGGTCAGACCCATGAAGTGCTATTTGTTTTCACTGAAACTTCATCCCTCCCACTTAACACCCGTCTAACCAGCAACGGAATCAATTACCACGTGTCAGCCCGAAATCTGACACAAGAAATGAAAGAAGGACACAACCTCCCCAGAGGGGTGGTGGGCGGGGGGCAGAGACAGGCCCGGGAGATAGAGAACTCAGGCAGGGAAGCCGTGAATGAGCCACTCTGTCTTGTAATTAAGGGTTAAGGGCAGCCTGAGACCCTGTTTCCCTTCCGTCTCTCCCTCCCTCTCCTGGGCTTGGAGCCCAGATCACCGTTACCTGTTCGTACTATTGGGTATTTCTATCTCAAAGGGTGGTCAGCAAGCCTTGTGAGGTTATTTGACTTTGGTTACAGAAGTTGCTCCATTTAATAATTGAAAACCATAAGGTTCTAGACATTTATTATTTTATAGAGCTCTAGGAGGGAGAATTCCTGGCAGATCAAGTTCAGCCGCCATGCCTATTTGAGCTGATTGAGTTCCTACATTTCTCGGGCTTCTGTTAAATGTGGTGTCAGCTCGTCCCAGCGCGCCCGTTGAAGGTGATGTCATTCAATTTCCACAATTATGCGAGTCTCCAAAAGAGAGCTCCATCCATGGGCTGCTCGGGCAGAGCACACAAAGTTCAGCGGCTGAATCCCAGCAGGAGATGTGTTTCACCAGCTCTACGGAGTGACACATTTTTGTTCATCAAGAGCGCCTAAACTCTTAAACTTTTATTAATAGGGTCCTAGGATAAAGCACCCTCTTGTAGAGGGTAGAGCATTAGATGGACATTCTCTAACCTGGTCTGTAAATGGTGTTGCCTCTCTGATCACCCTACCATACAGAATGTTCCAAGTGTGAGGCATTGATTACAATGGCACATGGGTTCAGAGGCAGGAGGTACCCCTCCAGATAGCCTGGTGGCATTTCCATTGATTGGCAGGAAGTAATGAAATGCCAAAGTTTTGCTCAACCAGATGATTAATTTGTCAGTAGAATAGCATGTGGTGTGCTCATGAATGAATCAGTAACTTGTCCTTTGCTACAGTTTTTAGTTCCACATGGTCTGATGGTATTGATACCGTGTTACAACAACTATTTTCGGATTATTTATTTTCTTCCAAACTACATGGTGCTCAGTCTTTGGTTCTTTTGTCTGCACAGAGAGAGAGAGAGAGAGAGAGAGAGGTGTTCTCTCTTTCTCTTTGCTCTTTCAGAGTGATGCCATACCTGCAGGGTTTTCTTTGCCGCCGACAACGTAATGCTTTGTGTCTTCGTCTTTATACCACCTGATTGGTTCTCTCTGCTCAACTCTGCACCTCTCTGTCGGCGTAGAAACTGTCCCTGCTGGCTCCCCCACCGCTTAAACGCAGCACAGTCAAAGTGGCATCCATCATCTTTCCCTGACTTGTCTCCTCCTTCACATCTATTCTCCATTTCCAACGTGGGAGCAAAATCCCAGGGGTCACTTAAGCTTGAAACCTGAGATACTTCTTGATCTTCCCCATCTCCCTTATCCCGTACGTCATCAGATGTTATTGATTTTTGCCTCCGAAATATTTCTCACATTTGCCCCTCTGCCATCCTGCCATTCGGCCTGATTCTATGCCACCATCCTCTCTTCCTGCTCTTCTGAGAGCCTCAGACCCTTACCTCTGTGGCTTTGCTCATGCTTCCCCCTTTTTCTAGGGTGTGTGTGTGTGTGTGTGTTTGCCTTTTTCTTTTTAACCTGTGAACCTGAAGACTTTGAGACTCAAATCAGGCATCACTTCTTAAAAAGGGAAACATTAATTGCTTAATCATTTTCATATCTGTATTTTCTCTTGCCTTCCCTGTCTTCTTTAATTCCACCCCTGTCTCTCCATCTCTCCCAGCTGGAAAGTTCTGAGTCATCCTCTGCCCCCAGATGCTATCAGTTATCCAATGTTGACTTACTGGTGAACCGTACCCGCTCTCCTTTCTGTCTCCACCATCAATTTTCAGGTTAAAGCCCACCTGATTTTTGCGTAAGGCAGATGCTTGCCTCCCAGTGAATCTTTCCTTCTCCTTCCAAGCTTCACGCTGTCCTTTGGCTCACTATAGGGTACATTTTTCTAAAGTCCTTCTTTGTTCAAAACCTTCTCTGGACCCATTTTCTGCAGAGGAATGTCTTAACTCCCTAGCACACATCTGGAACCCTTTACAATCTGACTCTAATCTACCACTTTAAGGGCAGCTGCTCTCACCACCCCCATACTCCCAGCCGCCCCCCCCCCCCCCCCCCAGTATCAGCTGCCTTACAGCTGAGCCATCATTCTCATGCTCTTGGCCTACAGCTGTGCTATGCACCACTGGGGACTTCTCTGGGTATTGAAATCCTTTTTACCCTTTAAGACCTCAGGTGAATGAGACCACCAGGTGAGCTCCCTCCTGATCCCACCAGTGAGGACAGATCACCTTTTCCTTGCAGCCTTGGTGTCAGTTACAACCCCAGTTTGCTATTTGCCCAGCATTCGAGGCACTCAGGTGTCTGTTTTCTTTTGAGCTTGTAGACACCACAGGGATGTGTCCATCGCCCTTTGTGCTCCTCAATACTCCACTTAGCAACTCCTCATTAAATCCATGGCAAGAGATGCAAGACATGTATTATATTTATACTTTTTTTTTATTTGAGTATAGTTGACACACAGCATTACATTAGTTTCAGGTGTACAACACAGTGGTTCAAAGTTTATACATTATTCTGTGCTCACTGCCAGTATAGCTACTGTCTGTCACCATGCAATGCTATTGCAATATCATTGACTATACGCCTTTTGCTGTGCCTTTTATTCCTGTGATTTGTTTATTCCATTATTGGAAGCCTGTATATAAAGATCACATACTTTAGGGGCACCTAAGTGGCTCAGTCAGTTAAGTGTCCAACTCTTGGTTTCAGCTCAGGTCAAGATCTCACGGTTCATGGGATTCAGCCCCATGTCAGGCTCTGTGCTGTCAGATTCTCTCTTTCTCCTTCTCTTTCTGCCCCCTCCCCACTCAGAATAAATAAATAGACATTTAAAAGAAAGACCATGTACTTTAAATGTTTATTTCAAAGAGAAAGTTGTTTTTCCTAGAAGCATAATGGACATATGAAATTATATTAGTTTCAAGTGTACAACAATATAATTCAATATTTGTATATATTTAGAAATGACCACTGCAAAAAGTCTAGTTAACATCCATTATCATACATAGTTACAGACTTTTTTCTTTGTGGTCAGAAATCTTAAGATCTAATAAAAAGAGAGTTTTTTAAAATTTTTTATTGTGTTCATTTTTTAACCTGTGCTATCATTATTTCTAAAAGCTTTATTAACACTAAGTACACAATGGATATCTTTTGTCTTTTTGAAAACTTAATACAGCCAAATACTTAGTTACTTTGAAAAACATAAGGCAGAATTCATGTAAGTACGACAAAAGTGTTTCTGAATTGTGATTTAATGCAATTGTTTGATGGATTTCAACTCTGTGTTTCAAACTGGAGCTTATACAGACGAAGTGTGAATCAGGTGCTATCAGTGTCTCTGACTTTGGTGGGGGAAGGCTCCCATCCCAAGGGAATCACTTTGTTTTTCTTTTCCAGTGGCCTCTGGTGTTCAGGGATTGGATCAGTGGAAATGAATAGTTGAAACTACATCTTGCTACATAATAAATGGCTGTCGGATGCAAAGCACTCCCCCTGTACCCCCCACACCCTATATATATATGTGTGTCTGTATATGCAGACACACACATATATAATGTGAACATGTGGACAACAGATGATTTTTAGATGTGACTAACATACTCATTAGGCATTTTTAGCAAAAGTCTCCACTAGTCTCATTGTCCTGAAGTTGAAATACAAGAAATTTACTGTCTAGTATGTGCTTCAGAATCCCGAGGTTTAACTTGGATCCCTTTGAAGTCTTTTATTATGATTGATGAATCATTTCAACATTTTCCTACATTCAAGGGCCCTCAGTAAAAGATAAAATCAAGTACCTTACTAATCAAGGATACCACAAAAGATTGGAAATCAGGCGAAAATGTGACATGGGCAGGAATACTCAACTCAAAAATCTGTGTTGATCACTACACATTTCAAAAGAATTTGGAAACACTTAAAACTTTTAAAAAGTGCATGTGACTGATTTCAGAAAACATTTGGGAGATATTCGAACGCTATTTGTAGTAGAAATAAACCCCATTTTGATACTTTCCTCCAGTAAATGTTTTACAATAGAGTTGGGCATCACAAATCAAGGATGGAGAAGAGTTCTGTACCTGCCTGTTTGCAGGCAGGCTCCCAGTATCGGGCTGGGTTTCACCCGCAGCTCTGTGTCAATCGCTGGCGACACAAAACTTGCTTTTTTAAGGGAGGCTACTTTTATGTCCAGTTTGTGAGGGTTATCAGCCGCAGACTAAGGTTTTGGGGTTCTTGACAAGGACTGCTGACTTTATTATACTTTCAGCACTTTAAGACAAGCTCCAAGGCTGACTGAACCCTAAAAGGCCCTGCTGAGAGCTTGAGAGGAAACCACCAGCACTTTGGGAGAAGCATCTGAATAAGTTCACAGTGGAAGCCCACAAAAGAGGGGCTGCATAGCCCAGGGAGCCAGTGAGAGCACAGTGATTGCTAGTCAGGCTAGGAAACAAAGCTCAGGACTGTGAAGGGCAAGGATCCAGATGGGGCCATCAAAACAAATTCCAGAGAAGTTTTGAAAGCAAAGATCAGCAACGTCCTATCATCTGGTTTTGCCCCCATTTTTAAAACCGAGGAATTGTACCCCCACATGGTGTATCAGGTGGGATGGCTGTTCGTGCAGCCCAATCCTGCCATTGTCTTATTGATTTGCTTCACTCTGTTCCTTCCTGGATCTGAGACAGCCACCCATTCTCCCTTCCTTTAAGGGGGCAGCGCAGAGTCGTTAGCTGGTGTTCAAAGCCATCTTAAAACTGGGTCAGACTTACTCTTGGAGGCTTCTGTGTCCTTTTCCTCCAACATAACCAGAATGATTTTCCTACTTTGCTCTCATCCAATAGAAACTTTGCCCAGATTCAAATGCCCTCTCACACCTCACCACCTCCATAAAAGCTTCTCAGATCACCCAAGATAGAGGAGACCATTTCCTCTTCTGTATCTCTAAGGTATCTCTGGCTTGTCACCTTCAGGACACTCAGTCCATGTCCTCTAGTGCTGTTGTCTTGTATGTACCCATTGAGAACTCTGGGCTGCTGTAAGCTCATAGACAATAAGGGGCACTTGTTTTTCCTTTGCTTTTCATCAGCACATGGCATAATGCCTAGCATGCACAGCAGCCACTCAGCTCGTATTGTTGAGCTAACCAGGTGAATTAGGCCTTATGTAATGCTTGGTACCTAAAGTAGTTTACATGTAATCCCGTCCATTCATCCACTGCTACACTGACTACCTACTCCATCCAGCTCTGTGCGTGGCCCTGGAATTATGGCAATGAGCAATAAAGTCATGGTGCCTATCTTCACAGTGTTTATAATCTTGTGGGGGAGAAGAAATAGTCACACAACCAAAAAACACAACACTCATGGTGGCTCACTCTTACTGAAGGCTTACTCTGTGCTGCTCATTATGCTAAGCGCTTCTTCATATTAGCTTACTGAATTCTCAAGGCCACACTTGGAGATACGCATTATTACCCCTTTCTTAAGGATCAGAGACTAGAAGCTTAGCGTGTTGGTTAGCTTAACTGCCTAAAACCATCTGGCTAGTGAGTGGCAAAGTGGGAGCTTGACCCAGACTGTCTGACTCCAGAGCCTTTATTCCACATGGTATCAATAATTTCTAATATTAGAGGGATGACAAGTACTACAAATATCATGTGTGTTAGTGTCCTATGGCTGCTATAACAAATTTGCCACAAACTTGGTGGCTTAAAACAACACACATTTATTATCTTACAGTTCTGTGGGTCAGAAATCTAACGTGGGCCTCACCAGGCTAAAACCAAGATGTGGGCAGAGGCTCTGGGGGGAATTCCATGTCCTTCCCTTTTCCGGCTTCTAGAGCTGCCCTCTTTCCATGACTCATGACCCCTTCCTGCATCTTCAAAGCCAGCGAAGTCACTTCTCTCTGACCTGTCTTCTGTCTTCATGCCTCTGTCTGACTACAGATGAAAAAGTTTCTCTGCATTTAAGGACACATGTGATTATAGCTGGCCCACTTTATCCAGGACAATCTCCCCATCTCAAGATTCTTTTTTTTTTTTTAATTTTTTTTAATGTTTTTATTTATTTCTAGGAGAGAGAGACAGCATGAGCAGGGGAGGGTCAGAGAGAGAGGGAGACACAGACTGAAACAGGCTCCAGGCTCTGAGCTGGCAGTCAGCACAGAGCCTGACTCGGGGCTCGAACCCACGAACCGCGAGATCATGACCTAAGCGAAAGTCGGACGCTTAACCTACTAAGCCACCCAGGTGCCCCCGCATCTCAAGATTCTTAATCACAGCTGCATGGCCCCTTTTACCGTGAAAGGGAAACTATTCACAGGTTCCAAAGATTAGGGCATGGATATCTTTGGGGTGCTATAATTATACTGGCCACATCATAAAATGATGCAATAAGGGGAGCAGTCTGGAGGTATAGGAAAGGCTCAGGCTTCTTGGGATGGACAGGCACTGAAGGCTGAGGACCAAGGAGGTGCAAAGCCCCTGAAAAGCCACAGAGCTGGGGCTTTAGCAGGTCTGAGGGTGCCCAGATGCGGTTAGCAGGGCTAGGGTGGGGGTGAGAAGTGGCCTGTGTTGTGGCTAGAGAAGGTGGCAGGGGTGAGATCATGAGACACATGCCTGGCAGGTAGGGAGGGATTCTATTATGATTCTGGGAGAAAAGGACAGTGAGTAAAAGGGTCAAATGAGGGACATGATTGATTTGCACTTTAGGATCACTCTGCGGCTATGTAGAAAAAGTGCATGCAATTATGAGGGTGTTTCAATAGTTAAGGTGGGAGATATGGATGGTCTGAACCAGGAAGGGGGCTCTGCAGGTGAGGAGAGGCCAGTCTGGACTCTTGCCCAGAGCAGATAGCAGGGCTGGTGATTGCCTGGATGTGAGGTATGGGAGAGATGTCCCGGTTTCCAAATGGGATAACCAATGTGGTTAGGGCTTTTATGTTGATACAATGGCTACACAAGACCAGGATTTTGGATGGCAGTGAGATGACCAGAGCTAAGTGGCTGTAGAAGGAGCAAAGGCAATTAATATAAGAAAGAAAATTTATCCTGGTGGTAGGAGGCCAGTGGGTAGAAATGGGGCAAAAGTTGGCACAATCATTTCTTCTAGTTCTTATAATTGAACATTTACAGACTCCATATTGCTTTTTTGTTTTGTTTTGTTTTGTTTTGTTTTTGTTTTTTGGCTGCAAAAAGCCCTGTTATTTCCATTTGGTCCAAGGCTTTGGAGAAGGCTCCAGGGTGGTTAAGAAGCTGCCTAGTAGCTTAAGCTCAGGCACAAGCCCTGGCCCGGGGGGACTCTAGAGGGGCCCCTCAAAGGCTGCTGGGTTTTCAGGAGCTCCTACTGATGTTTGAAGTTGAACCTCTGGAAGAGATACTCCACCAGCCCAGCCTGGGGGCCAGCCAGCCTACAGATGCGAGTCAGGTGGTCGCCATCTTCTTGATGAGTTTCACCTCCTCATCCAGGAAGTGGTTCTCCAGGAAATCAGAGACGGAGGCCTGTGCAGGCAGAACCCAGGGCATGCAGATCCAAAAGGGCCTGGTTCAGGTTCTTCTCCAGAACGAGGGTGGCTTCCATGGCATCCAGGGCTTTACCCCACTCATCCTGGGACGCTTCTGCCCATCCTGGAAGAGGGCACAGCCACCATGTTGGTTTTGCATTTTTAGGAGAGGCTCAGCACCCTCCTAAGTCTTCTCCTAGGCCAGCTCATGGAAGAAGTGGCCTAGCCCTCCAGAGCCACATTGTCGTGGTAGAAATAGAAGCCCAGAGAGAGGTAGGTGTCAGAGGTCCACAGATGCATGTTGGTCAGGTGGCAGATGGTGGCCTCCACCTTGGTGGAACAATTCTGATGAATCTGGGAGCTCATGGATGATCAGTAATAAGGAGCTAGGTTCAAAATAGGATGTTGGCTGGTCCTGGAGGCAAAGTGTGGCTGAAAAGATGGCTCTGAAGGTTGTGACTGGGAAAAAGTTTGGAGGGTGGTCGCAGGCTGGTAGAAGGGGTGTTCCTGGGTGTCCCTGTTCTGTCCGAACCCTGTTGAAGCAAGAGACAGATCTGCAGGACCAGGGTCTCACTTCCTGCAGAAGACATATTGCTTTAAGAGGCCCAAGTACACAAGGTTAAAATGTCTTCTGGAAAATTATGCAGACCAAATATTGTGATTGTTGGTTTGGTTTAATTAAGGGCAACATATCAGTTACTATATTTCAGCCTCTCCATCTTAGCAATAAAAATTTTTATTTTTTGAGAGACAGCAAGAGTGAGCGAGACAGAGTGCAAGTTGGGGAGGGACAGAGAGAGAGGGATACACAAAATCTGAAGCAGGCTCCAGGCTCCCAACTATCAGCACAGATTCTGACATGGGGCTCAAACCCATGGACTGTGAGATCATGACCTGAGCTGAAGTCAGATGCTAACCGACTGAGCCACCGAGGCCCCCATAACCTCTCCATCTTAATAAGTAGATACTCTTTTTGCTTCCTTGCATATGATAACTTTATGTACACCATATATTTCTTCTGATCCTTAGCCTGATGGCTGAATGATTCTTTGGGCACAGTGAAATATGACCTTGATTTTTAATAAGATTCATTTTGTTTTTCGGTAAATACATGTAGAATTGTATATTTCAATTAACACTTAACACTTCAATTAACACCAGATTAACACTTTGTCAGAAGATTTTAGAGAAAGAGGTTTCGTTGTGACTTAATTATGAGACTTAACAAGGGAAAGCAATCAACCGACCATGAATACTGAATTAACCGAATGGCATGCATGCTCTTGTAACCTAACAAATTACTTTATATACCTGTCCTAGGATGAGAGTCCACAGTTATCTTGTTTAGATCTCGCAACATGACCACATGTACTAACACAGGTTAGGAAACTCCATACTAGAAGAGAATAGAGCAGATTCTCCCAGCAAGCAAGAATGCTTTGGAATTCTGTACTGGCCCCCAATTTTCCCCGGTGCTACAGTAGTCCACAGTGTCAGTTGGCTTGGCTGCCCAGACTTCTGCGGAGCAACATCCCTTTTGTTCTTTTCTATAGTCTTTTTCAGTGGTTCTCAAACTCCAGTGAGTATAAGAGTTACTCTACAGGGCTGTATGGATAAAGCCATGGATCTCATGCTTGACTTGCAATGTGAGACAATCCTAAAGGTACTTTAGACTTTAATGTTTGCCTTTGGTGCTGATTTTAGAACTTCCTATGGGCTCTCGGAACCTTAGGGCTATGATTCCAGGTCTGATTTGGGGAGACATTTCAGCACCTGCCTCTGAATAGAAGAGGGGCTGAAGTTAGAGACAGCAGGGAGATCCACCACTGTGAAACTGATTAAATAATTAGAAGGGGATAGACACCCTGTGGTCATGTGTGAGGTAAAGAGATTCTGGAAGAGCAGAACAGCAGATATTGATTGTTACATACCAGCACGAGAACAGAGGTGGACCTAGGACGTATGCAACCAGATTCCTTTCCATAGGAAGGACCAGGATGGTCACCTAGTGCCATACAAACAAAGGTCTATCCATGGTAGTCTTAGTAGAGAGGAGCACTGGGAGCATCACACAGCTCATGGTGCCCATAATAATGCCACAGGCAAGGTGTGCCCCAGCACTGACCTTTATAGTCACATCACCTGCCATGTTAAAATAGATTCATTAATGTGAAGTTTTGTGGGTTTTTTTTTTATCATCTTGATTACATTTATTTTAAATGTTATGGTAGTTTTATAGTGGCAGAAGTGTTCTAGACAAAGGGAAAATATTCCTAGTTTTTGGTGGGTTCAAATTTAAGAAATATTACAATCTATTTATTTACCTTTTTTAGGGCATGTGCACAAGTGGGGTGGGGGGGAGAGAGAGAGAGAGAGAGACCCCGACCCAAGCTGGCCCCACAGTCAGCTTAAGCCTGATGCAGAGCTCAATTTCATGACCATGAGATCACGACCTGAGTCGAAATTCGAAATCAAGAGGCAGTCACTTAAGCCTGAGCCACGCAGGTGCCCCAAAGAAATATTACAATTTAAACAAGTAACGCAGACAAGGAATGTGATGCATTTGGTGTTCAATAGAAGTCACTCCAGGAATTTATATACTTTCAGTTCATTCTCAAATACTCACTGCACACTTGGGTCTAAAGGTGAGTAGGTGGTAAATGTGGGAAAATTTTTCCTTCAAATGAGTCAATGTCTTGCTCAACTTAGTGGAATGTTGCTGTTTACTATTCCTAAGAACAACGAGAAAGTGTGACAGGTCCTTCATCACTGCTGTGTGAAAATGGCACCAAAGGTTCAGAAGTCCTTATTCATTCTATAGTTTCCATAATGCTCAGTTTTAAAAATATCAGATCCTGAAGCCCCTACATGCCCTTAACACAATCCACATTAAATATGTTATAAAATCCAGTTAGTAAAAAAACTACATGTAAAATGAGTTTTGCAGAAAAGCCTCTTAAAAAAACAGCCACCAACGTAAGACTTGGTTAAAAAATGAAACAAATCAAAACCCTGAAGGCTGTTGTCAGTGCAAACCCTGACTTTCAAGCTGAAATCCCCCTGCTAAGTATAAAGTAAGGAAGAAGCTAGCATAGGGGCCTTCAACTTTCTGTGGTCCTTTAAAACATTTTTTAAAAATGTTTGTTTACTTTTGAGAGAGAGAGACAGAGCATGAGCAAGGGAGGGGCAGAGAGAGAGAGAGACACAGTCCAAAGCAGGCTCTGGGCTCTGAGCTATCAGCACAGAGCCCAATGTGGGGCTTGAACTCATGAACTGTGAGATTATGCAGGTCATAATTGGCCCAGGAGCCAAAGCTGGATACTTAGCCAACTGAGCCACGCAGGTGCCCTTACTTTCTGTGACCCTTGAGCATGTTGTGGGGATTGGTGTGTTCACACTGACCACCAATTCATCTTCAGACGCCAGCATCTTGTACATGCTCAGTGAGTGTTCAAGGAATGAAGGCAGTATGTGCTTCCAGAGTGATTTCTATTGAAGCATCACTTATCAGGTGACTCAGCCCCTCGGCAGCTCCTGTAAATGAAGTGCTGCCTCTGGGCACGTGGGATGTAGAGCTTGCGTATTGGCTTTGAAAGGGACTGTGCAAGTGCATGCCACTTTCCTGGGCTGCTGGCTTGCTTATATGTGCCTGATTCATCGTGACTGTGCCCTTCCCAGCCTGGCCCGTCCACCTACAGGCTCACCCATGGCCCTTGAGTCTGTTCTAACCAGTGTACTAAACAGCCTGTTTCCATGGGTGAATGGGACTTGGAATGACTTCCATGTCCTTCTGCCCTGAGTCTGGTGAGCCCTGATTATCTTGCCTACCCCAGGTGTCTGGGTAAACTGCAGCCGTATTTTAGCCTCTCATCTTTTCTGAAAGCTTGGATGAGTGGTCTGTTGATGACACTTCTTCCTCAGACCGAGGCGAGGATTTTGTCATCTTGGGTCTTGCGTCCTTCTCTCTCTGCAGACTCTAGGAGCCACTGGCGTTGGTACAGGTAGAGTCTTGGAGGAACACGTGGTCGAAAGCCTTGGCTTTCTCTCTGTCTAAGGCTTGATTTAGATCTGTGTCTCAGCACCTGGCAGAGCTCCTTTCCCTCCACATAAATGAACTGACTTTTTACCTTTATAGGTTTTGTCAAAAGCAAAATCTTAATTGTGTATCATCAAAATGAGTACCGTATTACTTCTTACTAAAAATGTACATTAAGAATAGTGTTCATGTAGATTCAGATTCGTGTAGGGTTGGTTGGTACATCTTTGCGACTCCTCCAAGCAACCTCACAAACACTGTGGTTCTGGTTCTTGGTATTTGGTGCAACTAAAAAAAAAAAAAAGGGAAATCAGAGGCTTTGAGCTGGTCTTTAGGTTTATAGTACCTCACCATGGAGGTTTTTATTAGTTTCTTTGTTGATTTTTTCAACCTATTTTGCAGGAATGACAGATATTCAGCCAACCAATTCCCGGTCATTCATTCATTGGTCAGTCCAAGCATGAGACACAATTGCTCCTGCCATCTGCACCCAGAAAAGGGGGAAGGTCAGGGTTAGACATTGCTTGGACTTTAGGAGAAAGTCAAGTCTAGGGTGCACTGAGCTATTGGATATTCATTTAGTTTCAGGTTGACATGGACAGTAAAAAAAAAAAAATTAGATGTAGGAGAAGCTTAGGAGACAATGAATTCTTGTTCTTTTCTTCTCTCTGAGGTATCTCCTGTTATTCTTTGGGAGAAGAATCAGGCTCTTTTCCCAGTGAAAAGGATCAATTTACTAGACAAGGGCAATGAGTAGGGAGCATCTATCTGCAAAGACTGATTATTTGAAATCCACTTTGCAGACTACCACGCTACCAGCCCTCACTCCTACTCCTTTGCTTTTCCTTGCCCAATCTGTGGTTTTCACTGCTCCCCACTCTCTGTGCTAGAACCCAGAGTCCAGCTGTGTAGTTGGATATATATCTTTAGACCAAGCCCCATACCTTTCACAAGCAAAGCTGTCTTCTTAGGGGTCCCTTGGTAGGATTTTAAGATGTCTCAGAGAATTGGGTGAGTGATGATGGTTTGTAATTCAAAAATGGATGGCTTATTATAAATAGCAAAGACCATGCTAGCCAAGAAAGTAGATTTGGGGGTTTGGTTGTTGGGGTAGGGGATTTACAATAGCTTCCTTTCCAGCTTTTATAGGCAAAGCCAAGTTCCAAAATCTAGGAGGAGGGAGAAGATAAGAAGAGAATACATGACTGGATAAGACTGGATGGTGTGGATGCTTGGAATGATCACAGGCTGTTCTGAAAACGTGAGCTTTCCCAGCACCTTCAGTCACTAATGAAAACTTTGTGACATCTGTGATTGCAGTTCTCTTAAATTCCCTCCCTAACCATTGTTTTGGGTAGTCTGGTACTTCATTAGTAATGATTGTACTGACAGTTCCTTTAAACAGTCTCTGAATTCAGGTGGAGGAAGATGGATTTTTAACTAATCTTTGTTGGCATAAACATATATCATATCAGAGACTAACTATTCTTTCCATTTTTCATTTGTTTTCTTTGGTGTTATCTGACACTAGGTTGTCAGAGCGAATTAAAGCGGTGAGTAAGCAATTATTGCTTTGTGATATAAAAAGATGGGTAAAAATTGCTTTTTAACTAAGTTGATGCTCTATTTCCTACATCTAAAATATTAAAGCAAGTGACTGTGTATTTAGCAGACAGGCTTACAGATGTATTTATGGACCTGGCCCATCTTTTGGAAATGGGGATTTGTGCTGAATAATTTGGATTTGCAGACTTCACAGCTCAGCTTTCCTGGATCGGTGCGAACCTCCTCTTCCTTTTTCATGATGCACATGTGATCTTGCTGTTAATACTATTGTCTGCCCGCTGTACCCTTTCTTCCTACCCTTTCTTCACTGGCATCCTATGCTGCATCTGACTCTCTTTCCATTTAACTGAACTGTTAAGAGCAGCCTGATTTCTTTCTAAAAACCCACTTCAAAACCCAACTCAAGAGCAGAGTGACAGACTCCTTAGAACCTTAGGCCCCAAGTGCACAGAGACATGCAAAAATGAACCATTTGCCGTCGCCATTTTCTTAATATTTATTTCAGCCAATTCCTTGGTGGATTCCAGGTTTTTTTTTTTTTTTTTAATCTATGTTATAATTTCATTGTGGGGGAAAATGAAGCAGAGCGATCCTTTTTCCCCCTCTCAATTAATATATGCAATAGTTGGAATTCTCGGTCCTTAGAACTCTTTCCCATGAAGACTGGCCCATTGGTTAATGGGTGGGACCTGGGCATGTTAGTCTGGTCTTGGATTTTTGGAACTTGTACAGGAAGTGTGACAAGCTAGAAAGTCACCTCTTAAAAGTGAGGGAAATTCACCCAAGTTTGGCCAAGAGAGATGCTCAGGCCGTTAGCTGAGTAAGGTAAATTCTCTGGGTAAAAGTTTCATTAGAAGATCACCCCTTATCAGCAGGTAATTGATATGAAACCAGGATTAGCTTAGTTAGGTTTACTTGGATGAAGATGAATGAGGATGAAAAAAGACAGCTGACGGTGTTTTAGCTTTTGTTCCGCAGATTCATGTAGCAAACCTTAAAAAGCTTCCAGTGCCAAGTGGCCGACTCAAGAAATTCCTTACAATTTGCTGGGCTTGTAGGTGTACGCATGTGTGCAAGAGTGTTTTAAACCGATTTCTTGGAGAGAGAGCTGACTCCATTATTTAGGATCGTTTTGCTACACAGAAATCAATATCGCTAGGTACTTGCAAATTTCTGGATTGATTAGGTAAACAAAGAATCAAAACCGATTGAGTGCTTACTCTGGAGTACGACAGGGTAGTGAAACTGCGGGACACACCCAGGGCCCCAGGAACCCATGGTCTCAGAGGAAACAGCTAAGACAATAATCAGGATGGGGCGTCTGATAGAGCTGGGACTATGCGTGGAGAACAGAGTGTGTCGGCAGTAATGTCCTGGAAGGGGAAGCGGAAGAAGATGAGGGGCGAAGTGGGGCAGGTCCAGGCCCCATAGTGGGACTTGAGCTGAACCCTGGAAGTGAGATAGACAAGAAATAGAAGATTTAACAGAGGGGCAGTGACAGTGATGAGTGACAGCCACGTGGAGGCCCTGGAAGGCTTTCTTGGGGGTGGGACATTCCTGTTACTCAGAATAATGAGGAAATGGCTTGTGGCATAATGTTTTTCCTTCCCAGAGACCATTCTGTTTGAACTAATGAATATTTAATCCCAAATAGCTGGATACTTTAGACTTTGATCTTAAAGAATTATCTGGATGTTTGGAAATCCTTGTTTACCCTTTTACTTCTAGATAGGATTGTGAACACCTGACCTTAAAACTCTCGGGGATATAGTCCAGAGTGTCACACTGTTTTTCTAATTGGCTCTGACTGTGTCATATTAATACAATGCCTAATATTAAATGGCCCATGGATTCCTTGTGTAACTCTTATTAGGTGGGTCATTCTTCTAAAACAGTATGAAGTTTACTTTATGGGTTTTTTTTTTTTTTGACAACTTTTTAAAAATTAAGTTTTATTTATTTATTTATTTTGAGAGAGACAGAAATAGCATGAGTCAGGGTGGGGCAGAGAGAGGTAGAGAGAATCCCAAACAGGCTCCACATTGCCAGCACAGGGTCTGACGTGGGGCTCGAACTCTTGAAACTGTGAGATCATGACCTGAATTGAAACCAAGAGTTTGATGCTTAACTAACTGAGCCACATAGGCACCTCTACTTTATGGGCTTTTATTTAGAATTTTTGGCCTATAGTTGTGAGATTAGTATACAGGTTTTTGGGTTTTTTTTTCCTCTTTTCTGGGTTTTCCTCTCTTCTAGTTTTGGTTTCAGGATTAGGCCAGTTTTATAAACGATCTGGCTCAGCTTTCTGCATTTTCTGTGCTCTGCAGTGACTTATATGTATTATAAAAACAACTGTTCTTTATTGTTGTCAATAAGGTAAATTCTGGGTAATTTTTCTAATTTATCCATAGTTTTCCTCAAGTGAGATTTTCTGGCTTTTGGTTTTAAGAATATGCCATTTCTCAAGATTTTCAAAGTTATTGGCACAGTGCGAACAAAATATTGTTTTATATTTTAAAATCTTTGTAGACATTTCTACTTTTTCATTTACATAGGTATATTTCGATTTTCTGATTTGATTTTCTTGATTTGAGTGATTAGACTTGTGTATTTGTATATGTTTTCCAAAGAGTTAGCTCTAGGATTTATCTAGTAATTATATAAATGAAAAAAAATTTTTTTGAGAGAAAGAGAGCATGTATGCAAGTGGAAGAGGAGCAGAGAGAGAGGGAGAGAGAGAGACTCTCAAGAAGGTTCCACACTGTCAGTGCAGAGCCCAATGTAGGGCTGAAACTCATGAGCTATGAGATCATGACCTGAGCTAAAATCAAGAGTCAGATGTTTAACCATTGAGCCACCTGGGTGCCCCTCTACAGTTTGTTTAATAACACTAATTAAAAAATATATTTTCCACCTTCAATAGATTTGAATGCTCACTTTTTTGCATTCATTTATTATTTTAATATTATGAGAATTTAAGTGTGAGCTTTCCTGTGAGAACTATTAGATCACACTTCAAAAGTTTTGTTAGTTTTAAAATATTATTTATTTTAAAGGTTCACTTGTTGGTGTGTTTAAATATTTCTATTCAAGGACTGTTGAATGAATATTAATTTCTCTGCAGTGTTTTTTGTTTAAATACCATTACTCATTTCTAATTATTTTTGCTTCATATTATGATGCTATGGTATTCAGCAAATATTTATGATTGTTATGTATTCATTTTTGGTTCTATCTTTATTGATGTAAATGGACAGTCTTTGTCCTGTTTAATATTCTACTTGGAACTCAGTTTCATCAGAAATTATCATACTTTCCTGTTTTTTAAAATCTATTTCAAAAATCTGTGTAATAAATCTGTGCATACGCTTCCTCCTAATTTTTCCTAGTCATTTTATTTCAACCTGTCTCTTGAGAGCAGAGTGTGTTTGATTTAAAAAATCCAATCTGATCGTCTTTTAATGTTTTAATTTATTTCTGCCATAACATTTTATCTGTTTTTTGGGGAAGGACTTTTCCTTTTTTCCAATAGTTTTCTCTTCTTTTTTTGAGTATTTATTTTTCACCTTTACACTTGTGATTTTTTGTTTTTGTTTTTGTTTTTTTAATGTTTCTTATTTACTTCTAGGAGAGAGAGAGAGAGAGAGAGAGAGAGAGAGAGACAGCATCAGCAGGGGAGGGTCAGAGAGAGAGGGAGACACAGACTCTGAAATAAGCTCCAGGCTCTGAGCTGGCAGTCAGCACAGAGCCCGACGCGGGGCTCGAACCCACGAACCGCGAGATCATGACCTAAGCGAAAGTCGGACACTTAACCGACTAAGCCACCCAGGCGCCCCTACACTTGTGATTTTGAATCAATGTAGTCTACTTTTAATTTTACTGGTGGCTTTTAGGGGCTCCTGGATGGTTCAGTTGGTTGGGTGGCCAACTTGGGCTCAGGTCATGATCTCACGGTTCGTGGATTCCAGCCCCACACTGGGCTCTGTGCTGATAGCTCAGAGCCTGGAGCCTGCTTCGGATTCTGTGTCTCCCTCTGTCTCTGCCCCTCCCCTGCTGCTGCTCTCTCTCTCTCTCTCCCTACTGGTGGCTTTCTGCGTGAAAAGTTTTTCAAAAACTATATTTCTATAATAAAGTTAAGTATGAAATTTAGAAAAAAATTCTCTATATAAAGTAAGGCATTTAGTGCATTTCTACTTCCCTTCGCATTCTTGAGATTAAAAAAATATATAACCAGTGTTTGTACAGTCAGGTTATTGATGTTATTTTTTTTTTTTTTTACTGTTCTATATTTTTAAGAGGTATTTTACATTTATATTTAATTTGGTTCATGTGTTAATAATCTTCAGGTCACCCTTCATGAATTTCACTCTTCACTGCCAGTCCTTTTAGATCACAAAGTTTTATGTTTTTGAGTCACCTCTTGATCATTGGTGTATGTCTCTCTATGATCTTTTATTCATTTTAAATTCAGGCAAGACTATAGTTGTGTTTTCTTTTAGCTTTCAGTGTCCTGGCACAGACGTCTGAAGTTGCTTTAATTTTTGTTTTGTTTCTTTTCCCTTTTCCCTTCTGCCTGAATTCTTATATGCCATTTCCTCCACTCATTTAAGAGTTGTCAGAAAGTGTCTTGATGGGACTTCTCTCGTCAGTGTGGGTTGGAATGTGGTGAATAAGCCCTTCTCCTGCACATGGTCAGGTGTTGGCTTTGTTTTGTTTTAGTTTGGTTTGAATTATAAAGTTTTCATAATTTATTTTAAATCAAAACTTTATTTTCACTTTTTCTGGTAACTTTCTCAAGAATTCACATAACGCAAGTTGACCATTGTCACTTCTGGATATCCACCATCTTTTTAAACTTCATTACAATCTCTTCATCTCTTCCCATTTATTCTGAACATCCAACTTTTCATACAAACTGTGGGATTGGTTTGCTACATGATCAAGTCTGCTTTAAAAAAAAAATTTAATGTTTGTTTATTTGTGAGAGAGAGAGAGAGAGACAGAGCATGAGTTGGGAGGGGGGAAGAGAGAGAGGGTGACCAGAATCCAAAGCAAGCTCCAGGCTCTGAGCTGTCAGCAAAGAGCCTAACTCCGGGCTAGAACCCATGCGATCATGACCCGAGCCTAAGTCTGCTTTTTCCCTGACATGATGTGGATATTTAATTTAAGAGGGCAAACCTGTTGTTCTGCCATTCTTCATGGTCTCACTGGCAACTATAGATTTTATTCTCTTCATTTGAATTCTACCTTGTGGATCTTTCTCCCAGCTCTTTGCTAAGTGGGGTCCCCTCTCTATTATTTGCTTTCCTGACCTTATCGACTGATGGAACATGGGGGAAAAAGTATGACCCCTGCATCTCCTCCCGCTGAAGCTCTTGACACCTTAGCACCTGGAACTGTTTTTGCCTGTGTGCACTGTGCCCTCACTGTTTACCCCCATTCTCCTTTCTTCATTTACTTAGAGTCCTTCTTCAGATAAAAGTATAAAGTGAGGCTCTAAAGGGATTATAACTATTAAACGCCTGCAGCTACCCAGCATGGGGATGGCTGGGCTGTTCTCTGTTTTATACAGACCTGGGGTTCTGAGCACAGAGGCAGAATAAGGGTCTGAGCTCCAACGGGGCAGCTGTTGGCTTTATTTTGTAATTAGCAACATCTCCTTCCATATTCCGGGAGTAGCTTGCCTGCCGACAATCATGTCACCCTTCTTGTGGGTTTTCTCCTTTTCCATATCTTCTTTTCTCTTATTTTATCCCAGATGGAAACTGGGAATAGACTGTATTTTAAATTTTACAAAGGGATTTTCATTTTAGAGGATACTTTTCACCCTCTAGCTATCATTCTCTGGTGGTGGATCCCTCTTTAAATGTAGTCAAAGTTCTCTTTAAAATGTATATAAATGTTGGGGCACCTGAGTGGCTCTGTTGTTTAAGTCAGTGACTCTTGATTTTGGCTCAGGTCAAAATCTCCCAGTTCCTGAGTTCCAGCTCCTTATTAGGCTCTAGGCTCACAGCGTGGAGCCTGCTTTGTTTCCTCTGCCTCCCTCTTTCTGACCCTCCCCCACTTGGGTGCTCATGTGTGCTCACTCTCTCAAAAATAAATGTTAAAAAATTAAAATGAAATGTCTGTAAATGCCACAAGACACACAATGGCAAAGATAAGGTGACATTCTTGGAACAATCAGGGTGAATAGATTGAGTTTTTTCCCTAAGTTGTATTGTGGACAACATGGTATGATGTGGATTGTGACCTGCCTTGGTGGAAATAAGACTGGTTTGGGTATCAGAAATCTGGACTCGACCTCTGCTGCACTATGAGACTATGGACTTCTGTTTCCTGACTTGTAAAAGGAAGAGGCTGAATTAAGAGTTCTACAGTCCTAATGGCTCACAGTCTGCATATTTTGTAGTTATTATAATAAATATTGCATGCCATTTCCTCTCTCTGTTGCTGAGCAAAACCTGGGGCAAGAAGGAGATACTTCTTTGTGACAGGAACATGGAAAGGTGTATTTGTGGGTAGGCTGGATGTGACCTTGTCTTTTGGTGCCACATCTTCATATATATCTTTATTCCTTACCTTTTTCCATTGGGGGAACAAGGGGAGGAGTTGCATGCCAAAGGAGATTTTTCTTTAAGGAAATTAAGGCTGACCAAACAAGGGATTGATTGCTATTATCAGACACTAATGGCCCCTGATAAGGTGTAATCAGATAGCCCAAATGGCAGGGTTTAGAGCTAAGTAGCCAGGCTCCCTTTAGGAAGGAGATACCACGTGACTTTGCTTGGAATGGATTCTTTTCTCTGTAAATTTTTAATCAGCTCAAAAAATTTCATGGAACAATTTACTGCCCCAGCCCCCATTACTTACTTCTTTTGACCTTGATTAAGTGGAAATGTGAATATATATATTGAGAGTAATATATATACATACACACACACACACACACACACATATATATATATGGAATAATTACTGTCAGCCAAGGAACTTTTTGCACAAATCACAAGACTTTTTATATCTCTTTCCCCCCCTCATAATAGTGAGTGTCTGAAGTGCCACTTACAGGACATTTCTTAGCCAGGCATGTATATTTGTTTGGAACTGGTCCACATCAGTTGTAATATCAAGTTTTAATGTTCTCATTACCCATTTCTCTAAAAAATACACTGGCCTGTGGAATTGATGTAACAGACTGCAGAGGGACTCTTTCTGACTACTTCTGGAGAGATTCCTTTTCTACATTTGAAGTCTATGGACTTCTTATCTGTCCATGGCCACAGCGGGGAGTTTTACATATACTTTAGCCCTTCATCCTCACCTCACTGCATTTCCTTCCCTGGACTCAAGTTGCAAATACATAGATATCAGGATCTTTTCTTTCCTTGGATATTCAATCAGATTCATATCTGGGCTGATATCACTCCCTGCCAGCCAAAGTTAGATGCAAAACCTGGTGGATTTTCTGGAAGCAGATACAGATGTGGAGTTTGGTGTGCAGCACATTTTTAGAGAGCAACACCTATTAAAGGAACAGGGGAGAAGATTTGGGAGGAGACACCCACCCTTGGTACAGGCCTAACAATACCTCTGCCAACCTGGAGAGGGAGCTGTAGAGACTGGTGGTGTTAGAAGAGCCCACTTTGGCCTGAAATGGGTGGTCCTTTTGCTCAGACCTTGGGTGTAGGTTGGCCTGAGAAGCCAGGACCTTGGGTGGGGTCTTTCTGTAGCTCAGTTTCCCAGGCCTCAATTTCCCTGAAAAGAAAGTTGGCAATTTGTGACCTGAGGTGGATTAAAGTATCTTGTATCTTGCTTTAGTAATGAGAGTTACAAGTCCAGTAACACACACTTTACTAACAAAGCCTTGTGATAATAATATCCAGCTTTACTTGAGCATCACCTCTATGCCAGGCACTCAGGACCTAATGGTGGCGTCGTTGAGTGTTTCCAGGTGAAATGACACAGCCTTAGAAAACTCATTATTTTGCTTTCTCCTCATACTTCCCTTGTGGCCACCAAATGTGTGGGTTCTTTTCATACTGACCAAGTCTCCAATACCAGCTGGGTATTCTGCAGTCAGTTCAGTTCTGACCCCATCTACCTGGAGTCAGATCCCACAGGTGAAGACTCAGTCCCATTAGACTGCTTCCCAACACCTGCCTCAGAGGCTCATCACAAGTCCTAGGTGATACCTGTCCTAACTGGCCAGCTATAAATCAGGGGTTCTATACCCCCATATTCAGGTTCAATGCTTTGTTAGAAAAGCTCACAGAACTAGTTTACTTGCTGGGTTACTGATTTATTCCAAAGAGAGATGACTTAGAAATAGCCAGATGGGAGAGCTGCCCTGGGCAAGGTGTGTGGGAAGAGGTGCAGAGCTACATGCCCTCTCTAGGCAGGCCACCCTCCTAGCACCTCCATGTGTCCACCAGCCTGGAAGCTCTCTGAACCCCATAGCTCAGTAATTTTTACCGAGATTTCATCACTAACTACTAACTCAATCCTGGAGGGGCTGGAAGTTCCAGGCTTCTAATCATGTCTTGTTGTTTCCAGTGACTAGCCCCCATCCTGAAGCTATCCAGGAACGAACTGAGAGCTACCTCATTAGAACAAAAGGTGCTCCTAACACCCAAGAACTTCTACTGGATTTAGGAACTCAGTCTAGAACCAGAGTCAAAAGCTGAATATTAGAATTAGGAGCTCTGGCCAGGAGCCAGGAATAAAGACCAAAATATATTTTTCTTATTAGATCACAACATCACAGGGTCTGAGAGGGGAGTCAGAGCCCTGACTCCCCTCTCAGAGTTGCTGGTCAACTCCACCTTCCTTTCAAAATTAAGCTGATCATGACATGGCATCTTGTAAATACAAAACATCACTTCACCCTTTGAATTTCTAATGTAAGAAAGCAAAACAGAACAGGCTGTTCTCTAGAGTGCAGGTTAGCAAGTAAGAGCCAAGCCAAATCTTGTATTTTTGTCAAAGAGGTTTTATTGGAATATGGCCATGCTTGTTTATTTATGCCTTGTCTTATAGCCACTTTCATGTTACAAGACCAGAGATGAATATTTGCAACAGAGACGTTCTGGCCCACAAAGTCTAAAACATTGACTGTCGGGGCTCATCCAGAAAAAGTTTGCAGATTCTTGGTGTAAACGATATACCATGAGTACCTAACAATTTGAAAATGAGAGACCTTTGAGACTGAGAATCTAAGACCAAACATTCAGCTAAACTAGAAGCTGATAAATAGATGGGAGGTGCAGAGAGGGTTGCTACATGAAATATAAAATTAAAATATAGAAGGTGATGTCAGTATCATATATGGGGGCAAAAACAAAAATCCAGTATGAACACTTTACTGCTAGAAAGTATTTGGTGGCTAGGCTCAAGATAATGCCTTAACTGAATAAAACAAATGAGGTGTTTGTGGATTTATGGGCCACCTCACACGGTAAGAATCAATTTCAGATGAATGGAAGTTGAAGTGGGGAGTTTTAAAAAACTGAACCAAAGAGTGCTTTTTTATTTTCATTTGCCTAATGAGGATAAACATTTTTCATGTGATTTACCACTGTCTGTATATATTTTGGGGTGAATCATCTGTTCAAACATTTTGACCAGTTTTTAATTGACTAGTTTGTTTCCTAACTATTGATTTTTTAAAATTTGAGATATAATTCACATACTGTGAAGATTAATTTAGATGTCATCTTGGCTGTGCTGTGGTGCTCAGTGGTCTGGTCAAACACCAGTCTAGATGTTGCTGTGAAGGTTAACATAAAAATCCATGATAAACAAAGTATGAACTTTTAGCATAAAGATAGCATTGGGATGCCTGGGTGGCTCAGCTGGTTGAGCATCTGACTTCAGCTCAGTTCATGATCTCATGGTTTATGGGTTGGTTTGAGGGTTCAAGCCCCATGTCAGGCTCTGTGCTGACAGCCCAGAGCCTGGAGCCTGCTCTGGATTCTGTCTCTCTCCTTCTCTGCCCCTCCCCTGCTTGCACTCTGTGTGTGTGTCTCTCTCTCTGTCAAAAAAAAAAAAAAAAAAGAATAAACGTTAAAAAAAACTTAAAGACCTCATCTACCAAGATTAAGGAGGGGAGTTATATAATCATGGGGTCAATCCTGCAAAGAAGTCACTTATTCCAGTTGGGATAATTTGACTTCACTAAGCAAACATTAGAGCAGTGCTTTCCAACCATTCTAATATGATCTGATGTTTGCAATATTTAAAATGCACAGCAGCAAATGAATGGAGCTGTGTGAACTTGTGGAAGAGAGAGAGAGATGTAAGAACAGTGTGAAACACCGTCTTCAACAGCCAGAGCTTTGTAGTAAGTTGGCATCACATTCAGAAGGCTTAATTTCAAGAGCGATTTATCCCAACAATAGCTGATGATAATGCTCTAATAAGTCTTATACTTTGTGCTAAGACAAAGTTAATCAGGGTTTTCTCAGGCTGTGTGATGTGCTGGAACCATCACACCACTGGGACCCTGCCACTTACCAGCAAGAGGGTGTTGGGAAGGTAATTAGCCTCTCTGGATCCTAATTTCATAATCTTTAAAATAAGGATAATGCCTGCTTTGTTACTTTCATAGAGTTCTTGTGGGGATCACATGAGATAATGGTTGCGAAAGTGCTTTATAAAATTGTGGTGATCTGCAAAGTTGGCCATTGTTGATTTTTGGTGTGTTCTTTATTTTGAAGCAGGAGGAGGGAGCCAAAACTAATATCCATTGTGTAGACCATGTCTCACAGGGTTTTTCTGCATGAAGTTATTTATGTTTGGGTGGGCAGAGACTTGATTTGACTCATGGTTTCTGAATCCTTGTACACTTGAGTCAAAAACAAAGAAATCAACAAGTTGATGCAACTGTGGGTAAAGATTTTAACACTGAGAACTGGCAGATTGAAATTGTAGGTGTTTTGTAAGGAGGGCTATCTCAAAACGTGGATCACATTTTTGGATGTGGCTAAAGGTTGATGTGAGGGACAAGAGTTAGGCTTACATGTGGGATGACTGAGAATTGGAAACATCCTTGGTTCATTTGATCTCTTTGTTGAAATGAAGCTGGTCCTGGGTATCTGGAAAGTGGTGGGGTGTGTGGCTGGAGCTGGGCATACCAAAGAAGATGGGTGGCCATTTAGGTATCGTCCTAGGAGTCTGGTCATGTAGTTGTGTGAGCAAAGATGTATCAATGCATCACCTATTCTGGCCATTTAAAAAATATGGATAATGTGTTTTGAAACAAATGCACCATCTCTACTAACATGTCAGAAAGCTATCTATGTCAAAATGAATATCAAAGAAACTATTCATACATTTCAAGTCATTGAAACTTTTAAAAAACTTTACTTGATGAAAGTATAAGGAAGCAGGTCGATTGTTGAAAGAACAATATTGAAAGATCTTTAGCAACACTTCTTTGACCTCAAGTCTAAGCCATCTGGCTTGATCTGGAGTTAGTATTTGGCTGCTGGAAAGGCTTGTCAAGGTAGAGTGTTTTGGTTTCATTTGATCTGTCATCATATTAGGCTCCTGAATTCTGAACTTTAGAACCTTAGATTTGGTAAGCTCCACCCAAATTTCAACACCAACAGAGCTTTTGTATTAAGTTCAGAGTGGGAGATTGTTTGGACAAATAATTCATACCCTTTGATGGGAAGGGAAGATTTGTTTCAGGAAAGAGATGATCTGTGTGTGTGCCAGGTTGGGGGCCCTAGACCTCAATTCAGTGCATTAGCGTGTCCATTAAAGGGATTGCATTTTTATTGGATCATATCAAGCTGTTGATTGGAAAAATAAAAGTGGCGTTTAAATTTTTCACTAGCTGTGACAGAATAGTGATGGCACAACCAAAGAATGGGCTGGAAATGGTGAAAAATTAATGATGCGATTGTTCTTCCAGCCCATCCTATAGGAAGAATCGTCCATTTCCTCAATTGCTCTAAGTTTGGCTCTGGGCATTATGTAAGGTGGGGTGAGCCTCCCTGTTAGGATAGAAGGGTTTACAATATCTCTCTTCTAAATTTTCATTAGCCTTGCAAGTTTCTACAAGGTACATTAACATAGCAGTGGGTGTGAGGGAGGGCAGCAGTGAATCTAGAAAAGTGGAGGTAGTATACCTTTACAGCGATATGCCTTAGAGAGCACCCAGGTACTTTATGGCAAATGAAGACATCAGTTTGGTGGTTGTTGGAGGGGTTCTGTAATGGGCAAGTAATAGTGGAGATGGGGAGGAGTCCGAAATTAAATATTATCTAGTTTGTAGACTACATATGGCAAGGCCTTTTCTCATCTTTTAAACCGGAAGAGCCTTCAATGAACTCTACAGAGTTATTCTATTCCTAAGAATAAAGAGTCAGCCAGCAGGGCAGTGTAAGAAGTTCATCTTTTCCATGGTGTGTGGTGGATTTCAGGCACTCACGTTTCTCTGCCACCTTGGTTAGATGTATGTACAACATGCAGTGTCCTAATTTCTTTCCATCTTCCTCAGTGCAGCAATTGGTGCATGGAGTTCCTTAGAGGCAATATTTGCAATAATTATATTTAGCATCTTTTTGTAAATAGAAGCCATCTATTATACATCTGGGGCTTTCCTGTTTTGCCTTTTCTTTTTTTTTTAATTTACAATCAGTTCTTCTGTTTTGTTGATGTGAAGCTTATTTTGACTGGAGGCAGGGGGATTATGCACTGATATTACCCTAACAACAACAACAACAACAACAACAACAAAACTAAAGAATTTATTTCAAGCATGTCTTAATCATAAGGATAAAACTGATAGGCAAAACGGTTCTTCTTTGTCACAATGGCTTTACTTTGATTTGCGGCAAATATAAATTGAATCTGAGGTAGAAATCGTGACTTCAATTCTGTCAACCTGGTCTATAAGAAGTGGTTCTTATGCAAAGTGAAGTGTCCTTTGGGCCTGATGATAATAAGCACCTTTTAAAAGCTCCATAAAATCCAATAGTCAGTCTGGTTGTATTACCTTTTTATTCTAGTTTCTTCTGTGATTGGTGAAAAATATGGGGCTTTTAATGAGCATCAAGTCACCAATGATAGAATCTGTTACAGAGGAGGCAAGAAGGACTTCTTTGATTAGGTTGGATGTAGAAGGTCTTGGCCAATGCTTTTGCTGTAGAAGAAACAGATAACTTACAAATTTACCGAAAAACCTATTTTTATAGGCACCAGAGAACTAGGAAAGCAACGAAGATGAGATAAACTAAGCTCCCAAGCAGAGACCCTTTCAGGGTGAGCTGCCAATAATCGGCTACCCCCACCCTTTTGTTGTTATTTGCCAATTCTGGGTGTGGGCTGAGGAAGGAAGAGAGGGCTTTCATCATACACTTGGCTGGATTCTCCATCAAGACCTTTCAAATTTTGGGCGGGAGGTTAGAGGGCTAAGTTGAAATTGCCGCAGGGTGAGTAAACTCTCAGGATCTTTCAGGGCCAAGGAGACAGAGGCCCCACCACTCTCAAAAAAAATCTTGGAAGTCCATGCCCTAGAAATAAAGGCAGAGTAGAAGTGTTATGAGTCTTACTAAAACTAAAAACCCAGCCCATTTCCAGGTTAACATATGACTGGATTGAAATGACTCATCTTTCACACTATCTGCCTAAGAGAGAAAAGAGAAAGTATCTTTGGTGGATAATAAAACCACCTGAGTCTCTGCAATTTTTAAATGTCTTATATATAGAAAATTATAAGACCCTCAAAGAACCAAGACTATATAACTAACAATCAAGGATAAAACAGATCATAAAGGAAGACTCACAGATGATTGAATATTAGCAGACAAGGATTTAAATATAACTATGGGGGCGCCTGGGTGGCTTAGTCGGTTAAGCGTCCGACTTTTGCTTAGGTCATGATCTCGCGGTTCGCGGGTTCCAGCCCCGCGTCGGGCTCTGTGCTGACTGCCAGCTCAGAGCCTGGAGCCTGTTTCAGTCTGTGACTCCCTCTCTCTCTGACCCTCCCCTGCTCACGCTCTCTCTCTCTCTCGCTCTCCTAAGAAATAAATAAAACATTTAAAAAATAATAATAATAAAAATAAAAATAACTATGAACTGGGGCACCTGGGTGGCTGAGTCAGTTAAGCGTCCAACTTCAGCTCAGGTCATGATCTCAAGGTTTGTGGATTTGAACCCTACATCAGGCTCTGTGCTGAATATTTGCTCAGAGCCTGAAGCCTGCTTCAGATTCTGTGTCTCCTTCTCTCTCTGCCTCTCTTCCACTCATGGTCTGTCTCACTCTGTCTCTCAAAAATAAATAAATGAAAAAAAGATTAAAAAATAGCTATGATCAATATGTTCAAAAATAGACTAAAAAATGAACAAAAGATACAGAGATGGAGAATTTTACAAAAGAGTTGAAATTTATAAAAATTAGATGGCTATTCTAAAATGGGAAAATTTAATATTTGAAAATAAGAATATACTGGGGCGCCTGGGTGGCTTAGTCGGTTAAGCGTCCAACTTTCGCTTAGGTCATGATCTCACGGTTCGTGGGTTCGAGCCCCGCGTTGGGCTCTGTGCTGACTGCCAGCTCAGAGCCTGGAGCCCGTTTCAGTCTGTGACTCCCTCTCTCTCTGACCCTCCCCTGCTCACGCTGTCTCTCTCTCTCTCCTAGAAATAAATAAAACATTAAAAAAATTAAAAAAATAAGAATATACTTAGTTTAGTGGTTATTGGACATAGCAGAACACAGGAGTAGTGAACTGGAAAGGGAGTTAATAGCATTTGTGTTCAGGTTCTAGAAAAGGTAGATATGTAAGACCCATGTGACACTTGTTGAAAAGGTCCAATATACAAATAATTGAACTCCTTGAATGAATAGAGAAGGAAATAGGGAGGGCAGAAGAAATTTCCAAAGTGGTAATGGCTGAGAATTTCACCCAACAGAATTCCTAAATTCAAGAAACTCATGGAGAGGCACCTGGGTGGCTCAGTCGGTTAAGGATCTGACTTCAGCTCAGGTCATGTTCTTGAGGTTCATGGGTTCAAGCCCCACGTTGGGGCTGTGCTGACAGCTAGCTCAGAGCCTGGATCCTGTCTTTGAATTCTGTGTCTCCCTCTCTCTCTGACCCTCCCCTGTTTGCGCTGTCTGTCTGTCTCTCTCTAAAATAAATTTAAAATAATTTTAAAAATAAAAAAAAACTTATGGTTCCCTGAGTAACGACAATACAAAGAAAACCATACACACATTGTAGTAAAACGTCTAAAGAACAAAACAAAATGTAAAAATTTTAAATCTACTAGAAAGATATATTACCTCTGAAAGAGCCATAGTAAGACTGACAGCTGGATGCTTATGAGAAGTAATCGAATCTAAAGAGCAATAGGGCAATTTTTAAGTGGTGAAAGAAAATCACTGCCAGTTTAGAATTAAAAATATCTAGACACTTTCCAGAAGGTGAAGTAACAATACTTGTAGGCAAGTAAAATAGAGGAAATTCATTGCTAGCATGTTTGTACTGAAAGGAAAACATTTTTCCTCCAGGCTGGGGGAAAATGATTCCACATGGTAATATGGAAATGCAGGAAGAAATGAATAATACTATCAGGGATAAACATGTGGCTAAATAGAAACAATTTTTAAAAATTTTAATGTTTATTTCTGAGAGATATAGAGATAGAGCATGAGCAGGGGAGTGGAAAAGACAGAGAGGGAGATACAGAATCTGAAACAGGCTCCAGGCTCTGAGCTGTCAGCATGGAGACTGACATGGGGGTTGAACTTGGGAATGGTGAGATCATGACTTGAACCAAAGTTGGACACTTAACCGACTGAGCCACTTAGGTGCCCCTGAATAGAAATAATTTTTGCTTGTGCTCAGTTGGTTAAGTGTATGACTTTGGCTCAGGTCATGATCTCACAGTTCATGAGTTCGAGCTCCACACTGGGGTCTGTGCTGACAGCTCAGAGCTTGGACCCTGCTTTGGATTCTGTGTCTCCCTCTCTCTGCCCCTCCCCCACTCATGTTCTGTCTCTCTCTCTCTGAAACATAAACATTAAAAAAATAACAAAAAAATAAAAAACATGTATTACACTATGATAAATCAAGAATGCATGTTGTAATCCTTAGGATAATCATTAAAAGCGTAGTAAAGGAATACATAACTAACATGATAGAAAGAAAACAAAATAGGATAATAAAAATATTTGATTAATAAAATTGAGGGAAGTAGAGCTAACATTTGAGGAATCGTTTTTACCTGTGTTCCAAGTGCTGTTACTTGGCTGTTCTGGGTAATTCTCAATATTTTGTGTTGTGCCCTTATCATTGCCATTTGTAAATGTAACAGCTAATTTTCTGGGATTCTTGTTAACAGAAGAACATACTCTAATTTGCATGAAGACAAATGGACCCTAACTGATACAAGATTATTAGGTAGCTTGTGGACTCTTGCAAGAGTGGGAAGTCTTTGTGGAGACGGCTCTGCCACCTTCATAGGATACACATCCCACCATTTTACCACTGATGTGTGGGGCCTGTTTCCCAAGACTGGAGCCTTCCGTTGCCTCCATCACAGTGACAAAACGGTAGGACACTCCTGCTTCCTTACATTCATTCTTTACTTCATTAGAGTCCTTAGAGAGTGCATCTCTAGCTTTATTTTAGCTTCAACGAAAACATGGAAAATGAGTTTCTGGCTTATTCTGGGGAGATAGGACTGATAAAGGAGAAATTTCTTTTAACATAGGCAGAGGGTGTATGTACGTGTGTGCGCGTGCATGTGAGTGTGTGTACAAAGCATGACAAACATCCATTATAGGAAGTAGAGTTCAAGGATGCTGAGTGCCATCTAGGGTCTCAGAACATTTAGTGATGGCCCAGGGCTGGAGCCTGGGACCGTTGGTTTCAGAGGATGTGACCAACTCTGAGCCACCATTTATTCGATCCCTTCTGGGGCTTTGTGAGACACACTATATCCATGGCTCCTGGGAGGATGCCAGCACTTGCTGAATGGCATTTCAGGACCAACAGGTTAGGGCTTGAGATGGACGGTGAGCCTGGAAGGCATTTAGTTCTGTGGTGGTAATGTTCTTGGCTTGCGTTCCTGTGGGCACCGGACATCCAGGGGTTACACGTTTAGAAACTTCCATCAATTTACTGACAGCTCCTCACATCTTAAGTACTTGTAGTTTCTACCCAATTGGCCATGTGGAAAAGGGATTCCAAAGACCCAAAAAAAAATAAAAATAAAAAAAGGCCGTCTAAGAATTAACAAGTGATAATGGAATTTTTTTATGGTCCAGTAATAAAACACCACCCCAGACCAGGTAAGAAAATAAAATAAATGTTGTGGATAGTCAGCCGTGGGATCTGATTGTATGTATAATTATTAAAAACACTAATTTTGTAAATGAATCTTTTAGGTCATGCAGAGAATATGGAAGTATTTTGGGGGAAGATATTTTCACACTAATGCATTTACTTCTTCTTTCTCTTCAGTAATAAGGATCAGTATTTGCCCTTGGAGAGCTTGGCCATCTGTAGATGCTTTCCCATGGCATTTCTAACTTTCTCCTCTCAGCCCTGGCTGTGAGCAGTTTAATTCCATTTGACAGAGGGGAAAACAGATTGTAGGCGTGAGAGAATTTTCTAGTATTTTTTTTTCAAGGGGACACTCTTCTTTCTATCTTTTAAAAATGTTTATTTATTTATTCTGAGAGAGAGGACATGCAAGTGAGCAGGGGAGGGGCAGAGAGAGGGAGAAAGAGAATCCCAAGCAGGCTCCATGCTGGGCTCGATCCCTCAACCCTGGGATAATGACCTGAGCTGATATCAGGAGTTGGATGCTTAACTGATTGAATCACCTGGGCACCCCTCTTCTTTCTTATTTTTAAACTTACTGCATATTACCTTTTTATTTTGGTTTCTGTTTTTTCCCTAGGGATTAGAGGATAGTACCAATAAGCCATTGGTTATTTGTCAGCCTCTCAACAAATACATTTATTATCATAATGATCAAATTTGTATGTTCTATGTCATTATTTGTATCCTAGTGTTTTCTTATTCCTATATGATTGCATAATGGTCATAATATGCTGCTTTTAATTGACATCAATTCCAAGCCAATAGCAGGTATCATAAAGATGCCTTCTGAGATTAAATCACAAAAGGAAGCAGTGGAGGAATAGGAAGTATATTCCTAGGATACGAATTCCTAGGAAGGATATTCTGGGTTTATTACATGACACCAGTGGCTTGGATCTGTCATAGATTAGATTTTCTTCTTACTGTCAAAGAACCACCCCAAAAGGTCATGTTAAAGACGTTTTCTTAAGTCTTCTTTTTTTAATCAATATGTCTTGCTACCCTCAATTTTCTTTTATTCATTTTTTTGGGTTGGTTTGAAGCAAGAGGCTAAGGGACAGAAATGTGAGATGTGAATGGAAAAGAAGAGAAGGTTTGAGGAGAAGGGTGTGGATGAATTTGACCCACGACATGATGAGAAGGAATTAGAGGTGGAACCTCCTGGCTAAGCATTGAGTTGATTGTTATTCTACATTTCTAGAGTCCCAAAGGTATAGCTTGTTTTTAGTCAGTAAAGCTGTTCTTCCAGAGTCCCTTACCTCCAGGAAAATAACAACCCAGTGAAATAAAGCATCTGATTCAAGAGGGAAAATTACACAGCTTAATGGAAGCTGACCATAAAGGTTTCACTTATCAAACTGATTGGAAAATATTTGTGTGTATTTTCTATCCAAGGGAACCACATAGCTTGGGCAGTCTCATCTATACTTTGTGTTGTGGGAAAGTCCAAATGTCAAAATCATATTTTCTCTCTGGAGCAGAAGGATGTGTTTCCATACCTACCCATCCCAAGCCCGGGGGCTCTAAGGATGCCTGTCTTCAGGCGGACTGATTGGTCCTGCTCATGTGCATGTGTCCCCATTCAAGGACCGTGCCAATGTGAGCACATCACAGTGACACTGATTAGTAGTGAAATCCTGACATACTTTAAGATGAGCAATGGAATTCGATTTAACACTGAGAATGACAATCTAGTTATCCCAAGTCAGAGGCCAGCAACCGGTGCTCATGATTGATTTTGGAGAGCTGAAAATGTTTCTCTGTGTTTGGAATGAGTCTAGAGGCCCATCTCCTTGAAAAGGAGTAATTTTCATATCACAAGAGCCAGGCCTTGGCAAGCTGTGGCCACTGGGCCAAACCCAGACTTCTGCCTGTTTTTGTAAATAGTTTTGCAAATGGTTGTGGAACACAGCCACTATCCTCATTTACATATTTCCTATGACTACTTTATGCTATAACAATGGAGCTGAGTAAGTGTGCCTGAGACTGTACAGACTGCAATGTCTAAATATTTACTCTCTGGTCCTTTATAGGAGAGTTTGCTGCCTGCTGCCCCTCCCCCCAGGGAGGGTGAACAGGGTGAGAGACTACATATGGGCAGGGACAGCCATGTGAGGCTGGCTGTTGTTTGGGATCTTAATATCCTTCTTCTGTGTTCTTTTTTTTTTTTTTTTTTTCCTCCCCTTCTTCTGTGTCTCTTGCCTCCTTTATGGTGCCTTTTAATTTTTTAAAAAAACTCCTTCAAATACTCAGGTCTTTTCATAGGATTCAGTAGGAATGACCTATCTCTTCATATTAGAATGGTCAGTGGATCATAATGCTGAAGAAATTCATACTGAAATGTTATCAGAAGTTCATTGTAATGTTCTTGCAACTTTTCCATGGGTTTAGAATTTCTTCAAAATTAAGAGTTTAACCAAAAAATTGAGAAATAACTAGAAATGTAACCCCTCTGACATGTTTACAGAGATATGGAAAAATAGTCATCATAGCACTTCAAATTGGGAAAAGATTAATAGCCATAAATGCTTGTTATTGTGGGACTGGTTAAATTGTGGCACATTTATTCATACAATGGTGATTTGGTTTCTTTGGTATAGAAAGAAGAAAAAGATTTGGGTTCTTTGGTATAGAAAGAAGGATAAAACAGTATATTGATACAGCTATAGATTTTTCTAATAAATAGCCAATGTCTGGGAAGTACATAGAAAACCAGTAACATAAGCTCAGGGAGTAGAACTGAAAGGGTATAGGGCCAGGAGGGGAGCATTTTTTCCATGTAACCTTTTGTTCCTTTTGAGTTTCTAACCCTGCAAGCAAATTACCTTTTCAAAAAATAAAAGCCAAGATAGAGAACATTTTTAAAAAGGAAATCATTGTAGGGTGTGTTTTTAAGATCAAGTTACCTGAGTGACATAACTGGCCAAGGTCAATATCCTTGATGGTAAAAACCAGCCTGAGTGCATGTCAAAGCCAGAGCCCAGAAGCTCCTCAAGACAGCATTCAAGGCATCATGAAAGCTTTGCTGATGACAGAGATGAGATAACATTTGTTTTCTGTTTTAAACCCATTGACTCTGCTAGCAAAAAAAATTAACAAACTTCAATGAGAAGCAAACATCGGCTAATTAATGTGTTTGTCTGTTTCCACTTTCCTCCTGACAGCTGTTTAACCTGACTGATGAGTAGGTTAATGCAATTACAACCACTGAAAATTCCTATGGAGTTAAGGGATATAGAAATATAGTGCTTACATTTTAATTATTAAAGCTTAGATTTACTCATGAGCAATGCCCACTGGTGGGTTTCTACTGCCCAATCAGACCCCAGGGACTGTTTTTAGTACCCAGATGCAGCAGCCATCCAGGGCAGCTTTCATTGGTACAAGACCTTGTGAGCTTTCCTCTCCTTCTGTTACCATAGTTCCCCAGAGTGATATATTATTTCTGATGCTCTTTATTTTTCTTTAATGTTTTAAACTTTTTCCAATGCAAATATCCTACCTGAAGTAATTCTCACTTATGCAACCTAAAAAGAAATAATTTAATGAAGTTTTTTATTTATTAACTTTTTTTCAATGTTTTATTTTTGAGAGAGAAAGAGTGCAAGCAAGGGAGGGGAGCAGAGAGAGAGAGACACAGAATCTGAAGCAGGCTCTGTCAGCACACAGCCTGATGCAGGGCTTGAATCCACCAATTGCAAGATCATGACTTGAGCCAAAGTTGTACACTTAACCCACTGAGCCACCCAGGCGCCCTGATGAAGTTCTTTAAAATAACAACTTTTTATTGAGGTAGAGTCTGAGCACAGAAAAGTATCCATATTAGAAGTCTATAATGAATGTTACAAACTCAATGAATTTTCATAAACTGACCACCAGTGTCACCAATGCTGGATCCAGAAACAGAAGCTTAATTGCCTCCAGAAACCTTTGTCAAGTCCCCACCCAAGTTCTACCCACTGGTCTCCCAAGCAGAACAAGTTTTTATTTATTTTCTTTCTTGACTTATAACAAGATTTGGTTTAACTTGTTTTTGTATTTTGTATAAATGGAATCATGCAGGGTGTACTTCTTTCTCTTGGCTTCTTTTGTTCACATTATGTAGGTGAGGTTTATCTACATTGTTGTGTGAAATTGTAGATTGCTCATCCTCATTTCTGTACAGGTTTCTATTAACTGACTACACTGTGGTTTATTTATCTGTTCTGATGATGGGTGTTTAGCTACTTTCTGGGTTTTTGAATGTTGTAAATTGTGCCTCTATGAACATTCTCACACACTTTTTGATGACTTCTGTACCTGTATCTAAGTATAAGTTTTGGGTTACAGGGTTTGCACACGTTTAGCTGTAGCACAGTGGTTCTCAAGATTTCACACGAATTAGAATCACCTGGTGGCCTTGTTAAATGACATATCTCTCAGACACACTTGGAGCATTTCTGACTCAGGAGGTCTGTGATGGGGCCCAAGAATTTGCACTTGGATGAGTTCCAGGTGATGCTGATGCTGCTGGTCCACAGACCAAACTTTGAAAGACTCTGCTTAGCAGATGCTGCAGGAACAGTTTTGCAAAGTAGTTGTACCAAAATGCCCTTCCACCAGCAGCTTGTGAGAGTGCCAGTGGCTCTGCTTGGTATTAACCTCCTTTTAAATTTCAGTACAGAGGGAAATGTAAGATATTTTCCTATGGCTTGAATTTGCATTTTCCTAGCAATGAAGTTGAACTCCTTCCCATGTTTTTTGGGCATTTGGATATCTTTTGTTGTTATTTATTTTTGTATTTTGAGAGACAGAGCATGAGTGTGTGAGTGAGCAGGGGAGAGGTAAAGAGAGGGACAGAGAGAATCCCAAGCAGGCTCCAAGCTGCCAACACAGAGCCTGACATGAGGCTTGATCTCACAAACTGTGAGATCATGACCTGAGCTGAAATCAAGAGTCAGATGCTTAACCAACTGAGCCACCCAGGTGCATCTCCCCGCTCCCCCTGCATTTAGATATTTTTTTATATGAAGTACATGTTGAAGTCTTGCTTATTTTTCTATTGGATTGTCTTTCTCTTTCTTATTGAATTGTAGGAATTCTTTGTATATTCTGGGCATCAGCTCTTTGTTGGATTTTTTACTGCAAGCATCTTTTCCACTGTACAGGTTGTCTTTTCACTCTCAACAGTGATGAACAGAAATTTGTAATTTTAAATACTCTAAATTCATCATTTTTCGTTTAAGGTTGATACTTTTTGTGCTATTTAAGGAATTTTTGCCTTCTCCAAGGTCATGAGGACATTCTTATGTTTATTTAGACTTACTTTTTCCCCCTCTTATCTTTAGATTTGAAAATTATCTGGAATTGATTTTTATGTTTTGTTGAGTTTCAGCAAGAGATTTTCATATACTAAAGTCATCTTCCTTTAGGCCATGTTAAAAATTCACTCTTTGCATCCATTTTTATTTTTTTCAAGGTCAATGCCATAAAGCAACTTTTAGAAAATTCAGGAGATCTTTTTTTTAAAGCTACAATTGTATTGAAAGCAATACTTCAAATAATAAATGCTTTATATTTACTCAGGATAGGCTTACTTTCAATGGAGCCAAATTTAAGGCAGTTATTGAAAGTTTTAAGTAACATAAAGCACTTTTTTCATCTTGTGCCAAAACTATAATGCCCACAATAATTTATATTTAATTTTTAATACAGTTATCTATCATGAGTAATTATGTGGGCTACTCCCAGTATTCCATTCTCTGTTATGTGGTTTTTCTGAAGACTGTGGTTTCTTTGTATAGCTACTGGGAATTATTACCTTACTGATGAATTCTCTTCTGAAGAGATATCAACTACGAGTTTCAGTGTTGCAGTTTTTTTCAATTTAACTTACAAAACAGGCACAGTGTCTGGGCACTCCCTTTATTTCTCAGAGGTTTGGAACAAAGCACTCTTTGTCTTTAAAGAAATATTTTAGCGAGACTGTGGTGCTTTGTGATAAATACCTTTAAAATTGGCTGAAAGAATTGATTAAAATTACTCTACATGTTTTGCCATGCCATTGGAGCAGCTGGCTTTCTTTGGCCAACAACATATTCAAGTAGTTAAGAAAGCCTCTTGGTATTTGGTGGTCAGACCGGCCATGCCATTTTGCACAGAAGGAATGAAATTTGGCTTAGATTGGGGACAATTAAGAACAATTTAGAAGGATTGAAAAGTATATCATATGCCAACTGTAAGGTCTATTATTCAGACTCCTTTTCCTCACTACCAAGAAACAGCTTACTCTAGAATGCAAGCTTTATGAGGGCAGACACTTTGCTGGGTTTGTTTATCAATTATCTCCATCATCAAAAGCAAAGCAGTGCTTGGCACAATGTAGGTGCTCAAGTAATATTTCTGAATTGTAAGTAGGAATAAATCAGCCCTATGACTCTAAAGGGGGGGATACAGGCCTGTGTGGGCATTGGGGGAGCTGATCGATGGCTTCCATCTTTGTTGTCCCTTGCCTTGGATCCTTTCTAAGGGCCTTCTGTAGGGGTGCTGAGGCACAGTCATCCTGGATGTTTCCTCCATCAGCCTTTTTGAGCTTGTAGACTATAGAGGATGTAGATTGCTCCATGCTTCTTGCCTCCCCTAAGGATGAGGAAGAGTTGAAGATGAGTCCAAAGCTGCAAACTTTCAGAAGCAGGAAGGTTATGGTATTCTTGTTGGTAATAGAGCAATTTAGGAAAGACGAATGTAAGATAGAAGGATGAATGCATTTGTAGACCTATTTAGGGTGTTTCAACACTATGAAGTCTAAGAAGGACTGAAGTAATTTCACTGAATTTTCAATTCAATCAGAAAAAGAATTATAAACTGGTTTGTAAGTTAGTTGAATATAACATTTATTGTAATGTGGATGAGTATAGGATTTGCTTATGATTGTTTAAGGTCTTGGTGAAACATCTAAAAGGAAATATCCATTTACTGGAAATGGAATTAGAAGGAGAAACATCAAACCTAAATTTGAGGACCATTCAGAGTTAGGGGCTGACTGACAGCACACAGTAAAAGAGTTGTCTAGGCTCATTTCCTTGTCAGGGGTTCTTGGTTGTAGAGGGAGAACAAAATGAGACGGCAGGCCATTCCACCTCTATTTTCAGAACCTGGATGCATGTACCAATTTGTGTTGACTTTAGGTCAGTCCAAACCATTGTAGTTCAGTCATTTAATTGAGAGTAATGGCCTAAGGCACTCTTCTGTCTTTTCCTTTTCAAGTTTTTATCTATCTGCTCCTATCTGGCTGTGCATTTCTTACATGTCTTATAGTCTTACGTCTGTATTTGCTGTGTTCATCCCTTCTCAACTTCTTTGAGGGGAACAACCCTTTTTCTTTCTAGCTATTCACGATGCGTGAGGAAGAGGAGTCTTGCAAAGCCTCTTAAACTTGTGTGTATCCTTTTAACCATGTCACAAGGCAAAAAGAAGTTTTGTGGAACATGGATGCTTCTAGAAAGGCATCTGACCCATCTCCCCACTTCTTCAAGTTAACAGGCAATCCCACATTTATTGTAATGAGGATGTGTATGAATGCATGTTCTTTCTCTCGTATTTTGTGGCCACTGACACACTGTTGACAAGAAAATTACAGCTAATTTGTGATGGAGAAATACATGTATATTTTTCTAAAGAATTGTGTAGACTCTTTAAGAAAGCTCTAGGGAAATTTGCATCCAAGAATTGGCATACTTTAGTATTTATCGCTGGGCATTTTAAAAACTAAGGTAACTTTTCTTTGATATTATACAGTATAAAAAACAGCTTATACAGTTTATGGGCAAGAAAAAATTCTCAATTAGACATGCAATGGTATTTAACTTTTAAAGCATGTTATAGGATTACTCTGAAGTTTCATGTGGATAATAATAATGATACTACTACTAGTAAAGTAGTTATTGTAAGTAAACTGTTTATTGAGTGTGCAGGCACTTTGCTGTTTCCTATGTATGGTTGTATTTAATTCATAGATAGCTTTGTGAAATAAGTATCAAAATGCTTTAAAGTATGGAAAATGAGGCTCAGAGAAATTAAGCGGCTCACTGAACCATGCTAGGCAAGTGGTGGAAGCACATGGTTGAATATGTTTGGCTTCAAAGCCTTTGTGTTCCATTACTAAGATGAATCTTTGGGTATGCCAGAGAAAGATACAAGATAGAAGAGTTGTAAAACTCTGGAGTGAAAAAATTCATGGACTCATACCTTTAAAAAATATCTTTGTTAGGGCTTTGAATATAGGAGAATAACAGAAAAACTATGAATTAATCATTGGAAAGAGCCATTTAACATACAGCAAACAATTTTATTAACCATCTATTATACTCCAGGTAATGAGTTAGATACTCAACATTGACTAGATCACTGGCCTGCTCCCCTGATATTACAGCCTAGAGGGTAAGTAAGTGTCTGTGCTTACTGCCTTCTTCCTTAATAACTCAAAAGAAAAATAGAGAAATCCATTAAAACACAATGTCTGTTAGACTTTCCAACGTATAATTAATTGGTTTCATGAGAAGAATGGAAAATTTTTGTCCAACATAGGAAATATGTAGGGCATGAGAAGATAGGCATCTTTGAAGAAACATTTCCTTCCTTCTATTAATACTGGAATATCATACAATTATTTTCCTCAAACATTGAAATTGGTATAAAATATTTTTAGATGCCATCCAGTGTAAATTCCTTTTTTCCCTCACTCTGCTTGACTGGAGAAGACTTAAAACTGGATATGTTTCACAAGAAAACTGTGAAAGAGCAGAGAGAAAGAGGAGGGTTAGCACAAATTCCAATCAGCCTGTTTCTGATATAGTCAAACTGTTCAATAACCCTGAGAGCACCCTATCCTGCACCGTCATGGGAAATTAGAGCCTGCAGCTGGAAACTGTTATATATAGATTTTCTATTTTTTTCTTTTAAGTAAACTGGATTAAGTCACACCAAAAAGTGCTGACCTATTTAAAATCCTTGCTGTTGTTATCACATTAAATCTGCCTGATGTTTACAACTCCAGGCCACATGACCAGGAGTTCTGTGGACATATTAGAATTGGCCCCATTCGGCAGGCACATGAGGATGTCCCTGTGCTTATCTTGCATTTCATGGTGGAAAGTCATCTTGGCTTTTACATGTGTTCTTGTCATCACCATGCATCAGCATGCATAGCAATAGGCAATAATGTTGAGTCGCTCTTCGGTTTTCCCTGCTGCTATTCCAGTCCCGGTGAGAAGCGGTCATTAAAAAAGCAGATGGATTAGAATAGCCAACAAATAAGAACATCAACCTCACGATAGTTAAATGCAAGGATTTACCTATAAAACAATAGCCTAAGGGCTAGTGTTTCTCAGATACCCATACTTAAAAAACAGGATTTGGAATCCTAGAGAAGTCTCTGGAGACAGAGCGGATTTGCCCACAGCCAGATGCTTATTTTGAGTTGTCCTTGGACGTCCTCAGTGGCCATTTTCAATAGTATCGATGCCAGTGATGGGGGCATATGGCATCACTCTCTGAAAATATGTGTCTATGGGGCTTCAATAGTACACTTAAATTTTTCCACTAGTATTTTTCATAAAGGCATTTCTAAAAACATAGTTTATTTTTAAAAAACATTTTGTATCTTCTCTTTTTTTTCATCATTTTGGCCTGTTTTTCTGGGAGCATTTCCATATCTTTATCTCTTGTCACAGTTTGCGTGATGTGCTAACCAAGAAGGAAAAAATGACGAGTAGAAAGAGTAAGCATTTAGCAAATTATCAAATGAATGGATCATTACTCCCTAAGAACCAGGCCTCCTGTAATTTTCTGACCGCATGTAATTTTCTTATAGAAACCACTTGACTCTTGGGAGCAAATGAAGCAACTGGGAACTTTGAGGATGATGAGTGTTGCCATGTGTTTAAGTCTGTGCTTTGGAGTAAAACCACATTATCTTTGACTTTGCTTTGTGAATCTGAATCTATACTGAAATGTCTTTGAGGGATGTAATTCTAACTAGATCGTATTCAAGTTCAGTTTTGGAAAAGTTAGGTTACATATGGACTCCTAAAAACATGAATGTAACTTCTAAAGTTTCTCTCATTCTCAGAAATGAGAGCTGAAGTTATTTTTAGAGATTACAGTTGAGTGGAGACAGTGATCTATTGGTCTGATGCCTCTTTTTATGACATTAGCCCTGAAATGTTGCATATTTCCATGCTTAGAAATACTCTCTAACTTTGTAATGTACTCTGAGGTTGTATTGTACCTATTCTTTGCTCCATAAATCTCATAATGGCCGTTGTCCAAAAGCAATAAGATCTGACCTGATGTCTGATCCGTGGAATGAATGTCACATGGTTCATCTTAGGCACATGAAAGGCTGGAGGGGGTGGTTTCTCACAGGTCAGCCTTCTGGGCACAAGGCCATGGCAGATCTTACTCCATAAGAAAGGTAGTTTGAGTGGAGCAGTAGCCCCAAAGCTGCCTGTCCCTTCATGTTTTAGACTTTCTCCAACAGCCAGAGTACAGACCAAAATGTAGTCTTCACATGAAAGTTGAGGTGATTAGGGGTGCCTGTGTGGCTCAGTCAGTTGGGTGTCCAACATCGGCTCAGGTCATGATCTCGCAGTTTGTGGGTTCGAGCCCCACATTGGGCTCTGTGCTGACAGCTCAGAGCCTGGAGCCTGCTTCAATTCTGTATCTCCCTCTCTCTCTGCTCCTCCCCCGCTCATGTTCAGTCTCTCTCTGTCAAAAATAAATAAACATTAAAAATTTTTAAAAAGTTGAGGTGATGAGTCATGTGGAAATTCAATTCACTGTGCACAGGGCCATGGTACTGCCCACTTCCTGAGGGCACTAGTCATATAGAAAGAATGCTATGGCAGGACGGAGAAAGCAGTGCCATCTTTAAACACAAATGAGGAAGCTGTGCTGTTTAAAATTCATCTCTAATCTCATGACTTTTAATGTATGAGAGATGTACATGTATGTACATTACTTTTAATGTAATCCAAGCAGAGAACTTGGATAAATAGCTTGTGCCTATAGCCCATTATGCCAATGATATTGGAAACATTGGCAGCAGATTATTTTCCAATCAAAGTCAATATCCAAAGCCAAGGAAGAAGATATATGAGTGAAAGTGAATTCAACAATTTTGATTAAAGACACTTAGAAAATCAGGAACATCAGGCTAAAGTAAATGTGTTGGGGTAAGGGTTGGGGATGCTTGGGGAATGGAGGATGTTGTGAAGAACTGACAATAACTGATTTTATATTTTTCCATTCACTTTTACTTCCTCTCTCCCTTTCCTCTTTCTCCCAGGAGACAGGGACTGCAAAAATCAACCCAATTATCTCTTTCCCCTTTACTCAGTTGTTACTGAAACCCAATTTTTATTTGGGTCCATGCACTTCTCCCACCCCTATTGCATTTCTTAGTTTTCTTTGTAATTGGGAGAAAATACATGAGTAAGTTCTAGAAAAGGAACATGCCTTCTGGCCTGTGCCTTTAAGGGAAAGTGTCTTCTCCTTTTCCTTCTCCTCTCATTGGAATGAGGATGAGGTAATGAACCACCTTAGACCATGTAGATGAGGGAAATACTCTAAGTTTGGCAGAGCCACAAGGTGGAAGAAGTCCGGCTCCCTGACACCTTGATGTCTCCTAAAAAAGTCCTGGACTCTGAACATTCAGACTGTTCTTTGAAATAGAAATAAACTCTTTTTTTTTTAAATATTTTTATTTATTTCTAGGAGAGAGAGAGAGAGAGAGAGAGACAGCGTGAGCAGGGGAGGGTCAGAGAGAGAGGGAGTCACAGACTGAAACAGGCTCCAGGCTCTGAGCTGGCAGTCAGCACAGANACAGACTGAAACAGGCTCCAGGCTCTGAGCTGGCAGTCAGCACAGAGCCTGACGCGGGGCTCGAACCCACAAACCGTGAGATCATGACCTAAGCGAAAGTCGGACCCTTAACTGGCTAAGCCACCCAGGCGCCCCAGAAATAAACTCTTTTTATTTTAAACCACCAAAAGAAAGCTCTTGTCACAGCAGCTGTTCTTGTATCCTAATTAACGTATCACTGTCTTTTCCACCTTGACCTCCTCATCCTCTCGTCCCTCTACTCTTCCATTCTTTTCTTCCACCATCCATGGGATTGTCCAAAGTGTAGCCCAATGGCTCTCAGACTTTAGTTTGAATAAGTATTGGTAGGGTGACCCTTATTGAAAAGCAGACACCTGGGCTCTAGAGATCCTGATTTAGGACATCTTGGGTGATGTGTAAGAATATGCATTTTTAGGAAGATCCTTATGTTATATAAATGGAAGCCATTCATGGGCTACACTTGGAGAAGATTAATATAGTATCACTGCCTAGCCTGAAGTAGATGCTCAGAAAAGGACTTGGGAGAATGGGTTGTAGTACCCAGTGAGATCTGCCAGTGCTGAATACAGATGGAACTTATCTGATACCAAAACAGCCCCTGCATTGATTCAACTGCCTCAAAAGGGTAAGTTAGTATAATGGCTTAAACAATGACAGCTATCAAATTAGTTATTTGGTTATTAGTTATAAATGTAGATAAAAACAGCTGGTTGATCTAAAGTCTCCATATCCAACCTGTTGTTTTTGCATAATATTTTTATAACGTTAGAATGTAGATTTTTGTTTCTTTAATTTTTTTAATGTTTATTCTTTTTTTTTTTTTTTTTTAGAGAGAGAGGGAGGGAGGAAAGGGCAGAGAGAAGGAGACACAGAATCCAAAGCAGGCTCCAGGCTCTGAGCTGTTAGCACAGAGTCCAACACAGGGCTTGAACCCACAAACCATGAGATTATGACCTGAGCAGAAGTTGGATACTTAGCCAACCGAGCCACCCAGGTGCCCTTGTTGTTGTTATTATTGTTTAAAAATTTTTTTAATGTTTTTATTTATTTTTGAGAGAGGGAGAGGGAAAGGAGTGGAAGAGAGAGAAGGAGATATAGAATCCGAAGCAGCTCCAGAATCTGAAGCTGTTAGCACAGAGCCAGAGGCAGGGCTCAAATTCCTGGACTGTGAGATTAAGACCTGAGCTGAAGTCAGATGCTCAACCAACTTAGCCATCCAGGCACGGCTGTTATTGTTTGTTTTTAAGGAGTAAAGCCCACGAATAGTCCTTTGCTTTCTGAGACTTTCAAGTATTTGTTCTTGAATGGCAATATTATGCAGCTCAGCAAATGGCATTAGTTGATTAAGATAATCCACCAACAGTTGGGTTCTTATGTGATGAGCTTTGTGCTAGCATGAGGGATACAAAGCTAAATAGAACACAGTCCTGCCTCAAGCCTCATACATACAGGAGGAGAGGAAAACAGTACAACCAAGACCTAACAGGATAAAGGGAGTTCCAATAAAGGAATGTACAGGGAGCTCAGGGCCAGAGAAGGGGATTTAACGCAGCCTGAGGATATCAGAGATAGTTTCCCAAAGGAAGAGGTCACTGAGCTGAGCAGAAGTTATGCAGGCAGAGAAGGGGTGCTTAGATGGGAAGAGAAGGATGTTCAGATCAGAGGATAACATATCAAGCCACAGCATAAAATGCATTTGGCAGAGCACTGTGTAGCTGTTGGAGGCAGTGGGAGAGAGGGTGGCTGGGTGAAAGGACCCAATTCATGAGGATGTGGAATTATCCTGATGTGCTGCCACACCATTGGAAGACATTAGAGAAGCAAAATCACTAGGTAGCATTTATAGCCCATTCATCTGGCAGTACATGGAAGGAAGGAAGTCTGGAGACAGGGATATGAGGTGAAACATGGTTGCCTATTAGTTTTGTTGATTGTTTCCTTTGCAGTGAAGAAGATTTTTATATTGATGAGATTAAGCGTATCAACCAAGACTCTGGCTACAAAAGGAGAGGAGGATGAGACACTTACGTGGAAGAGGAAGAACCCACTGACCAGTGAGGAGGGGGAGAGTCTGGGATTAGATTGTTTCTGTTTTAAGCAACAAGTTGTGTGACTTAGATTTAGACATTCTCACACTTGAGGAGATATTGGTTACTCAAAAAGGAATCTTGCTATGATTCTGAAACTCAGGAAGTTTTTTGTTTGTTTTGTTTTTGTCTAAAGATACAGTTTTGGGAGTCATAAGCATATTGATGGTAGCTGAACTTGTGCACATGAAAGGCTTGCCCAGGAAAAGCGTGCAGTGAGAGTCAAACACAGGTCCAAAGAGGGAATGTCACATAAATTATAGACTGTCCCAAGTTAGTGACGTCTTCACTCAGAGACGCAAAGTCTGCAAAACACTCTTCTGTGAGGCTGTCCTGTTCACAGATCCAGGGAAGAGTTCATCATGACCTCCTCACTGTTCTGGAATTGCTGTTTCACTGGACTGGTGTAACATGTTTTGGTGAGTCATGCCTCGATGAAGAGATAGATGGCTGTTACTTTGCGGGCTAGGTGGTGAGTATCTTAAAGACAAGAAGGGTATTTTATTCAACCTGTATCCCCAACACAGTTTACTCTCTGGGGCCTCAGGACATTTGCATGATAATAGTTGACTGACTGAAAGAGTGATTCCATTCTTTGTTCATTTATCTTTTAATGCTGGCTATGTTGAGGTGTTTTATTGTTTGTTTCTATGCAAAGTTTTTACATATAGTTTGCCTTTTTTTAAAAAAAAATATAATTTATTGTCAAATTGGTGAACATACAGTGTGTAAATTGTGCTCTTGGTTTTGGAGGTAGATTCCCATGGTTCATCACTTACATTTAACACCCAGTGCTCATCCCAACAAGTGTCCTCCAAATAGAGAGGGAGGCAAACCATAAGATACTCTTAAATACAGAAAACAAACTGAGGGTTGAGGGGTGGGGGTAAGGGGAAAATGGGTGAAAGTTTGCCTTAAAAGAAAACTCAATGGAATTTTAGATAATATGTTTTTCCTGTTCCTACCCTTCCTGCTTGCCCTTCTCATTTCATATCATTCTGGGCTTGTCGTAAGACTTGATGTCTCTTTCTAAAGTCATTTGCTAATCTCTACTCATAAACTGGGAATCTTGGTTCCAGTAGAATTTGTGGCTTTGAAGGTTCCTTTCCTTTTAATTGTGACTATTGATAACATTGCTTTTGAATCAACATTATATGGAAGAGAAAATATTAAAGTTAGTGAAAATACAGATTTTTTTCCTAGTTGTCTGTCATTTTAAAATGGAAAACAAACAAAAAACCCCCAAAGAATTGATTTGAGGGTCAAAATGAAAAGCCTCTGTTTTATTTGTGGCTTGCTTAGCAACTGATTTTGTTTCTTTCATGAAATGTCGGTCATCTATGGTTTTTGATTCAGCATGTTTCTTACATTTAGGTATTTATTCATGTTGCCTTAAAGAGATTTACCATGAATATTTTTAAAAACTGAATGATGGGGCACCTGGGTGGCTCAGTTGATTGAGTGTCGGACTTTGGCTCAGATCATGATCTCACGGCTCGTGGGTTCGAGTCTTGCATCAGGCTCTGTGCTGACAGCTCAGAGCCTGGAGCCTGCTTCAGATTCTGTGTCTCCCCCTCTCCTCACCCCTCCCATGCTCCTGATCTGTCTTTCTTTGTTTCTCAATAATAAATAAATGTTAACCAAAAAAAAAAAAAATCTTAAAGAAAACCCTGAATGATAAATGAGTAATCTTTTTTGTTAAGCTGGAGTATGTATTGACAATATATACTAAAGGTGCCTTACAAAGAGTTCAAATCTAAGGATTGAACATTTAAAAAAAAATGTTTATTTATTTATTTTGAGAGAGAGGAAGAGAGAGAGCATGAGCAGGGGCAGAGAGAGAGGGAGACACAGAATCCGAAGCAGGCTTCAGGCTCTGAGCCATCAGCACAGAGCCCAGTGAGGGGCTCGAACCCACAAGCTGTGAGATTATGACCTGAGACGAAGTCAGACACTTAACTGAGCCACCCAGGTGCCTCTGAACTTTCTTCTTCTTTGAGAATAGTTTCCCTCTTAGTGTCTTTTGGAGAATGTACATATGTGAATATGTACATGTTTTTGAAACATCCTGAAGTGAAAACAGCATAACAATTAAATTATGTTCTTAATTTGTCTGGATTAAAAAAAATTCAGAGTTTTTAGTTCATTCACCTCTAGATTATAGGGTTTCTCAAGGCAGTTCATATAACTGTTTTAGAACAACCCAGATGGTTTTTTTCAAATATGGCATAGACCTTTCCAGCATAGACCAACTGAATGAGAATTTCTAGATGAGGCCAGTATCTGAACTTTAGTCCTCCAGGTTATCTTTATGCTCACCTGTAGGCTAAGAACCACCACTCAGTAGAGTGGTTCCAGGGTGTAGGCGAGAACTCCATGCTAAGGTGACAGGAGTTTCCACGGAGCTGGGACAGGCATTTGTAACACTACTCAATATGAGGACAACAGTCATAATCTTCATTGCAACAGTAGTTCCTGCAACTGTAGATTAGAAGAGAAAGCACTGTATGGCAGCTATGTAGGCATTAGTCTTAAACTTATAATTATACTTGAGTCTACACTAGTCATTATTTGTTTAATGTCTCTATGGCCATCTAGACTCTAAGCTCCAAGGACTGGTCCTGCATTGCTTGTAGCCATGTGCTCATCTTGGATCTTGGTTCACAACAAATACTCAATATGCTCTTATTTACTGTTGCATAGGAAGGCTAGCTACTTAACCTGAGGTAAGAATCATGTATGCTGCTGTACACATACTTGTCTCCACCCATATACATAGTTTGCAATGTTATGGGACCAGGTTCAAAAGACAATGGTGATCATTTTTACCTATGTCAGAATGATTCCAGTAGATCCACATGATAAACCTCAGTCTATGAATAGCCAGCAGAAAAAACAATGTGACACGAGTTCTCACGGACACAGTTCTCATTTCCAGAGAGAGAAATATTGGGTATATCTGTTCTGTTTTAAGAGTAACTCCAGAAGGGGTGAGTTTTCCTTTGGAAAACTTCTTGGAGCCCACATTCAAGTGGGTGTGAGCTCTCCTGTTCTTGACTCCCTTAGCACTTTGTACTCCCCCCACCAACACCTTATACCTTTCTTTTGGTGTTTTCTGGTTCACTGTAGTTTGGTTTAACTGTCTTATTTATCTTATTAAGTTATGAGTTCTTTGAGGACAAAACCTTCCCCAGGTTATATAACCATAGCCATGTCTTGGACTCTGGTTGTATTATTCCAAGTCCTCTATACTAAATCATAAGCTGAGATTATACTAAATTATAGTTATGATTCCAAAGGGAATAGATTCAGACAGATTGTAAACAATAGGTAGTTATCATGTGTCTTGAGAAAGAGAAACAGTAGAACATTTTTATTTAGTAAGAGGGAAAAGAGAGTTTTGGAAAGCAGGGCTTGGTTAGGGAGGATGGTCTTGGGAAAGAGACCACCATGAAAAAGGAGCTCAACAGGCAGCAGAGACCAACATGTAACCACAGGGTATCTTGCCTGTGAGTTATCACTCCAGTGTGGCCGTTACCGAGACATTGGGAACTCAGGTTGGGGGAAGAGAAGGAAGATTCCAAAACGTCGGATTTGGGCTCTTTTAATATTCTTGTTTTGCAAAGAGGGGATATGGGCTGATTAAAGACTGTATAGAAGCACTAGAATATTTTTCTAAGGCTGGACTTTGGAGGCAGAATTAACAGATGCTGCACAATGAATATACCAATTACTTTAAAACCGTGCTTCACTGTACTGGTGTTCATGGCCAACACCTTACTCATATCTGTTGACAACTGCTTCACTTTTTATTGAAAATATGAATTAGGCATGTGAGGACAACTTGAAATATTTTTTGAGGGCTATCCATTTATGTCAAGGTGGTGGAATGGAATGAAAAGCAAATTAAAATTTTAATATTAACTTTAATTTCGTAATTAAATTTAAAAGGTAATATTAAATTTTAATGTTTTAATATCTTGGTATTCTATAGTACTGCTAACTTTATACAAATGAAGGTAATCCTTCAAAGTTTAGAGGAAATGATGAAACACCGTTAAATACAAAATTCTTGATTGTAGAATTGGAGTGTGTGTGTGTGCCAACTGGTTGATAAATTAGGCTCTAACTGGATGATAGCACTAAGTTTCTCTGGCTGAACTTTGACCTTGACATGTGTTTTGGTGAACTGGATAAAGTATTGTTTAATGTGGGGGAGATTCTCATATGTTATCATGGTTAAGAATCACCTGGAGAGATTCTTAAAATGCAAATTCCTAGGCACCATCACCATATATTCTGATTTAAAAGACCTGGGGTGGTAACCAGGGTGTGCATTTTAAGCAAATGGCCAAGAAATTCTGATGCTGCTCATCTGTGGAACCCTCTTAGAGCAGCATAGGTCTAGTAGAATTGAAAATTGTGGTTTCAAAGGACTAAAAACTGGGTGCATCGTTCCCACTCAGACTTCTCACCAATAAACCAACTGGTATGATGATCATTAAATTAATCCTACTTTTAATATAGTTTTTCCTAACAAAGAGAAGGAAGAACATGAATTCCAATCAAATTTTTTTATAGGACAACTTGGCATTGATTCTAACTTCCTCAAATTATAATTTTATTGATTCTCCTTTTTATTAAATAAATGTTCCCTGAACTTGATTTAGTTAGGTTGGGGTGGGGGGGTAGTTTTCAGTGCCATTTTACAACCCATCTATTGCCTGGTTATTGAAGTACAGAAGAGATATTTAAGCCAAATGGACAAAAAGAATTATCCCAAAAAGGGGATGAACAGAAAGTTATGTTATCATTTGTATTAAGACAAAGAGAAGAGAAAGCATATTTGGTTAGTATTTGACAAGGTTGCTATGACAGTTAATTTTATGTCAATTTGACTAGGTAATGAAGTGCCCAGATATTTGGTCAAACATTATTCTGGGTGTTTCACTGAAGGGGAGATTAACACTTGAAATTGCTAGACTAAGTAAAGCAGATTATCTCCCTAATGTGGGTGGACCTCATCCAATCAATTGAAGGCCCAAGAGAACAAATCACTAGCCCTCCCCTGAGTAATAGAGAATTCCTCCTGCCTAAATGCCTTTGAGCTGGGGCTTTTTCCTGTCTTTGCACTTGAACTGAAACATTGGCTCTTCATGGGCCTCAGGATAAATACACATACAATTATGTCTCCCATCAGTTCTGTTTCTCTGGTGAACCCCCGCTAATACAGTTATGGTATAGCTTTCTCTCTCTTATTTTGTCCTTTTACTTAAAAACCCTTGGTTTTCATGGTGTTTGAAAATACAGAATGTTTGAATTTACATCATGTTTTGTGCCTCAGCCTCCTATTTTCTTTGTCAGACTATACACAGAGGACAGGAATGGATCCCAGTGGGAATTGGAGCCTTGTGTGTAGCCATGGAGCATCATACAAGCTATTCTGTCCTCTCCCTTGAGAGCCATACCAGCCCAGGGTATCATATCCCAGACCTTTCATCAAGGGATGAGCAAGACAGGGAAGGGTGGGGGAGGAATAAAAACTTGGCAATAGGTGCTCCTGTCACTGAACTTTCACAGCTATGTCATAGTTTGTCTGTCCATTGTGGCATCTTATGACTCAAGAGTCCTCACCTGAGAACCCTTCCTTGGTGCAAAGATGGGCAGTTTCCATAGCCCACTCCAATCTTGGAGAGCTATCGTGCTCCACTGTATGTATGTATGTATGTACTTATTTTATTGAAGTACAGTTGACATACTATATTATATTAATTTCAGGTGTACAACATATTGATTCAAAAATTCTTATACATTACTCAGTGCTCACCATGATAAATACTGCCCCGAGTAATCATAACTTAGTATTCTTAAAAAGAGAATTGGCTAAGAGGATGTGGCCTCATTACCAGCATGAAATATAAACATGTCTGCATACATTTACATAGGATCCTGTATGAAGCACACATGGGAAACAAAATCCTATTTCTCCTTTTCTTAAAAATACTGACTTCATTAGTAAAATGGAGATGTTTACTTAGTTGCAAGAAAAAATAATCTGTTCAGCTGAAAAATGGGAAAGAATTTACTAAGTTTGAAAAACTAAAAATAATTTCTGGCTGGTCTTATTCCTGTCCTCTGTATTTAGAGGAATTTACTCCTGATACTATTATTACAGGAAATTCCAAAACCATGAACATTTTCTGGTATTTTCACAAAAACAAGTGTTTATATTTTTTTAAATTTAGACATGGAGGAAAACAGGTTTGCTATGTATGCATTGAAGTGTCTAGTGAATGCTGTGACAATGTGATTTTGTGTAAAACGTAGATAATGAAAGAAAGCATTTAAAAATTCATAGGAGGGTAATTGAGTATCACTCTTACATAAAATGTCTTTCAAACTCTGTTGAAGTCCATTACAAACAATGGCTCTTAACATTAACACTGTCAACATTATTGTTTTAGGGAAGGGATGTTGATATCTTTCTCCAGTATCAGCTTTTAGGTTATTATGAAAATGATCAGTGGTTAATAATTATGAACAGATCTGATTACTGTGAGATGTCCAGTTATTGCTGGCAGCTGAGTAGTAGAGGGATTGAAGAGTGATAAAATATTCAGATGTTTAAAAAAAAAAAAAACATAAGGCCAGTGTTTGGCTAATAGCATCTCTCTTGTGCTGGTCTCAGCTCCTCTTTCATCTTATCTATTCATTTTGGAGCATGGAAACACCATCCTTAGGTATATAAACACTGTACATGTGTAGGACAAAGATAAAGATCTTGACAACGTTGACCTCCAGCTTAAAATGTCCTCAGATCACAGCTCTGAATTTCCAAGTTCACTGTGCCCTTCCAAGGTCCTATAAAAATCCCATCTTGATTTATAGCTAGCATTTTTATGGCACTGTGAGTGGGTTTCAGGAAAGGAGAGCTATGCAGTGAAGAAAACTGCTTGCCCATGAGTTGTTAGTTCAGTTCTCGCGAGTTTTATGCAACTATTACTACAGATCATGTCAATAATTCACTGAAGAAAGCTGAAAGTGGCTCTGTTCATGGAATAAGCCTGTGACATTTGCTTCGATATGTCCCTTCACTGTTTTAGCAGTCACCTGAACATGTGCTTTCATTAGAGCTTCTGATGCCACAGGTAACTGTATGAAAATCTCATCTAACAACTTTGACTTAAATGCGCATTGGATAATACCTTTGTACCGGCAGCCCACATTAATTTTTTTGCATCCAACAAAATCATTATTGAGAAATTTGGTATTGCTTTACTAAAATGGGTATCTACTGAATATCCCCAATCCAATTCTTTCTTCTAATATGGTAATCTGTTATCTGTATTGAATTATCTGGAAGGTGAAAGTTGCTGGGCTGCCCAATGGAAAATTTTAAGCCCTTTCACTCTGCATCTGTTGTCTTTTCAGATCAATCTTTCTGCTAATGACAACCAATACTTTCATGTGTGATTACAGGCCTGCTCCATCTTTTCATGAGCCGAGACTCTTTGGAATCATATGTATTGATCTTTTTAATAGAAGTCAGGAAAAATAAAATTACTCTGGCTTCTTGCGGCAAAACGATGATAAATGAGAACTTAGAAACTTATGGGAGAAATTTTTTCTGCCTTGGATTATTTTAATCACTAAAAACGATTGTCTTTTTAATAATATTTGCTTTCCATTATGCACATTTGCAGCAAAGCCAAAAATTGTTTCTGTACTGCTTTATGAAACCACACTGAGGCCGGGGACTGTTGGTATTCCCGTACCTGCTGGTGACTCAGGTACAGTGGCCCCTAATAGGAGATAGGGAGCCAAGACTCTCTGCAGCAATCTCAAGAAGAGTTTCAGTAGAACACTCCTGATGAAAGAGAATTTGCTGAACTAGGCATTTTTAAGGGGAATTTTTGTTTAAATCTCATTGTTAATACCATTGTCTTAGAAGCAAGCTTATTATTTCTTTTATCACTCCTCCTCTTTGATTTCTCCTTGGCTAAGACTGATTATTTCCCAAGTGGGTTTGCTTTTTTGTTTGAGACAAGTGTATGTAATTCCTTGCCTGTGGTTTTCGTTGCTTTCTCTGTGTGTCCAGTAGCTGCTGGTGGTGCCATTGGTGATAACTGGGAATCAAACGTGGAGGTCACTGCTCTCTTCACCTTTTCTCTGAAACCTAAAACTATAGGACTCACTTTGGCCCTCATTTTAGAATCTGAGCTTTTACGTTTTGTATTTGAATCAAGTTCCCGGTTCCTGGCTGAAGACAGAATTGTTTCCTTGGCTTCAGGGGAACATGAGGCCAACACAGATGATCAAAGAGAGTCCATGCCGCTACACACAAGAGATCAGATCTCTGGTGGTATGAAGACATGGATAAGGTTCAAAATTTTGCAGATGTCAGGCCAAAGTACAGCCTTGTTTTGCTTTGTTTGGCCCTTGGAGACCTATCTGTAAGAAGGAAAACTTGTCCCATTGGGACACCACAGAAATAGCCCCTGTGTCTCAGTGGCATTATTTCACTATGATGCATCGATGAATCCCACCCCACTACCCTCAATTCCTGTCTCCCTTCTACCTAAACATGACAAAAAGAAAGATCCCATCCAGATACAAGTTTTGTTCTATGAGCCTATCATTTAACTTGGTTTAATCGAGTTACATGAAGACTTGTCCAGAGTGTACTCGGCATGGGCCAGTGAGTGGGAATGTAGGATGGAACAGAGGAGTCAGTTTTCCAGATTGAGTGTATAGGATTGATGGTCATTCAAGGAAGATGGCCAAGAAACCTCATTACAAGCCTGAGGAGGGTTGCTCAGCCTCAGGTGCCCAGTGACCCTGAGGATAGATAACGTCTGATCTGAGAGCACACAGAAGGCTACATTTAGGTTGAGAACTGAAGAATAGGAGTAAGCCAGATGGAAATTGGAGAAGATGAAAGGGAAAAGAAAATTCTAGCCTGAGGAAACTACCGTGTGAAGGTGGGAATTTGAGGGCCACAGTCTTTGTGAGGAACAGGTACCATCCCAGCATGCCTGTAATACAGAAAAGTGCCCAGAGATTTGGATAATTGTTTCCTAATATCGCCTGGGAGTACGTGATCTCTGAGTATAAATTTGCTCACACATGGAGGTAATGATGATTCTAAGGCAGGTTTTGGGCTTTAGCTGTCGAATGAGCTGTGTGTGTGGTGTTGCCTTTGTCTAGACTGTTCAACTTTGGCCCTTTGCTATCTTTGACTGAAAGGCAGTGTTTATAAAATTGTTTGGATATTTCTAAAATTTTGGCCTTGATTTATAAACAATGAGTGGAAAATATTAGAACTCAAATGCTGATATCTGTGATAAGAAACGTAGGCTTTAAAATCTCATAAAATTGGAAGAAAAATGGAAAACTTTGTGGTAATAACCTGAGGCATGCTTTACTTTTAAGCCTGTAATTGTATATTCACATGTGAATCTTTAAGCCTGTCAATGCTGTATTCACATGTGAAAAGTAAACAAAATATTAAGAGGCATGCTTGAAATACTAGAAATAAACTGATGAAGAGTACAGGTATGTCTGAAGATGAGCTATAATTAAGGACTTTTTAATGTGTTTTTCTGGGAATCCCCTCATCATGAGAAATACATTATTTAAGATGTATTCTACTTGCTTTCTGCAATTCCAAACACACACACACACACACACACACACACACACACACACGTGTTTATTTTATATGAAAGAAAACTGTCTTAATTTTTTTTTCCTTGGGAGTTTTAAGGATAGTTAGAAATCACAGATTCAAAATTTAGTAGCTTATAGGATCTCAGTTCTTAGTTTTGTGCATTAGATGAAACAGAGGAATAATGTGAAATTAAAAGCAACCAAAAAAAAAAAATCTGTTTGTACCTACCTTGCTGTGTACTTCCATAGGTACCATTAACTCTTCAGATTTCCAAAATCTAGATGTTGCTGCTAGAAAGTGATGACAGCTCTTGGAAATGGTTGATAATAATTTGTGTAAATGGAAATGGCAAAATATGACTAATTACAGAGGCAAAAAGGAGAAAGAATAGTGGAAAATGTAATTCTACTGAATGAGAAATTTGGAAGTTTTATTGAGGTGAGTTCTGTGAATAAATTTTGTTACCTGGTTGTATATATTCCTAGAGGAATATTGTGCTTTGGTTGCATGCTTGACTGACCACGGAAGGTTTAAATACCTTTAAATACAAGGTTGCCCACTGATACCAAGAAATTTCAACAACTGACAACTTCAAATGTCCACTTTACATCACACCTTCTTGACATTGTTTCAGTTCAAGCCAACCTCTGACTTGATCCTCTCTAGGCTTTGGTGGTTGTATTAGGAAGATTCCAGAATCTTGGATAACTTAAAAGTTCTTTTGTAGGCTGAAGAATAAGCAGGTAGAATATAGACTCTAGGTTATCAAACTTTTAAGTTCATAATTAACAAACTAAAATATGCAAAAGGAAAAGTACCTTTTCTCTTTGCCATCTAATACACATTAGAGAATCTTCCATTTCCCCACCCCCTAATAAGGTCTGCTGGTAATTTATTTCCAGTTTGGCATTCTCTTCTCCTCATCTATTGAAAACATTGAGGGCTCTATTGTCATTTTGATTGCATTTCCATCAATACCCAGTGTACCTTAAAATGGCCTTTAATTTTTTATGACTCAAGCCTGCAGAAAAACACTGTGGATCATTTTTCTAGGCTGGTTTTATCTACCACCTCTTACCTGATACTCTGCTTCACAACCACCTGTCAGTCTTTTGATATCCCAGCAGGTTGGAGAGTTTAAGTTATTGATCACAGTCCTGTGGGTGATTACTCTAGGCTCTTTCTCAGGAAGACTCTAAAAGCTGGTATATTCTCAGCCATCCATCCAGATAGCTCTATAGAATCTGTACGTGAGACATTCCCATCAGCATAAGCATGCAGTGTGGTCATTGCATGGCCTGCTTGTGAGAATGCCTTGGCCCTTGACTATGCACCCTTCTTTGCATTTCTCCAGTGTTTGCTGTTTGGATGTTATACATACTTTAATTGGTAACCTTATTCCTTCCCTCAGGTCCAGAACTGTTCCTGTTCTGTAAACTACATAATCCCTCTAGCAATACTTGTTAATCATCTGGGGGTGTCAGTTTAAGAAAAGTCTGCTGATCATGGGATGCCTGGGTGGTTCAATAGGTTGAGTGTCTGACTCAATTTCAACTCAGGTCATGGTCCCACCATCATGGGACTGGGCTCTGTGTTGATTATGTGGCCTGCTTGAGATTCTCTTTCTGTCCCTTTGCCCCTCCTCCCTCCCCACTTATACTCTCTTTTTAAATTAAAAAAAAAAGTCTGTTGATCAAGACATTGTTAACTGAAATGTCTTAGACTCCAGCCCATTGTTGAGTCACCATGATGTGGAACACACGAGCAGCACCCTAGGTTCTAAGAAATCTGTCAATCCTGATTTCTGAAGTCAGAGTTCAGTGTATTAAGATCAACCAAACTAAAAATACTCCATATCGAGATATAAGGGACCTGATAATTGTTTTTGAATCATCCATAGGGGCAACCTAAGCAGTATCTATGTTAAGCTTTCAAGAATTCCAAATGCATATTTATTTATTATTTTAAAAAATGTTTTAATGTCTATTTTTGAGAGACAGAAAGAGCTTGAGTGGGGGAGGGGCAAAGAGAGAGGAAGACACAGAATCTGAAGCAGGCTTCAGGCTCTAAGCTGTCAGCACAGAGCCTGATGAGGGGCTCAAACCCATAGATCGTGAGATCATGACCGGAGCCAAAGTCAGATGCTTAACTGACTGAGCCACCCAGGTGTCCTTTTATTTATAACTGATACACAATATTCTATTACTTTCAAGTGTCTATCATAATGATTTGGTATTTTTATATATTACAAAATGATCCCCACAATAAGTCTAGTTTCCACCTGTCACCCATACAAAGTTAATGCAATATTATTGATTGTATTTCCTTTTAATTTCATTAATTCTTTCATTTGTTTAGTCATTCATTTCATAAGTGCTCGCTTAGCACCAATGAGATGCCAGGTGCTGATGTAGGCACTGGACCTCCAAAGGTGTATTAAGTTTTCCTTCCTCAGGGAGCACAAGGTCCAGTGGAAGATCTAGGTTCTCAAGAATGATGACAATAAGTGGCCCTGAGACTATGAAAGAGGAATGCTTAGGTGCCAAGAGAGGAAGCGGGTACCCTAATTTTGCTCCAAGGCTCAAGGAATGGTGTGGACATTTCTTTTTTCTTTAGGGATTACCGAACAGGGAAGGGTAGGTATGCAGAGGTGGTGATATTTGCATTGAGGTTTTAGAATTGGAGTTTTCCAGGTGGATACAGTGCTTTTTTTTTTTTTTTTCTCAAATTAAACAGTGTTTCTGAAGACCCAGGGAATGGTGGAGATTTGAAAATTCACTCAAAACAGTTTATATTAATGTGTTATTTTTAGTAAGATATTTTTCCCTTAAAGATACGTTTGTTCAATATTTGCTATTCATATTACTGCTCGGTTTCCACACCTTAAACTTGGAGCCATACTGTATATGTTTTAAAATGTACATCAGTGAGAAAGAATATTCAATGACCAATTTTTTTTTAACATAACTTTTCTGGAATCCATTTAATTTGTAAATTTAGAATAGTTTCAGTCACATCTATTTAAGCGTATAAAAATAGCTTATTTTCTGTGGTTCATTCTGGTTATTGTTAACATGAAAATTATTTGAGGTCGATATTTTGATATTTTTTTCTACCTCAGTGGTGGTTGGTCACCTCAAAATGTTTAGATTTGATATGGTTGGACATGGCTGTGCTAAGGAGTTACCAGCACTCTCATTCCTGAATCTGGGATAATACACAGAATTTTGAAAGTGCAAATTGGATGCTTGGCAGCTGGCAAGAGAGGAACAGAGAGAGAATTTGTTTCCCTTTGGGATTTGATAACTGTTAATTCTTCATGAACTTGGCTTCTGCCAAACATATATTATACTTTCCTCTGAATGGAAATTCATATTGTTAAACTCTATGTGAACTCAAGGTATTAATGTAGAGTGCTTACTAGCAAAAATGACTTGCAAATGTCAGATAAAATTAAATAACATGGCTTAATAAAATAAGCTTGTTTCCGAAAATCTGTTTTTCATATTTGTGAAAGAATTATCTGTCCTGTTATTTAAACCAAGATATTGCCAGGACAGGCAAAGGAGACACTCTTTTATCAATTATCAAGGGAACCATTGATTTTACAAAGCCAATTAAAGTATTTCTGGAGGAACAAGTAAATATTAGTTTTAGAAGCAGTTCTTTTTAAAGGAGACCAGGTGACTAGGATAAAAGTACTAAATAAAAATAAGACCTACTATTAATTACTTAGGTCACAGTGAGCAGCTGGGCATGCTTAGAGATCACTGGGTCTCCAAGTTGTTAATTTAACTGGCTTAAACAACACAGACAGTTAGCTTTCACTAAGACACAGACATAATATAGATGGATAGATGTCATGGCCATTTGGAGTAAGTTTTGACTTGTGTTCCATGGTTTGACTAAGTATTTTGTGAGTAATGAAGAGTTATCATCAAAAAAGAAAAAAAAAAGTAAGCCTCAATGGAAGGTGCTCTTTAGGGATGCCATTGGGGGAACCCATGTGTTCTTTGTGGCCCTTATTGGAATTAGTTATGAATAATCAGTTGTCCAGCATAGTGATGTGAAATAGAACAGAAACGGGCTTCTTCCAGAGCATGCTGGCTCCTGCGTGGAAGACACTTTAGAGAAAGCATGTTAGATTGGTTCATGGTGGGAGAGAGCAGGGGGAGTCTCTTGGAATAATGTTTTTAGGCAATGCTGACTTGATCTCTGGTGTTTGAGAAATATTTCTTCTGGTAAAGTTAATCTAAGGTGACTTTTTAACTCTCCTGGATTGATTTATGTTGAGAAGCCCATCCAGAATCCACTGGATCTCTGTTTAGAACCAACTACTTCTGAATAAAATAGAATTATTGACATGGGTGAAGGTCAAGGTCTGTCTTTTTGGAAGATATATGATATCAATCTCAGGACAAAACCTGTCCCAACAAAACCCTTTTCAGGAATCTTTCTAAGATTCTGTCAGCAGTGAATGGCCTCACACCTTTCTTCCACCCTGGGATTAATGAATTCCTTGAGCTCACCAAATGTGCAAAATAGTCTCTGATTTTATTTATCTTAATTTCCAAATGATCTATTTCATGGTTTTTTTTTCTCTTCAAATGTAAGGAAATACTACCAAGCCACAGTCCACAGGAATTTGGTAAAAACTAATAATAGTTGGGAATTGAAGAGCAAATATAGATGTAATTAAAGAATTTCCCAATTATTTTCTCCTCTGTAGATACTAGCTCTCCAACAATCTATTGATACCCAAATAATAGAGTCAAAGAAAATGTGAGCACCATCATGAACCTAGGAATTCTTCTCTCCTTTGGCTTTTAGCTGATGTGTTCTTTTCTTCATCCGTTTGAACTGCTACAATAGATCTCATAGGCTGGGTGGTTTATAAAGAACAGAAATGCATTTCTCACAGCCTTCTGGAGGCTGGAAGGCCAAGGTCAAGGTGCTGGCAGATTCTGTGTCTGGCAAGGCCCTGCTTCATGGTTCATAGTTGTCTATCTTCTCACTGTGTCCTCACATTGCAGGAGGTGCAAGGGACCTGTATGGAGTCTCTTTTATAGAAGCATGAATTCTGTTTACGAAGGCTCCACCCTCATGACCTAATCGCCTCCCCAAATCCCCATCTCCAAATACTATCACATTGGGCTTTGGGATTTGACATATGAATTTGGGGGGGGGGGCACAAACATTCAGGTTATAGCAGTCCATTTCTGATTTAAGTTTTTATTTTAATTCCAGTTAGTTAACATAGAGCATTATATTAGTTTCATGTGTACAGTATAGTGATTCAGCAGTTCCATACAACGCCCTGTGCTTATCACAAGTGCTCTCCTTAATCCCTGTCACTTGTTTCCCCCATCCCCCCACCCATCTCCCCTCTGGTAACCATCAGTTTGTTCTCTATAATTAAGAGTCTGTTTCTTGCTTTGTGTCTCTTTCATTCCCCTCCCCCCACTTGTTTGTTTTTCAAATGAACAAAATGTTTTTCAAATGAGTGAAATCATATGGTATTTGTTTTTCTCTGACTTATTTTGCTTATATTCTCTAGCTCCATCCATGTCATTAAAGGTGGCAAGATTTCATTCTTTTCTATGACTAAATAGTATTCCGTTGTATATATATACCACATCTTCTTTATCTGTTCATCATTCGTTGGACACTTGGGTTGCTTCAGTATCTTGGCTATTATAAATAATGCTTCTATAAAAATAAGGGTGCATATATCCTTTTGAATTAGTGTTCTTGTGTTCTTTTATTTTATTTTTCCTTTCTTTCTTTCTCTCTCTCTCTCTCTTTCTCTTTCTTTCTTTCTTTCTTTCTTTCTTTCTTTTCTTTTCTTTTCTTTTCTTTTCTTTTCTTTTCTTTTCTTTTCTTTTCTTTTCTTTCTANTTTTCTTTTCTTTTCTTTTCTTTTCTTTCTAGAGAGTGAGGGGCAGAGAGCAAGAGGGAGAGAAGGGGAGGGAGGAGAGAGAGAGACAGAGACAGAGAGAGAGAGAGAGAATCGCCCAAGAGGCAGAGAGTGAGACAAGGTGCAAGAGATTGCAGAGCCTGAAGTAGGGCTCAAGCTCACCAGATGCAAGGCTCAAGCTCACCTGATATGGGGCTCAAACTCACAAACCATGAGATCATGACCTCAGCTGAAGTCTGATTCTTAACTGACTAAGCCATGTAGGGGCCCATAGTGTTCTTGTATTCTTTGGGTAAAGAATCCAATACTGCAATCACTAGATCATAAGGTAGTTCTATTTAAAAACTTTTGAGGAACCTCCATACTGTTTTCCACAGTGGCTGCACCAGTTTGCATTCCTACCAACAGTGTGTGAGTGTTTCTTGTGTTTTTGATTTTAGCTATTCTGACAGGTGTGAGGTGGTATCTAAATGTCATTTTGATTTGAATTTCCCTGATGATAAGTGGTAATGAACTTCTTTTCAAGTGTTTGTTGACCATTTGGATGTCTTTGGAGAAATGTCTGTTCATGTCTTCTGACCATTTTTTATTTGGATTATTTGGTTTTGGGGTGTTGAGTTTTATAAGTTCTTTATTTGGGATACTAGCCCTTTTTTGGATATGTCATTTGCACATGTTTTCTTCCATACTTTAGGTTTTAGAACTTTTAGTTTTCTTGATTGTTTCCTTTGCTGTGCAGAAGCTTCTTATTTTGATACAGTCCCAAAAGTCCAATTTTGCTTTTGTTTCCCTTGCTTCAGGAGACATATCTTGAAAGAGGTTGCTATGGCTAATGTCAAAGAAGTTATTGCCTGTGTTCTCTTCTAGAACATTTGCAGTTTCAAGTCTTGCATTTAGGTCTTGAATACATCTTGAGTTTATTTTTGTTTATGGTGTAAGAACGTGGTCCAGTTTTATTCTTTTGCATGTTGCTGCCCAGTTTTACCAAAACCATTTATTAAAGAAACTGTCTTTTTCCCATTGGACATTCTTTCCTGCTTTGTCAAAGATTAATTAACCATATAATTGTGGGATTATTTCTGAATTTTCTATTCTGTTCTATTGACCCTACGTGTCCTTTTTTCTGCCAGTACCAGACTGTTTTGATTACTTCAGCTCTGAAATATAACTTGATGCCTGGAATTGTGAAGCCTCCAACTTTGCTTTTCTTTTTTAAGATTGCTTTGGCTATTTGGGGGTCTTTTGTGGTTCCATACAAATTTTAGAATTTTTTACTCTAGTTTTGTAAAAATGTTGTTGCTATTTTGAAAGAGATTGCACTCAATGGGTAGATTGCTTTGGGAGTATAGACATTTATAAAATGTTCTTCCAGAGTGTCTATTTCTTTGTGTCATCTTGAATTTCTTTCACCTATGCTTTTATAGTTTTCAGAGTACAGGTTTTTCGCCTCACTGGTTAGGTTTATTCCTAAGTATCTTATTTTTGGTGCAATTTTGAATGGGATTATTTTCTTAATTTCTTTTTCTGCTGCTTCATTATTGGTATATAGAATGGAACAAACTTTTGTACATTGATTTTGTATCCTATGACTTCACTGAGTTAATTTATCAGTTCTAGCAGTTTTTTGGTAGCGTTGTTAGGGTTTTCTGTATATAGTATCATGTTGTCTGCAAATAGTGTGTTTTACTTTCTCCCTACTGATTTTGATTACTTTTATTTCTTTTTGTTGTCTGATTGCTGTGGCTAGGACTTCCAGTACTGTGTTGAATAAAAGTGGTGAGAGTAAATACCCTTGTCTTGTTCCTGGACTTAGGAGGAAACACTCAGTTTTTCCCCATTAAAGATGATGTTAGCTGTGGGCTTTTTCATAGATGGCCTTTATTATGTTGAGGTATGTTCCCTCTAAATCCATTTTGTTGTGTTTTTATCATGAAAGCATTTTGTCAAATGCTTTTTCTGTGTCTATCGAAATGATCATATGGTTATTATCCTTTCTCCTATTGATGTGATAAATCACATTGATTGATTTGCATATATTGAACCATGCTTGCAACCCAGGAATAAATCCCACTTGATCATGGTGAATGTTTTTTTTTAAATGTATTGTTAAATTCAGTTTGCTAGTATTTTATTGAGAATTTTTGCATTTATGTTCATCAGGGATATTGGTCTGTAGGTCCCTTTTTTAGTGAGTCTTTATCTGGTTTTAGTGTCAGGGTAATGCTGGCCTCGTAGAATGAATTTGGAAGTTTTCCTCCTTTTTCTATGTTTTGGAATAGATTAAGAATAGGTATTAACTCTTCTCTAAATGTTTGGTAGAATTCACCTGTGAAGCCATCTCATCCTGTACTTTTGTTTGTTGGGAGTTTTTTGATTACTGGCTGAATTTCTTTGCTGATTATTGGTATGTTCAAATTTTCTATTTCCTCATGTTTCCATTTTGGTAGGTTATTTGTTTCTAGGAATTTATCCATTTCTTCTAAGTTGTTCAGTTTGCTGGCATATAGTTTTTCATAATATTCTCTTAGATTGTTTGTATTTCTGTGGTATTGGTTGTTATTTCTCCTCTCTCATTTGTGATTTTATTTATTTGAGTCCTTTATCTTTTTTCCTGATTAGTCTGGCTAGAAGTTTATCAATTTAATAATTTTTTCAAAGAACCAACTCTTGGATTCATTGATGTGTTCTATTGTAGTTTCCATATCATTTATTTTTGCTCTAATCTTTATTATGTCCTTCTTTCTGCTGGTTTTAGGTTTTGATTGTTGTTGTTCTTCTAGCTCATTTAGGTGCAAGGTTAAGTTGTTTGAGATTGTTCTTGCTTCTTGAGATAGGCCTGTATTGCTATTAACTTCCCTCTTAGAACTGCCTTTGCTGCATCCCAGAGGTTTGGATTGTTTTGTTTTCACTTTCATTTGTTTCCATATCCATTTTTTATTTCTTCTTTGATTTTCTTGTTGACTGATTCATTATTTAGTAGCATATTATTTAACCTCCATGTATTTTCGGTCTTTGCAGGTTTTTTTCTTTTGACTGACTTCCATTCTCCTAGCATTGTGGTCAGAAAAAAAAATACATGGTATGATTTTAATCTTCTTTTTGAGGTTTATTTTGTGTCCTAATATGTGATCTCTTTTGGAGAATGTTTCATGTGCACTTGAAAAGAATGTGTATTCTGCTCTTTTAGGTTGGAATATTCTGAATATATTTGTTAAGGCCATCTGTTTTAATATGTCATTCAAAGCCATCATTTTTTGTTGTTGCTGTTGTTCTGTTTATATTATCTGTCTATTGATGTAAGCAGGGTGTTAAAGTCCCCTACTATTTTTGTATTATTATCAATTAGTTTCTTTATTTTTGTTGTTAACTGTTTAATGTATTTGGATACTATATGTTGGGTGCATAAATATTTACAATTAATATATCTTCTCATTGGATTATTACCTTTATTATTATATAGTGTCTTTCTTTGTCTATTGTTACAGTCTTTATTTTAAAGTCTATTTTGTCCAATATAAATATTACTACTCAGCTTTCTTTTGATCTATATTTGCATGATAAAAGTTTCTCCATTCTCTCGTTTTGAAACTGCAGGTATCTTTCAGTCTAAAATGGGTCTCTTCTAGGCAGCATAAAGATGGGTCTTGTTTTTTATTCATTCTGTCACTCAGTGTCTTTTGATTAGAGCGCTGAGTCCATTTACATTCAAAGTAATTATTGATAGACTTATATACCATTTTATTACTTGTTTTGTGGTTGTTTCTGAATATTTTTTCCTGGCCCTTTCAAGTCTTTTTCTCATGTTTTGCTGATTTCTTTAGTGACCTATTTGAATTTATTTCTCTTTATTCTTTGCATATTTATCAGTGGTTTTTGATATATGGTTACCATTAGGTTTGTATATAACCTTTTCTGTGTATAGCATTCTATATTAAGTTTTATTTATTTTTGAGAGAGATAGAAACAGCATGAGCAGGGGAAGGTCAGAGAGAGAGAGGGAGTCACAGAATCTGAAGACAGGCGCCAGGATCTGAGCTAGCTGTCAGCACAGAGCCCAACGTGGGGCTCAAACCCACGAACTGTGAGATCATGACCTGAGCCGAAGTCAGACGCTTAACTGACTCAGCCACCCAGGCTCCCCTCTTCTCCCCACATATTAGATATATGTTATCATATTTTATATCCCTTTTTGGTGAGTTCCTTGACTGATTTTCTTACAGTAATACTCATATTTTACTGCTTTTGTGTCTCCAACTTCTCTACTGTTACTTTTGGTCCCTCCTTTCCACTCAGTATCCCGTTTAATATTTCTTGCAGGGCTGGTTTAATGGTCATGAACTTCTTTGGTTTCTGTTTGCCTGGGAAACTCTATCTCTTTCTCTATTCTGAATGACAGCCTTCCTGGATAGAGCATTCTTGGCTGCAGATTTTCCCATTCAGCACTTTGAATATGCCATGTCACTCTCTTCTGGCTTGCAAAGTTTCTGTTGAAAAATCTCCTGCTCGTCTTATGGGTTTTCCCTTGTAAATTATATATATAGTGTCTTGCTACTTTTAAGGTTTTTTCTTTATCAGTATATTTTGCAAATTTAATTATTATATGGTTTGGTGTTGGTCTGCTTCTGTTGGTTCTGTTGGGGGTTCACTGTGCCTTCTGGGTCTGGATATCCATTTTCTTCCCAGATTAGGGAAGTTTTCAGCTATTATATTTTCAGAAAACTTTTTCCTCCCTTTCTGTCTCTTCTTCTTCTGGGACTCCTATAATATGAATGCTGTTATGTTTGATGGAGTCACTGAGTTTCCTAAGTCTATTCTCATTTTGCATAATTCTTTTCTCTCTCTCTTGTTCAACTTAATTACTTTCAGTTACTCTCTTTTCTAGGTCACAAAATCATTCCTCTACTTCTTCTAGCCAACTGTTCATTATACCAACTCTATTTCTCATTTTGTTTACTATGCTCTTTATCTCTGCTATGTTATTTTTTATCTCTGTGTAGGGGTCTCACTCATGTCTTGTACTTTTTTCTCAAGTCCAGTGAGTATCCTTATGATCATTGCTTTAAATTTCCTATCAGGCATGTTACTTATATCTGTTTCACTTAGAACTCTGTCTGTAGCTTTGTCTTATTCTTTCATTTGGAATGAATATCTCTATCTCATTTTGTCTGCCTCTCTGTGTCTGTTCCTCTATGTTAAGAAAGTCAGCTGTGACTTCTACTCTTTAAAGTAGTTATTTTTATGAAGAAGAGGTCCTGGAATACACTACAGTGCATTGTCTCATGTTTACCAGAACCTAGCCCTTCAGGAGAGTATCCTATGTATGTTGCTAGTTCTCTGCTCTTGTGTCTAAGTCAATTTTCCTTTTAGTGCAGTTGTCTTCACTGACTCTCTACCTCTTGTGGATTGTGCTTGCCCTCTGTGATGTTAATGAGACCTAGTGAGGCCAGCTCTGAGGGGTGTGCCTGCTGTGGAACTTGGGAGAAGGGTAGTGGTGTTAGCAACATTTGCACTGGGCCCCTAGTCCTATGTAGGATCCCCTAAAATGCTGCAGCAGCTGGTGCCTATAAACCTGGGTGGCTTGGGTCATGAGGCTGGGTGTAACACGTGATGGTGGCTAAGAGATGTGGCCGGGTGAGGTGGGATGGGTATGTGGGGCTTGCAGCAGCAGCTGTGTGTCTGGGGGTTGGGTGGGGTGCCTGTGTTGCTTTAACAAAAATTATCCTGAGCCCAGGGCCAAGGCCAGCAGGCTTGGAGTGGACAAGTCCTCAGGAGAACTCACGGGCAGGATGCACTGCTAGTGGGTTAGGTAGTAGTGCCTGTGCAACCCCATCTCCCGCAGGTGTCTCTGTTTTATGCTGGGAGGTGGAGGAGGAAAATGGTGCCTGTCATCTCCCTCATTTTTGGGGAAGTTCTTTGACACACTCTGAAATCAATATGAAGAGATCCGTCTCCCATTTTTTTCCCCAGTATTGTGTTAACTCTCATTTTAATATTGCCTCTCTGTGCAGGCTGCTGGCTCTTTAAGGGTAGCGACCCAGCTATCACTCGCCCTCTCAGCTTGCCCAGTGCTGAGTCAACTGGCTTTTAAAGCTTCATGGTCCAAGTCCTGTTTTTACAAACTCACAGAAGTCAGTGCCTCTGGGTTTTAAAACCAAATGGGAGTAGTCTTCTGTGTGAGCTCCCTGATCTGAGAGCCCATTTCTCTGCCCTGTCTGTGGGCAACTCTCTCCCTCTTGTAGGAAGCCTGCTTTCACCTTTCTGGCCTTCCTAACCTTTTAGGTGCGGCTGCTTTTCTGTATTTAGTTGTAGGGTTTGTTCTGCCAGTCTTTGGATTGGTCTTTGGTTTATTGTCTTGCATGTGGATGGTATCTAGTCATAAATGTGAGGACAGGATGAGCTCAGGGTCTTCCTGCTCTGCTATCTTCCCAAGCTCTTAGGATCCCTATAGCCTTCCTAATTGTTTTCTGGGGGGAAAATTTCTATTATACTTTTTCTGTAATCATTATTTATTAGAGCTAGTTTTTAAAATTTTATTTAGAGATTTGAATGAAATTTTAAAAGCCTAATGAATTATCACTATTTTGAGATCTATGTTAATGAGAAGACTATATATGTTATAATTTCTTAAGAGAGTGTGTTAAAAGCAGAAAAATATTCCTTCAATGGACAGATCCCATGGACTGTGACATGCCTCAACCCACCCCCAGTCTTTGTCCCTGGTTCTCCTGGGGAGTCAGTAGCTGTGTTGACCTTTGTGTCTGGCTCTTATACTAACAGAGAGGCTTTGAAATGGGGTTTCTGGGACCTCTCTACATCAATGGCCTTGGTGATAGAACACACAGAGCAACCAGTGAGGTATGTTTCCATCCTGACGTTCTTTTTAGTAGGCAAACGCCACAGGTTTCCCTTCTCAGAAGAGGAAGAGCGATTATTTTCTAGCTTGCCAAATGACTTTCTTTTAAATGTCCATTTTACTGGGTTGTTTGTTTTTCGGGTGTGGAGTTTGGTGAATTCCTTATAGATTCTGGATATTAACCCTTTATCTGATATGTCATTTGCAACTATCTTTTCCCATTCCGTTGGTGGCCTATTAGTTTTATGGATTGTTTCCTTTGCCATGCAGAAGCTTTTCATCTTGATGAGGTCCCAATAGTTCATTTTTGCTCTTGATTCCCTTGCCTTTGGGGATGTGTCAAGTAAGAAGTTGCTGCGGTGCAGATCAAGGAGGTTGTTTCCTGCTTTCTCCTCTAGGGTTTTGATGGTTTCCTATCTCACATTCAGTTCCTTTATCCATTTTGATTTTATTTTTGTGTACGGTGTGAGAAAATGATCTAGTTTCATTCTTCTGCATGTTGCTGTCCAGTTCTCCCAGCACCATCTGTTAAAAAGGCTGTCTTTTTTCCATTGGATATTCTTTCCTGCTTTGTCAAAGATTAGTTGGCTGTACACTTTTGGGTCCAAGTCTCAGTTCTCTATTCTATTCCATTGGTCTATGTGTCTGTTTTTGTGCCAATACCATACTGTCTTGATGAATGACAGCTTTGTAGTAGAGGCTAAAGCCTGGGATGGTGATGCCTCCCGTTTTGGTTTTCTTCTTCAATATTGCTTTGGCTATTCGGGGTCTTTTGTGGTTCCATACACATTTTAGGAGAGTTTGTTCTCGTTTTGAGAAGTATGCTGGTGCAATTTTGATTGGGATTGCATTGAATGTGTAGATTGCTTTGGGTAGTAATGACATTTTAACTATATTTATTCTTCCAATCCATGAGCATGGAATGTTTTTCCATTTCTTTGTGTCTTCTTCAATTTCCTTCATAAGTTTTCTGTAGTTTTTATCATACAGGTCTCTTGTATCCTTGGTTAGGTTTATTCCTAGGTATTTTATGGTTTTTTGTGCAATTGTGAATGGGATGAGTTTCTTGATTTCTCTTTCTGTTGCTTCATTATTAGTGTATAAAAATGTAACCAATTTCTGTACATTGATTTTGTACCCTGCAACTTTGCTGAATTCTTGGATCAGTTCTAGTAGGCTTCTGGTAGAATCTGGAACACTGTGGAGGTTCCTCAAAAAATTAACAATAGAACTCCCCTATGACCCAGCAATAGCACTGCTAGGAATTTACCCAAGGGACATAGGAATGCTGATGCATAGGAGCACATGTGCCCCAGGGTTCATGGCAGCACTCTCAACAATAGCCCAAACATGGAAAGAGCCTAAGTGCCCATCAATGAACGAATGGATCAAGAAGATGTGGTCTGTCTATACGATGGAATACTACATGGCAATGAGAAAGAATGAAATCTGGCCATGTGTAGCAACATGGATGGAACTCGAGGGTGTTACGGTGAGCGAAATAAGTCAGGCAGAGAAGGACAAATACCATATGTTTGCACGTATAGGAGGATTAGGAGGAACTTAACGGAGGACCATGGGGGAGAAGAAGGGGGGAAATAGTGGGGGAGGGGGAGAGAGGCAAACCATGAGAGACTCTTGAATGCTGAGAACAAACCGAGGACTGATGGGTGTGGGGGAGGAGGGAGGAAATGGGCATGGAGGAGGGCACTTGTGGGGATGAGCACTGGTGTTACATGGAAAATAACTTGACAAACTATTTGTAAAAAAAAAAAAAAAACAAAAAACTAAAACTGTAAGGTAAAATATGAGCACCACAGGAGAGGGGCAGTTATCCTTCCAACTTGTATTTCTACCATCTGGCTGAAATAGAGGGTATACACATACAAAAAAAAAATGTTCATTTTACCTAGTACGCAGGTCATTTCTCTAGGTCCTGAACTGTTCTAGATTTAGGATATTTTTGAAGTTCCTAATTAAAAGAAACAAAAGTGTGAAGGAGAGCAGTGTGCTGCAGAAAAAAAAAAATTGTTTGAGGTTAAAAAAGAAAGCAGTTGTGCACAAATTATAACCTTCTTATTTTTTTCTGTTGTTATACCCAGATCACAGTATCCTCACTGACCAGAGACCACCAGGGAGACCGAGTCATGCATGCAAAGGCAAAGGGCTTTATTACGGGCTCGAGCTCGGGCTCACAGACTTCACCAGCACATGGATCCGTGCTGAGAGCCCCGAAGGGCAGAGTAGGGTTTTTATGGGGTTTGAGACGGGGGAGTTACAGAAGTTGTGACATGGGAACAGTGATCGAATCATAATTATTCAACATCATTGACAGGGGATTTGACCATACACATTGTCTAGAGTATTCGTTACTTTTGGCGGGATCCAATTACAACATTTAGAGTACCTTTAAATTCAGCCAATCACAGAGCGAGCCTAGGGTCTTGTTCAGCGACTAACAGGTTAACTTTAACATTGGGTAACAGGGTCCTATCTATAGTTTCTATCTCCAGGCCTCTCCCTTAACAATGTGGAGGGTGGTCGCTGGCCTTTCTGGATTGGGTATTGCAAGGGTGGTTACTCCTGCCTTGGGCAATGTGTAACTGCCTGATAGTTTCGGGGAAGCCAAAACTCAGGCCTTCTAGTTTAGAGGGGAATCTTAAAACCTGTCATGGAGTCAGTTTGGTTTAGACGTTTAGACTTGTGGCCTTACACTGTAATTACTTAATTTCTGTTCAGAGTCTCCAGTCTTCTGGATAGTAGAAACTGAATATATGTGAGTTTAGAGTCTTTCCCCTTTCTCTGAGGTTTCATCCTTATCCTGGGGGTCTCATAGAGAGCCAAGGTATCAAGGGCATGAGGCCACTGGGCAAGAGTCATGGTCAGGTGCTTGTTGCCTCTCAGCCCTGTCTAACCCACAAGGCTGGTTCAGGCCCCAGGTCTGCCCCACATTCACTGGTGAAGACAAAGCTCCACCAGGCCTTCATGTGCTAGGCATGGGGACTTTGAGGGTACAGGAATCCGTCCCGACACCCTTATGCAGACATTTCTCTAATTGCTGCACTGAGTTGGCCATAAGAAAACTTTGGGTCTTGCTTTTTTCCCCCATAAACCCTACCTGGAAAAGAATCTTTCAGATTCCCTGACCTACCCAGTGTTCTTATGTGAATTTGGTCTTGGTCTGGGAGTCGGGACAAGGTATTTTCCTTTCCGGACTTCCACTGATGTCTCAGCTCTTCTCTTTACCTTTACATTTTTATTTCCCTCCTTCCAGCCCAGAGATGCTTTCTCTTCTCTGGGGCTGGATGATCCTGCTCATACTTCATTTTTTTTTATCCCTTGTTTACTGCATACATTTTAGGTTTGAGCTTTTCTTCTGTGGTATCAGACAGAAGCTAGAAAATAGATGTATACATGGCAATGTGGACAGATTCGTTATTATTATGAATAAAATAACTTATTAATTAATTTAAAACACATAGAATGGCTCTGCATATTTTAAAAGGACAGTGGATACTCAAGGTTAAGCAAAGACTTCAGGTACATTACCTACAGAACAGGGGAATGGAATAGAGGTCATGGATCAAAGGGAAACATAAACCTGAGAAAGGCTTTGCATGCACTGATGCTCCTAATAAAGTGCCGAGAACTGAGAATCATGACTAACCTGATTTCTGTGTCTTGGACCCATAAAATCAAACCAACTAGTCTTTATTTCCTGAAATATTTAGGATGTATGCAATTTAAGCTCAAAGATGTGCCCTCTGGAAAGGCAGAGGCTGCAGATTCTGATAAGGAAAGCCATAATCAAAGTGATATTCCAAAAGTCTCCCTTTTTCGATCTATTCTGTTGTAATGTAAGGCCACTTCCCTGACTCAGTGGCTGCTTCTTACCGACGCTGATTTGGGAAATGCTGGAGGGACTGCATGGGTACATGAGAGGCAAGGGACACCTTCAGTTACTATAGCTAGTTCTCCCTGCAGTTCTCTTGCTAGTGCAAACAAGATTTGCCTGTCATCCTGATATCCTCACCTCTCCTTTGGGAACAAGCCATTGCTTGCATGGTTTGGGTGATTGAAATCTTGGATCTTCCACTATGTGGGTTATTATTTAATATGACCTCCTGCAGCAGGAGGGATAAACTAAGTCCCCCTACTCTTCTCAGAGATTCTGTAAGCAAAAGGGAAACACACTTACGGGGCAGAGAGGTTAATTATAGGTGTAATGCAGCAATTCAACATTTTCCACGAATTCCCATGGTAAACAGTTGCACAGAAGTTTATGAATGACGTATTTCAACTCCCTTTGCCAGCGCCTGTTCCCCCCCCCCACCCCCCGAGCTTATCTGAGATCCTGGGAAATAACTCCAAACTCACAGAGTTATGGGGTGTGGTGAAAAGTGTCAAATGGAAGTATCACATGTCATACAAGTCACTCATTAAACAGGAGCCTATAACTGTGCATCCTCCTTTTTGCAAAACATCTGCACCTCAGGTCCAAATCATTGCTATTTTCATTCCTAACCAAGAATGGGTAAGAGAGTACAATTATGGTATTCATTCTGGTTTCCATATTCAACCTCCTCATGCACGGTCCAAGACTCCATTCAAGAGCACAGGTTCCCTTTTGACTCCACACAGCTGACACCTTTCCTTTCTGCTGGCATCCACTCTACCTTTTTGGGCACTGGGACTGGATTATGCCTTCACTTCTTGCCACCCAGAAAACCACAGGGCAGGTGGCTGCTACATGTTGCTTCCCTGATCTCTATCAGCTCCTCTCTGGTTCTATCCCTTTTACCTTGTTAGAGGGGAGGAGTGTTCATTATATTTGCTGATGCTTACCATGCTTTCCCTTCTCTCTGGCTTTCCATATCTATTGGGCTCTCAAAAGATGTCTCTGTTGCTTTGATTTCTTTTGGCATTCCTTCCCGATTCCCTTCTAGATTACATTTTTATTATCTAGGGTGGGAATCAGAACTTTCCAAGTGTAGGTAGAGAGACTCATTCAGACTTCTGGAATTCTCCATGTCAGTATGAGACTCAGGCCAGGCACTCATGAATCCCAGGGACCCTACTGTCTTCTTGCTCTCTCCAGTTCACTGCTTTACCCAACCCTGTGAGTGGTCTCACACATGCCCATCACCCAGACCTGTCCATCAGGCTTCCTGCTTACTTTCACAGCTCCAGTTTCCCCACCCACCCTGCCCCACAACACCTCCTCCTTCTGGCTGGGAGCATCGCAATGCATCCCATCTCCTCCCTGCCCCTCCCTTCCCCACCCTACCTCCCCCACCTCCCCCCCCCCTTTCTGGCAGCCAGAGCCATCTTCAAATCCCGCCCTGAATTCCTCTACTTAGAACCACTTAGCAGCTGCCTCTTGCCTACAGAATAAACATTATGTGGGCCCTAACTGCCGGATCTGGTTCTTGCTGACCTCCTCCACCTCTTCTTTCACTTCTCAGGGATCCTTGAAAATGCCACGCCTTTTTCCTCTTGGCTCTGGTGGTGTTCTTTTTGGTTGGTGGTGTTCGCTCTGTTCTTAGACTTTCTTTTTCTTCCCCTCGTGGACACCCACTCACCCTTCCAGTCTCAGCATGACTCCCTGGACCAGCTTGGTTTTCCCATAATGCATTCCGACAGCACCCCTGCTTCTCCTTTGCAGGTCTTTCATCATTTGTAATCATTCTACTTCTCCCACCTTTCTCTTTAGAACGTCAGTTCCACAGAGGAAGTGAGATGGTTTATTTTGCTTCCCACTTTTCTCCCCTGGTACTTGGAAAATAGAGTGCCTCAATAAATATTTGTTGACTGCCTCATTTTCCTAAGTTAGTTAACTGCTTATCCAAAGTTCAGTGCTCGTGTACAATGCTAAGAAGATTGACCTTTGAAGCACAACTGCTGTGTGCCCAAGTTAAATCCTTTCTCCATGCCCATGATTATAAATACCACATTCTGAGTGAACTAATACATTTTCGAGTTCAGCACAAGACTGTCTACTGTTTGTGTTCCAACAATTTCCTTATGTCTCGTGTGTTTCCTTTGGGCCATGTCTGAGCTTTAGTCCTGCAGGAATGATTTCTCATCTGTTTCTTGTACTAGATAGCACCATATTAGTCTTGAATAAATGTGACAAAGTTCTAGCCAAATTCATCATCCTAGTAAAAACCAATGCCCAGGATTTCAATCAAATGGAAAAAGAAGAGATAAATAGGCTACCCTGAATTTACTTATGAATTTGTGTGCTCCTAGAATTACAGTCTATAAGGGCTGAAATAAAATAATGAGGCTACCATTTCTCTCCAGCTAGGAATATCTCCAAGCCAGTTCTGTCTTCTCTAGACAGTAGGGACAAAGGAAATTGCATAGGCAAAAAACATCTTTTCCTCATGTGGATCAGGAGGCAAGAATGTTCTAGTAAATGGCACTACCATCCACTTTTTTGCTCAAGGCAAAACGTAAGAGCTATCCCTAATTCCTTTCAGAACCTACCCTCAACCTGTTAGTGGTCTGTTGCCTCAACCAGCAAGGTGTTGCAGATCTGTGTGTACCTCTCTGTGTCTCCACATCTCTGCCACCATCTCCTCACACTTTCCTGTAGCTCTGGACTTCCACTTTTACCTCCCAAAAATTCATTCTCAGCACAACAGCTAAAGTGGTTCTTCAAATTTACAATCAGGTTCGAGCATTTTATTGCTTAAAAGCTTCCCATGATTTTTGACAACTTAAGAAAAAAAATTGAATGTCTTAGCTAACAAGACAAATGCCCCCTCTTGGGAAGAGATTGATGAGATCCCCTTTTCAGAATCAGTAGCTCCTACTGTACCTGTCTCCTCTCTGGCTTTGCTCTTCCTCAGATCACCTATTGCTACATGACTTGATACTAGGTACTTGTTGGATTATTTGTTTTTCCATCTTGTCCACCAGAATTTCATCTCCTTGTGGGCAAGGACTTTGAAGATCTTGTTCAGTATTGCATATGCAGCATCTATAAGAGTGTCTAGTGCAAAATTAGTGCTCACTGAATGCTTATTAAATGAATGAATGAAACAACCAAATAGATGGGACTCAGCCTTCCTTGGATCCTTTCCTCAGAAAAATGCCCTGTAAATCAAAAGGAAAAGTGGTGTAGGGCAGTTACAATCAAACAATTGCTATTGTCAGTATGTGGCTTTCTGGTTATCTGCCTTGACGTTTGGAGAACCCAGACATATGAGACTTAGCATGTTCTTCCACTGAGTCTGTGGCATGATAATTAACCAGGATTCCTTTTGGCAATCAATGCATGACTGTGCCTCCTGGCTGGTACCTGCTGGGCACAGAGCTCATTTCCCTCCATAGAGCTTCTGACTAGAGCTGTTTGTCCCCCAAAGGGTGCTAAGCCCTCATTAGCAGCTTATAAACATTTTCCTGCTCTTCAAGACTGGGTCTTTAGTAAACAGTGGGGGCATTTACTAAATCCTCTGGAGAAATGAGCCAAGTTTTTGGAAATGTGCATATTGAAAGGGCCTGGAATAAAAAGTTCACTTATAATAATGCAAATAGTATGTTTCTTTGTAGACAGAATCACCAGGCCTCTGTTAGGTGTTTTGGAAACATTTTTCTTTCTTTCTCCCCCCCCCCCCCCCCCCCCCACCCCATGAATTATCTTGGTGGCTCAGTTTCAGAATTGATTTCCTCAAACTCATACTTTAACTCCCTTCTTTTTGCATAGGGAGCCAGGAGGGTTCTTCCTTTCAGTACTGGGGTTAGAGGATACCTGATCAAAGGGTAGAACTCTTGTGCTTAAAAGTTAGAACATTTAGTTGGACTTTCCATACATGGAAAAAAGAGTACATATCTTAAATGGTACAGCTTGATGAAATTTTAGGCTCAGTTGTTGATGAGCATTTGAATATTTTTCAGTCTGGCTGAAAAGCTCTTCCTTCTTCCTTCCTCCTACCCTTCCCTTCTCACCTCCCCCTTCTCCCTTTCTTCTCCTTCAAAATGGAGAATGTCTATAGCACAAGCTCCACAGAGATAGTCATTACTTCAGGGGTCCCACTTTGAGAATAAATCTGGATCTTGTGGTCATGAGGATCTTCACTGAGCATATACTCAAACTGATGATGCTCCTCCAGAACAACCTGGTGCTTTTGCAAGACTGGACCCAAACATCCTCTGGTACTCCCTGTCCCATCTACCAAGACTTGAAAAGGCATCTGGACCAGACTGGAGTAAAAGATAGGACAGCCAGAAGCTTCCCAGGCACTGAGCTCTGATGGTGAATTCAAACATCTCTAAATGGTCCATCAGCTAACTCCTGTTTCTCTATTCCTCAACTCACATGATCAAGGAAGTTTAACTTGGGCCACCAAATACAATGCCCTCCAGTGGAAATTAAAAAAAACCCCAAACCCCTCTCACTTGTCCAGACCTCTATCTGTGGTTTATCTGCTGTAAAAATACTCAAGCTATAGCTGCTAAAATTCTGAACCCAAACAACACTTTCCAAGGACAACTGGTTTAATTTGTCTGTACGTTTTGAACCCTTTATATGCCTTCCAAAGATCTGCCTGGTTTAGTAAACAGAAAAATGAAACATGTTTTGTCATTTCTTTTATAATGTGGATGCTGCTTTGGACGGGAAAGGTGATTGGGAAGTGCATTGGTTTCTGTATCTAACTTTTTACTAACATAAATCTTGTCTCCACCAAAAATGTAGAATATTGTTGAAAGAGCTCAGATTATTGGCTGGCCTGAAGCACGTGTTTATCCTGGCCATGTGTGTACTTCTGGCCCTGTTGGCTCCAGAAGCCCAGTCAGCCTGTGGGAGCTGGAGCCGGACAGTGTCGGCCCAGCAGCCAAGGGGCTGGCACGGAGTCCTGGGGCCCATGTGAACTGGTTGTGTGGACTCGGGTGAATAACATGATCGCCTTGGTCCTTAGTTTCCAAAAGATGACAGGCTTAGACGAGATAATTCTGAGATTCCTTCCAGTGTTGAAAGCTGTGAGTTGATGGGATATGTGTTGTGTGGGCAGTTAGATCTTGTCCTGAAAGAAGAAAAGGCTTCTAAAAGTGCTGTGAATGCCCAGTGACTCAGTCCTAATAAACAGGCTGTCACAACTCAGTTTTTCTTCACTGGTTTTCCGCTGACTAGTGAAAATGCCTCAGTGGACAAAACAAGAAAGCTGGTGTCAACTGCAGAAAATTGACACATAATTCTTTTTTAAAAATGTTTTTAACGTTTATTTATTTTTAGACAGAAACAGATAGGGAGACAAAATTCGAAGCAGCTCCAGGCTCTGAGCTGTCAACACAGAGCCCAATGTGGGGCTCAAACCCATGAACCGTGAGATCATGACCTGAACCAAAGCCTGATGCTCAACCGATTGAGTCACCCAGGTGCCCCTGAATCATAATTCTTAATGAATAATAATAATTATAATTTTATATTATATATTATTATAATTATCAGAGTCCTCGTCGTTAACTAACTGGCCTCCCTGGTGTTGCCAGGAGAACCACTGATCATCACAAGATGAGGGGTCCTGTGACCCTGTACATAGGGTTCCCCAGGGGAGAAACCACCCCGTTGCGAGTGTGCATCTGTCCTGTGACTTCCGGCTTCAAGGCCCAAGTCTGCATTTAACTCCTGCTTATTTTTTGTTCTGCTTTTTCTTGTTCGTGAAATCTTAAAACATTTTTTTAAAATAAGTTTATTTATTTTGAGGGAGGGAAGGCTCAGAGAGAGAGAGAGAGAATGAGAGAGAGAGAATCCCACACAGGCTTTAGTGTTGTCTGCGCGGAGCCTGAGCCAGGGTTTGATCCCACTAACTATGAGATCATGACCTGAGCCAAAAATCAAGAGTCGAATGCTCAACCCACTGAGCCACCCAGATGCCCCAAGATTTTTCCTTTCTGAACTACAGTTTCCTAATATATAAAATGGGAATGATATTTATTATTTCACAGATTATTATAGGAGTCAAGTAAGGTCTAGTGAGATAATACATCTGAAAGCCCTCTTCCTGTTCATATATTTATTTAAATTGCTTTTTAATTTTTTTTAAATGTTTATTTTTGAGAGACAGAGCATGAGCAGGGGAGGGGCAGAGAGAGGGAGACATAGAATCTGAAGCAGACTCCAGCCTCTGAGCTGTCAGCACAGAGCCTGATGTGGGGCTCGAACTCACAAGCAGTGAGATCATGACCTGAGCTGAAGTCGGACGCTCAACTGACTGAGCCACCCAGTCACCCCTTGTTTAAATTGGTTTTATTATTTTTCCCCTTTGGGTCAGAAAGACTGTGGATGGTAGGAGACAGTAGTATTTTAGGGAAACAAGGTGCTGTGTTAGTGAGGGTGAGGGAAAAAGCCACATGGGCAGGGAGATTGCTGAGGACAAACTACTTATTTTATAATATTATCTAAAACATAAAGCATCATAATGTCTCGGGCAACCTTTGTTTAAGATTAACCAGAGATATCAGCTGGCTTTTGGTGCATAACAATCCCCAAATTCACTGGATTAAAACAATGCCCATTTATTTAGCTCATGCTTCTGCTAAGTGGCTATTTTGGTCCTTTTTGAGTTTGGCTGATCTTGGCTGGGCTTGTGAGTCTGGTCTTTGGTGGGTCAGCTAGGTGCTGGCTGGTCCCAGATGGCCTCTTTCATATGATAGGTTGGCTAGTGGCTGAAGTGACGGGGTGATTATGCCCCAAATTTCTCACCTTCAAGTAGGCTATTGGGGTCTGTTTATGTGGTAGCAAAGTTCTTAAAACCAAGCCAGAGCAAAAATCCTCTTGAGAATTAATCTAAGAAATGGCCCTATATCATATCTACTGCCTTCTATTTGTTAAGGCAAGTCACATGGCCAGATTAAAGGGGCAAGGAGACAGACTACATCCCTTAACTGGGGATGGTTACAAAGTCTTTGAACCATATTTGAAATCTACCATACTGGACATCAACTCTTCCAAGTACTTAGTCTGTGTTTATAATTTGCTGCTTTAGGCTTTTGTTATTTGAATTCTGAAATTAAAATGAGCTAAGAATTGCCCAGCACATTCTATGTATCCCAATAATCTTATTCTGATTTATAGAATAAAGTATATGAAGAACAACTAAGAGTTTATAGAATTCTGAATCAGGAAATATGAATAATCTTTTGTATGCCAGGTGGAAGAGAAAAGCATATCAGGTAATTAGAATTTTGAAGACTGTGAAAACAAAAATAATTTTTGTTTTAGTTTAAAAAAATTTTTGGTGTATGTAGAGAAAAGACACAGAAAGTTATGTGCCTTAATTTTGTGTGTGGGTGGAAGGGAGAGCAAATAAAATGGACCATATATAAAAGTTCCTTGAGCTAATTCTGAAGCCTGAGGAAGTAAAACAAGACCTTAGTATAAAAACAAAATAAAACCTTAGTATGGATATTTGACTTGAAACTGGTGGGTTAATCCAGAGATTTCTTTCTTTCTTTTTTTTTTTATAAGGATTTTTTTAAAATGTTTTATTTATTTCTAGGAGAGAGAGAGAGAGAGAGAAAGAGAGAGAGAGAGAGACAGCGTGAGCAGGGGAGGGTCAGAGAGAGAGGGAGTCACAGACTGAAACAGGCTCCAGGCTCTGAGCTGGCAGTCAGCACAGAGCCCGACACGGGGCTCGAACCCATGAACCGTGAGATCATGACCTAAGCGAAAGTCGGATGCTTAACCAACTAAGCCTCCCAGGCGCCCCCAGAGATTTATTTCTAACGTAGATGACCTTTAGAGAACTTTCTGACTTTCTGCCTCTATTCTCTACATGTTGGATCTTTATGTGAAAAGATCTTTAGGAAATTGTGGCCCATACAGACTGAATTAACTTACGAAACCAGGTAGTTCATAGTGGAGTCGGGACTAGGACCTACATTACCAGGTTTGAAAATCCAAGATTTTTCCATTATTTCATACTGTTTCCAACATAGCTGCTGTGTTCAGAGGCTCCTAAGTTAGGGGATATACTCACAGAGCTTAGAGAGGAAGTCCGTTGGAAAGCTGCACAATATTAGTCATTCCCATCAGAATGGGAAGTTGAATGGGTGAGGGCATCCCCCTCTTCTTCCTATTTGAAAAAACAGCCGTGTCTTTCAAGGTAATTTGGGGTATGTGCTAATAGTGCCTTTTGCCTAGCTTTTGGTTGGGTATGTCTACATTACCTACTAAGTAGGTGACAACATTTTCCTTGGTGGAAAGTGCATTAGGTAATGATATTTTTCCTATGCACTCATCAACAACACTGTCCCTGTCCAAGACATGGCCGTGAGTTAGCTCATGTTCTGTCTGGGAGTGGGGCACAGTCACACCTCTCCCAGTCACTCCTTGTTGATTTTAAGCTACTGAAGCTACTCTTTGTGTTGCTGGGTGACTATTAACCATGTTTGACAAAAAGAATGTTTTCCATGTTCTGGTAAGGAAATCCTCTGTCAAGATAAACAGCCCTTCCCCTCCACTCCTCCAACTTGGGTCTTGCCAGGAAGGTCTAAATAGGTTCTCTGTAGTCATTTCCTTTTCAATATTTCACACTGGAGTTCAGTTATAAACTCGAAGCCAGCAAAATTAACTTTTGCTGAAAGACCACAGAAGCCACAGAATAGAGAGCTATTTTAGGTTCAGGTGTCCAGCCCCAGACCTCTTTTAGACATTTTGTGTCGAGGGAAATGTCCTTTCTCTCTCCCCTCCTTTTCTGTCATTTTCCTATGCAATTAATTTAATAAATATGCCTCCCTTTTGAATTTTTGTGAATATAATTTTCTACAAAAACACGTACCTCCTCCATTTTTCTGTTTCAAACTACTTTATGAAGGATCTGGTTTGCCAATGAGCTGAAATCCACACTTAATCCTTTGTGATGCTGCTGAATTTATCCCAACCAGCTCCTTGGCCCAGATCTTTTTGTTCCAGCAAAGAGATGCAATTGTCCCTGGGTGGGGTGGGGGTGCCACATGTTACTGCTGGCTGATAGGCTCTAATTCCATGCACAGGTGGTGCCTTCATGGACATGAAAATAGTTCAGGGCTCATTTATGTGTATAGGAGCTACTGTCTTCATTCCAGTTTTCTCTCCCTTTGCCCTTTCCATTGTGTGTGATTTCTTTCCTTCTTCCCAGTGGCCATCGATGTGAATTCTTTCCTTGAGGCCTCCTCATCTAGGAACTGAAGTGGTGGTGAGATGGGTTGTGTGGTGTGGAAGGGGTGCTGATGGTGTTTTACCTAAGGATCCTCAGATTCCTGCCTTCTAGAGAGGGCTGCATTCTCTGCTGTCCTCTCTAGATGTGCGTAATGACTTCTGCAGATGGAATCAACTTGGGTGCTAATGGTGCCTTCAGGAAGTGACCTGAGCCCCATGAAAAAGTAAGCTGGAAAAACAAAAGATAGTCTGACTTCTGGGTAAGGGGTCTCGTGAAGGCTTGGGGCCCCTTAGTGCTTCCCCTTGGGACTCTGCACATCTCACGGGTGGAGGCTTGAGACCCTGGCAGTCTGGGCTGGCTGTCCATCTGGCTGTTTCCTCATCACTTCTGTTGTGAACCGTTTTGTGTTTCTCTAAGACCCAGGCAAACATGAAATTCTGAATTATTGTCCTGGGCTGCCCACAGTCACACCTGAGTATTCTTGGTGGGGAGAGGACACTCAGCCATTGAAAATTGGTTAGAGTTTTCCTTGACAATAAATAGTAAGGAAACGGAACTTGTAACGTTAAGACTGGAAGAGAAGTGGCTACTGTCTCTCTCCCTATCACATATTTATTCTTCCATTTAATGAACATTCACTGAGGACTTTCTCTGTAAAAATGACTGTTCTGGATGGAAGGGCTTCAAGTCTGGGGTCTTACAAAGTCTTACCTTCCTTCTAATTGTCTCCAAACCAACTCAGTTGAAGGGTGTGTGTGTGTGTGTGTGTGTGTGTACGTGCACTCTCACATACATATACGCACCTAATTTATTATTGTTATGTTATTTGCATCTGTCCTCTGTGTCCCCAATACCTTACTTTTAGGCCATTGTTGCATTATTCTTCTAACTTAGAACATTTAAATAAATCTCTACTCTCCACCCCTTCACCCTCCCTATCCATCTGCCCTTCCACAATCACATCAATTTAATTTCTCATTAATACGGTGATGTATGCTTAGGCACGGGAGCACTGAGAAGTGTTAGAACCCTGGATTATCATGGCTTCTCTGTCTCAATTACTTTATCTGTAGAATACAGGGTTAGCAGGGTGGGAAGATTAGGAGAGCGTTCATATCCCCTCCTGTATTGATTTTCAGTGATTCCATTCCCCATCTCCCTTCTTCCCCAGCTTCAACAGCCAACAGTCACCTAGAGGACATGATGCAAACTCATTTGTTGCCTATTCATGACACTCCCAGTGAGTACCAGGCCCCTTGTGTAGCGCCACATGTCCCCTTCACACAAGGCCTCCAGGATAGCATACTGCTTGTGTGTTGACCCTTCCCCGCTTTCTTTCTTCGTTTGCTTGTAAAGTTCTCCCTATTTACAGTACCACATCCATGCCCACATAGGCATCCTACGGGAAGACTTCTCTCTTTTTATTCAATTGACTGAATTGTCCTTTCTCTGAAATTCTATCCTGCAGAGACTGAGACGTTCATGTGGCATACATCCATACAAACAGATGTACAGACATACCTACATATCATGTATTGTGTAATATCTAGCTATGGGTGTATATATCCATCTCTCTCTATACATATCTTTATTGTAAATTCTATTCCTGTGTCATTAAATAAAAATTTTTTATGTTTATTTACTTTTTGAGAGAGGGAGCATGAGCAGAGAAGGGAGACACAGAATCAAAAGCAGGCTCCAGGCTCTGAGCTGTCAGCACAGAACCCCATGCGGGGCTCAAACTCACAAACCACAAGATCATGACCTGAGTCAAAGTCAAATGCTTAACTGATTGAGCGACCCAGGTGCCTCTATTCCTATGTCATTTTTTATCTATGATGTAAGACATGAAATATAATTCAAGAATGGGTATTCACCTCTTTTCCTCACTTAGAAGAGTTTACAAATTTTTTTCCACTTGGAGGACTTCTGTGTATTCTAGGTCAGCACACAAACCTTGATTTGACAGAATCTGAGTGATGGGAGAGGGGAAATATCTGTATTGATTTATTTCAGAAAGCTATGGGTAGAAGAGAATCCAGTCAATCAAGAAGATTGGAAGGTTCATTTCTTTGCTGTAAAATTTAAGCTCCATGAGAGCATGGATTTTGTGTGACATGCTCTCCTATTTATTCTTGTTCTTGAAATGCTTGGCACACAGTAGGTGCATGGCTACATCTTTGTTGAAAGAATGGGTGACAATGGGTCACAGCAGGTGGGCTGGGGTGATGGAAATGGCAGATTTTGGAAGCTATGAACAAATCCTTCCTTGGCTTATTTTTGCTACATGCTACTAAAGATTCAATAGATTGACAAAGATGTATAAGATGTTGAACTGACATTTCACTGAACGAGGTAGCATCCCATAACCCCTTGCAAGGGAAGAGAGTCCCCAGAAAGGAGGTGCAGGCCCCCACAGGAAGGGGTAATGCACTGAATGGACAGAACAGGAGGGGTCCACCTCCTCATGGGCACTTTCACGACCACAGGAGAGCCCCACAGCATGCAGACTCAGTCATGGGAAGTCAGGTCATCTTCCTGGAAGAATGAGCTAATTTCCAGGTGCTGTGGATCACTGGCTATTTTGCATACCTCTGGTCACTGGTTCTATTTTGTTCAGTGACTGATGTTCTGCTTGGAGTGAATAAACAGAGTGCCAGTAGGTGCCATCCACAGTCTGTAAGGGACCGTAGGAAGGAAGAGTAGCTCAGCAGATAAAAACTTCATGGTCTGCAATTTGAAAAAATAAGCTGTATAGCAGTGGAGGGGGCTTTTTTCTTGTGTTAGATCAAGTAATCAGAATTTAAAATGTCATTTATTTTTCTATGACAAAACAGTGGTTTGAGTGTAAAAAGTGGCCAGATGTCCATAGGAGGGACTGCTCTCTAGATAAAAGATAAATTTATCTTTTGTTCCCTGTTCATTCATGTACTCATTCATTTTGCACATTTGTACTGAGTACCCACGCAGCAGGTGTTTGAGGTACAGTGCTGAATAAGAGCATCCTAGACTTTGCTCTTCACCCAGGAGTTTATAGCCTCATGGGGAGTAGACATTAAGACCAGCAGAGCCAGATGTGATGAGTACTTTGAACAGGCAAGTGGAGGGAGCATGAGAGCCTCTAACATGACTGGACTGAGGGGTTCTGATAAGATATGTTTGATAAAGTGGTCTTTATTGAATTTGGGAATTGGAATTCATCAGATAAAACAGATGAGGGTTCCAGAAAGTGGGAATAATATGTTCCAGCCTCAGAGAGGAGGAGTGTAGACCCTTTGAGAATGGAAAATAAGTTCAGTCAATGGCATTGGGGACAGGAAGGGAGGGTAGTTGGAAGCAAGGCTGTGTGAAAAGATTCTGAGCTTTATCCCAAAGGCACTAGGAAGCTATTGAAGGATATCACATTGTTTAAGTGCTATAAATACCGTGACACCGTGATGTTAGTTCCCTGTGGCTGCTGTGATAAATGACCACACACTTGGTGGTTTAAAATAACACAGTTCTAGGAATCTAAACTGCAGCTCAGTGGACTAAAATCATGGTGTTGACAGAGCTGTGTTCCCTCTGAAAGCTCTAGGGGAGAATCCTTTTTCTTGCCTTTTCCAGCTTTTAGAGGCCGCCTACATTCCTTAGCTCATGTCCTCCTTCCACTGGGATGTGGACATGTTTGAAGCCATGACTCTGCCAAGCACAGCTATTAAGCGGGGAGGCAACACTATCTGATTGGTGTGTATTCCATGAGGACAGGAGCCATAGATCTTTGGATCACCACTATATACCTTGTGCTTGGCACTGTGCCTGGCACATAATAGGTGCTTCAAAAATATTTTCTGGAAGAGTGAGGAGAAAGATATTTAGGAAGTTTTGGCTACAGAAGGAAGAATGGGTTGAATTAGGGCAAGAGTGGATCTATACAGGCCGGTTAGAAAGGTTTTTTTTTGTCCAGGGGAACCTGGGTAGCTCAGTCAGTTAAATGTCTGACTCTTGATTTCAGCTCATGTTATGATTTCACATTTGGTGAGATCGAGCCCCACTTCAGCTCTGACAGTGCAGAGCCTGCTTGGGATTCTCTCTCCCTCTCTTTCTGCCCCTCCCCTACTCACATGCATGTTCACTCACTTGCTCTCTCTCTCAAAATAAATAAACATTAAGAAAAAAAGAAAGTTATTTTAGGTCCATAAGATGTATCAGAATTGCCTAGAAGACAGTATCTGTGGTTGGATTTGAGAACAATTTAGGAGACAGTCAACACAACTCAGAGGCTGATTAGATGTGAGGGTGGGTAATGCACAGATGTTTAACTTGGGCATGGAGGAAGATGGTGGTGTCTCTAATGTCACAGGGAACCTGAAGGAATGGCAGGTTCAGATGAAATCGTGAGAATAGATAGATTGGGATGGGCTGAGTTTGAGTTGCTTGATGTTGGGATCCCTAAGGGGCAACTCCTAACAGGCAGTGACCTATATTGAGTCTGAGGCTTAGGAGTAAGACTGAGGCTGGAGTTTAAGATTTGGAAGTCAAACCAGCACTTCACAGGTGGCTGGTGGAAGTCACGGACACTGATATGGTCACACAGAAGAAAAGTGTAGATGGGGAAGGGAAGAAAGCCTGGACCACGCTCTGGAGCATAGTTCACAAAATCTGTTTCTCATTCCCATATCACTGCTCTGCATGTTGAAACTCAGGCTTGGAAAGGGTCATTGTTTGTGTCAAGTGCTTCAGCCACTGTGTTGTTTTTATGAACATTTCTTATTAGGATGAACCCTGGGGGGTTGGCATGGAATATGGAAATCACGTATTTTTAGAAAACCCACTTGGCGATTGCTTGCACTGGAGTTTTTGCGTGTGGGATATGGAATTTGGGTCTAGTTAGATGCATATTTATCAAGTGTGAGTAGAGAATGTGCTAGGTGCCTCAAAAATCTGTAATGTCCAAACAGGCGCTCCCAAGGGCTAAAAGGAGCTGGGGTTGGGTTCATCCTCTCTTTCCTTGTTTACCTTCCTACCATGAATGCTTGGACTGAACCAGAAGCCAGGTGTCCAGCCTGGGTGTCCTGAGGGCTCAGGCCCAGTGAGAGTTTGGGGACCTTGGAGTAATAGTTATGAAGGATGGAAAGATCCAGGGCACTGCCAGAACCCAGTGACTTCACCCTGGGAAACTGGATAAAGCCCAGTCACCAAATCTAAATGGAACCAAATAAGGGGAGCATTCAGGACACTTGTACTGAAGAATAATAGTTGGGAGTGGACAACCTTAGGGTATCCTTTCCAGGATTTTAAAAAGGTTGAGAGAGGCTCATATACTTCAAAGCTTTGGAGATCCTAAGTATAAAAAAAAAACCCAACCAAAAACAACTAAAAAGGGAAGAAATAATGAAACAATATTACAAGTATTCTGTATATCTAGGTTTACATTTAACAAAGAAATTCCTTTAAGCCCCCTTTTTAAATTTTAAATCATATTACAGTGCAGTACAATTGTGTTAGGCGTGAGATATCCAAAAGTTTTATAAAAGTTAATTCACAGTGTATCAGGTGGTATGGCATGGTGATGCAGGATGAGACCAAAGTTGATTGATGAATGTAATTGTCTTTTGACCTTGTGTGTCATCTATAGGCAACCTATATGTGTGTGTGTGTGTGTGTGTGTATACACACACATATATAGACATCCATATATAGAGAAAGTCAAAAATTGTGCCCCTGTGATTGTGAGGCCAAGGTCAAATGGCCCTTCAGTGATAGTTCTTAGTACATTTTATCTGTTATTTAAAACCCTAATAAAGTATTTCTTCCCCTCCCTTCAACATTAATCAATAGCCAATACATGCCAGGAAATGGGCTGTACCAGGTACTGGGGGCACACAGATGAATAGAATGCAGCCCTCTGCCAGAAGAGCTCATGTGGTTGAGGAACCTGCCCCAGCTCGCTGTAATTAGGGAGAATCTTTCTTTCTCTTGCTATCTTCTCTTGAGTCTGAGGACTTGAAGTTTGTCTCATTTCCTTTTGCTCTTCTTGCACTTAAATTCTCCACTACTCTTTGAAAAAACTTGAAGCACATTCTATTGCTATTTATTTTAAAATGAAAATAAATTTTACTGTATTTATATCTTATAAATTACAAGCAATTTTGATGCAAAATCTAATAATCATGTGTCATATCCTTTGGAGTAGCCTGCAGCATGCAGCCCTGTGACTTGTGTGCTCAAGAAATGCTGTTTTGCTGGTTGATGCTTTTGATGTCAGGGTCCCTTTTAGACTCCCACATAAAAATGGTTTAAAATGACAGGTGCAGAAACTGCTAACTGTTGTCCAGTAGTCATTCTCCCTGTCATCCTTTTAATAACGGAAACTCCACCATTTTAGAGAGTAATGGCTGCTCAGCTAGAGACTACATTTCCCAGCCTCCTTTGCAGCTGGGTGTGGCAATCGGTAAATTCAGACCAATGGGATAATTTCTGGGTTTTCCCTTCAAACAGAAGCTTCTATTTAGCTCTGATAGCTGTTATTATCTCTACTTCTGGCACTCTGGGAGAAAAGCTTTTACTCCTCCCCAATTGCCAGGCTGCTCGCACGGGTACATGTTATATCACTTACCTTAGTCTTTTGCAAGAACCTTCTTTATCTGCCAGGCTCCCTGTGGAGCTTGCTGAACCCTGAGTCATATTTGCCTTTCCAACACTGAGTAGCAAGGAGTCCAGTGTTCTGCCACGTTAGAGGGTCGCCATCAGTGTTTGCTAAACAACGAGGGAATGAAGGAATACACCCTGCGTCGGGTTTACTATGTCAATTTGGCTCAGTATACAAAATGATGCAAGGTGCACAGAAAGCATAATGTGATGACTGTTTTTTGCTAGTCAACCAAAATAGCAGATACTCATTGTATTTCAACAATTAACCCTTCCCCTCACGCTGTACACATTAGAGACTGCACCCTTGCCTTCATGTTTCTACCATTCTAAACATGCCCACATATCTAGCCGTTAAAAGACAACTTTTAATTTTCATTAAATATTTTTTTAGGGTGTTACCATATGATTCAGCCAAATGGTTGAATGTCAGAGAATTCAGTAATACCTTACAGGAAATTCAGCTTTTAAAAGAGGCTGATCATCTATATTCCTTTATACAAAATTGGTTGGTTTGTAACTGAAGGAGGGACTGTGCCTCCCTGTCATGACAATAAAATTACATTTTGGAGCATCTCTGGGTAACGTGACATCACTGAGCCATGCTAGACACTGCCAGTGGCCATCGATGCCATCAGTCACTGCCTAAGCTACTCTGATTTCCCCTGCTTTGGGAATCCCAGGCTAGTTTTGCTTAGGCTCTGGAGACCATCTTGGAATACCCTCCATCAATTGCTGTTTGTAAGGCAAGGGGGTAAACAGCAAGGCAGGGTGGAAAAAAGAAACACGTTTATTGTACTTAAGTGGTACCGGCAACCGCAATCACTAATCACAGTGGAAATACACTTTATTTTCCTTTCCTCCTGTGCTTTTCTATAAACAGCCAGACACATTGAATCAATTTTTCAAACAAACTTGTAAAATCAGAAAATACAATGACCTTTAACAGTTGGTAGCATGAATTATCAGGGACCACAAAGAGGTTTTTAACTATTGAGACACATTGGCAGTGTGACAAGTGAGTTTTTCCCCCCTTCCAAACCGTTAAAAATAGCTTTTATAAACTCTTAACTCCCTCTGATGGTGAGCTCACCATTAATCACCTTTATGACATCTTATATTTAGGCCACGGATAAATCCATGGGTCCTAATCAACCACTTTCCTGAGGAAATTGGCCAAATCCCGACTTGGGGGAGATGAATCACAACAACTCTGCTATTCAGACAAATCTCTTTTCAAGTGCCCTTAAAGCTTTTTTTCATACACCAGCGAAGACAGCCACACAGGAAACAATAATAGTTTAATCTCTTGAAAAATTTCCTTCCTGCATCACCGCGCTCTCAGACAGGTAGTCAGAGCCAGCCAAAGAAAATTAGCAGTAGCCCCTGCCAAAAGCAGGCTGCTACTTGAGTCTCTGAGCTCCCCCGCCCCTTCCTCCTCTTCCTGTCCCCACTTGGGAGGGGGGTGGACTGAAATGGGGCACTCTACTGCCCCTGTCGCAGCCCTTACTGCCATTGGGAATGAAAGAACGGGGCACAGGAGGGCCATTGGTGACTCATTGTATGACGAGGCATTTTTAAAGCCTCCCCTCCTGGAATTCTCTCAAGCTTCTGGTTGGGAGGACACATGTTGTCTGGAGGAGCACATTTGGTTCTCAGGAAATGCAGTTCCTCTTTGACAGAATCACTGCAAATGCGTGTCCGCCCTTTGCTGGTCACTGCTAGTGGTGAGTTCTAAGTGGGCTAGTTCTAAGCCCACTAGGGAATGCTGTGGTTGTAACAAGGCTCCCATGAATCTAAGCTAGTTCTGAGATTTGTGGGAAGGAAGGAACCTGCTCTCTGTAGGTTTGTCAGTTTTACCTGCTGTGACCAGCAACCTCCAGCAATTCCTCTTGCAGTTTGGTTTGGGCCATCATGGATACTTTCCCTAAGGGATTCGGTCACAGTTCCGAAGAAAGGCTTAGGCTGTACCTTCCCTCAAAGGAGGTGCTTCCAACCAGTAAATTCACTGAACTGTGGACAAAAAGTGATTCCCTTCCCCCGTTCCCCAGAGACCCCTATAGGGCATTGACCTCTGGCTCAAGTCCCTGGATGACCCGTCCTCATGTGTTCTCTGGACCCACTGGGTGCCCATCCACTGCATGCATGCCTCTGTCTATCACACCATCTCCCTCACTTGCCTCTTGGTGCTGCCTACTCACCCGACAGTCTTTATGCTTTCCACCTTGGCTTGGCAATTTCATGAACAAACTGGACAAAATTAGTTGCATTCCCATCTCTTGTGCATTTCCCCTTCCCATGTTTGTGACATATATAAAGAAATAGGTACACCTGGGTGGCTCAGTTAGTTGAGTGTCCAACTCTTGATTTTGGCTCAGGTCATGATCTCACAGTTCCTGGGATCAAGCCCCGCTTTGGGCTCTATGCTAACAGTGCAGATCCTGCTTATTCTCACTCTCCCTCTCTCTCTGCCCTTCCCCTGCTCACACATGCTCACTCTCTCTCTTTCAAACTAAATAATTAAACTTAAGAAAAGAGAGAAATGATCTCTCTGTATATAGACTAGAACATTGCCCAAATTTTCAGATTAGGAGAGAGGGGACAAAAGGATAAACTGGCCAAATTTCTGATTGGCACAAAAGAAAGCAGAATTAATGATCATAAAGATAGTCCCTCTAGGCCACCCACAGTGTCTAAGAATTCTCTGGCCTTGTTTTCACACCTTTTCTTGGCCAAGCAGAAAGTACTTAAAATAGGGTCTAATGGTTTTCTTGTCTTTCTTCCTCCATTGTTCAAGGATAACAGAAGGTGAGCTTTGTAAGATTTCCTTGAGACAGATGCCCAGGCCATCCAGAAGTGTCGTCTCAGGGGTCTATGTGAAAATCAGCAATCCGTGTCCCCATGGTGGCTGTGGAGGGGGCCTCATTCATGCTGTTGTGAAGGAATGTCAGCAACTAAGTGGTACCATAAGATGTTCATCAGAGAGTTATTTATGATATAAATTATTGAAGACATGTATTTCTGACAGTGAGGGAAAGCTTAAATCAATGTGAGTACTATCCATTCAACAGACCCTTGTCTCAGCAGTGAAAAGCAATGTTTTCAAAGAAAACCAAATAAATGGGAATATGCTTGCACTACCTTCAGTGAAAAAACGTAGAATACACTGTTTATACTATTTGATTCCAATTTAAGTACATTTATTGCAGAAAAAAAAGGTTTATTTTTGGTAAATGGAATTATGAGTGGTTTAATTTCACTCTTACAAATTTCATTATATCTAAAATGTTTTTTGATGTGGCAATGTTGTTTTATAACCCCAAACCCCATTATCATTATTTCTGATTGTATCACTATACTCCATTTTACTTTAAGACCTTGCGTCTCTCATGAATTGTCATTTTCCCCCCTCATACAGTCTTTACCCATGGAATTCTCTGTAATTATGTTCTGAGTTAAAAATTTTTTTTGTTTTAGGATTTTTCGGATATATTCTGCTTGGCTGTCAAACCCCAAGGACATGAGTAATTCTCTTGGGGTTCCTGTCCCTTCTCTCCCAGGCAGTTTATTTTGGTTAATCAGAATTCAGTCTTGGTGGGACTTCTCATCATTTTCTCTACAATCTGATAGATGTTGTTTGCTGTTCCCTAGAAGCATCTACAGGTAAGCTTCCTATTCCATGCATCTTGCTCAGTCTCTGAGCTGAATAAAGCCAGATTCTTGAACACTTTGCCCTGGTCTTTGACATACTCTCACCATGACATCCCTTCTGCTCGTTCCCCGCCCCCCTCCTTCTTGTCTACATTGACATGCCTTTCAGTCTGCCTTATACTCTTGGGTTAGTGGGTTCCTCCCACATGCACAGACCCTGTCTCTGTCACTGAGACATGGCTGAGTTCCAGTCTTCCTCCATGTTTTCCTTACCTCTGGCATCACCTGTACCACTGTGCAGGGAATTACGTGTCTGTCTTCCTCCTCAGAGGCAAGGATCACTTCTTTATCTGTCCAACCCCAGTGTGTAGGACACCCCATTTTCGTAGTGAATCTTTATATTCATAAATATAAATATTTTTTATGCTGGTTTTATTATTTTTATTTTTATTTCTTTTTGAAGTTTATTTATTTTGAGAGAGAGAGAAAAATAACACATGAGCATATGAGGGGCAGAGAGAGAGCGAGAGAGGGAGGGAGAGAGGGAGAGAATCCGGAGCAAGCTCCATGCTGTCAGCACAGAGCCAGATGTTGGGCCTGAACTCACAAACCATGAGAGCATTACCTGAGCCAAAGTCAAGAGCTGGATGCTTAACCACACGCCCCTGAATTATGCTGGTTTTAATTTCTATTTTCTAAGCTGCAGTATCAGTTTATTTTAAACATTGTTATTTTCCTGTTGTGATTCCTAGCACATCAAGTTTTCATTTTTTAAGTCCTTGCACTAAATTCTCACATTATCTTTGTTTATCATCTCAATCAGCTATATTCGTTTCTAGCTGGTCCTTTCTGGTTGTCTTCTCTGACTCTGTCAGGTCACACATACATAATTATGTTCATACAGAATTGCATACTTATTATGTCTGAGAACTTGCCTCTTTAGTTTTATTTGGTAGTTTTCTTCCTTTCTCAATGTGAATTTGAAGGCTCTTAGAAGGAGGAAGCCTAAAGGGAAGGAAGGGAGAAAAAGGGAAAGATAGAGGGAGTGGAATGATTATTACTGTATTTTGTCTTTAAAATTTTTATGCTATATCTCAGTGAACACTTCAGTGGTTCTTAATTAAACACTGTATTTTTCCTGGAGTTTTGATACTAGGTAGAGGATAAAGACATTGAAATACCAGCTGGGCAGGGAAAAATTATGTTGACTCATATGTTCCAAAGAAAATTGGACTCAATAATGCTGTATTACAATGTCTTTGGGTAGTAGCATTACTCTATAAACAACCTCTGAAACAATAGCATTTGGCAAAGTAAAGATCTTTGATAGATATGTATTTTTTTAAACATTAAAAAAAAATTTTAGTGTATATTTTTGAGAGAGAGAGAGACAGAGTGTGAGCAGGGGAGGGGCAGAGAGAGATAAGAAGACACAGAATCCAAAGCAGGCTCCAGGCTCTGATGTAGAGCTCGAACTCATGAACTGTGAGATCATGACCAGAGCAGAAGTCAGACACCCAACCGACTGAGCCACCCAGGCACCCCATTTTGATAGATATTTTTAAGGCAATTTTAAGTTTTATCTTCTGGGCCAGTGAAAGAATATGAATGTCTGGAATTTGATGTTGGGTAGGAAATTTTCTTACTATATATAATTAAAATGGAATTCTTTCAAAGATTGACTGATGAAACAAAATAAGTTCAAACTAAAAGAGCATAACTGAATGGCAAGGAGGGAGGTCGTCAACCCTTGACAAGCGTCTCTGCCTTATCACCACCGCCCTTCCTGGATGCCTGTAACTATAGCTGGCTAAGCCCTGATTTGTCTGACTTCACTTCATGAAACTTTTGTGACCTAATAAACAAATAAGGTGTGGTGGGAACCAGAATGAGATCCGGCCTGGCCAAGCCCAGGCCAAACACTCAGCAGCAGGCTCATCCAAAGCAATGCCTTGCCCAGGTCAAGTGTATTAACACTTTGCTCATTTCAGGCTAAAGTTTAGGTGAGCCAGAGAACGTCCATATGGCTCTGGCTTCCACCCCATGTTGTCTCTTCTGTTTAGTTGTTGAGGGAGACCCTGGCCCAAAAGATTCCAAGGATTGCTCTCAAACGCATAAGAAGTCACAATGTGATTTCCTGACCTTAGAAGACGTGTGTGGATGTTGGCTCTCTGGGTGGGGCAAGGTGAGGGAAGGAGTGTGGCATGCCACACTGATAGGTGTGAAATTCTTCCCTTCCTCTCTGTCCTTTCCCCCCACCTACCCTATGCTTTTGTGATCTTTCCAGTAGAGCTAAGTATGCACCAAGTTGCTCGTTTTCCTCCTGCTCATGCAGGAAACGACATTCTAGGCTTCTTTTTTGCCCACCAGCTGGATGTATGTGGTCCAAGGAGAACTCCAAGGGCAAGGGCCAGATGATGGTGAAATTACCAGAATGAACAAGCCAGGATCCCCAAATCCCCCTGTGGTAAGCTGCTGCTGAATGTTTGATCAGACTGTGATATGAGTGAGGCACCAACTTTGATTAGGGTACACTGCTGGGATTTTGGGTTATTTGTTATGGTAGTTAGACTGTCTGACCAATACAAGGTGATTGCAAAATCTAACTTTCCAATGGCCAGGATACCTTCCTTGCTCTTTGCCTCAACTTCTGCATCTATAAAGTGGGAGAATGATAATACTTATATCATAAGGATGTGGGGAGATAGAATCACAGAATAGTGCCTGGTACTCAATGAGATGTTAGCCACTCCTACCTTTAGGTGTCATGATTATTACTACTATTACCTCTTCTGGGATACCACCCAGTTATTGCTGTGGAGCTTTCTTTTGGGAAGAGGAAGCCCATGAATTAAGGGATTGTCATTCCAAGAAATCCTACCAGAGCTCTCATCCTTCCTGAGAGGAGAAAAATAGGTTTCTTAATGAGAATCATGCTAGGCACTAGCTAAACTAACAAAACAAGTCTTAGATCATGTTATTCAGGGATTATGTGTGAGGCATTGATACATTTCCTACTGTTATTAAATCTGAATGTAACCTAATGGTTCACAATGGATTTAGAAGGGAGAGATCATTTTAGGTTATGAGAAAATCATTGAAGAGTTCATGGGAAGGCAGTTAATGATTTAATTTTCCTAGCTTATTCAGGAGGAGTGGTCTCACTTACTGCAAAGAACATACAGTGAACTTGGCCCTAGAAATTTAATAGTGGCCATAAATTTGACATTTCAATGGAGATGTGCTTTATGAAGCTGAGGTAATGAGGCTGCAAACAAAAACAACGTGGCATTTATAGTGACGTCCCAACCAGTCAGTTAGGATAATTACAACTGCTTTACCTGGTTAGTAGATGTCTGAGTCCGAGGAGGGTTTAGTCGAAAAGTCTAGAGTGGTCATTGAAAACGTGAGCTTTGGAGTCAGACTGCCTGGGTTTAGGTTTGTCAACTTACCAGCTATGTGACCTTAGGCGACTAACTTAGTCTCTCTAGGCTTTGGTTTCTTCATTTGTAGAATGAATATCATCATAATACCTTTCTTATAAGGTTATGATGATTAGACGAATTAATACATATAAAAGGCTTAGAATAGAATGATAATTATCATCATTATCATTATTATTATTATTAGAAATGTTATTTAATAACTTGGTTGGAACACAGCCATCTGTTTCTGTTTCTTTTTCTATTTTTTTTTTTTTTTAGTATAATTTGTTATATAGTTAGCTAACATGTAGTGTAAACAGTGTGCTCTTGGTTTTTGGGGTAGATTTCCATGGTTCATTGCTTACATACAACACCCAGTGCTCATCCTAACAAGTGCCCTCTTCAATGCCCATCACCTATTTCCCCCTCTCCTCCATGTCCCCTGTAAACCCTCAGTTTGTTTTCTGTATTTAAGAGTCTCTTATGGGTTTACCACCCTTTCTGTTTGAAACTATTTTTTCTCCTTCCCTTTCCCCATGGTCTTCTGTTAAGTTTCTCAGGTTCCACATATCAGTGAAAACATATGATATCTTTCTCTGACTGACTTTTTTCACTTAGCATAATACCCTCTAGTTTCATCCATGTTGTTGCAAATGGCAGGATTTCATTCTTTCCCATTGCCAAGTGGTATTCCATTATATATATAAGCCACATCTTCTTTATCCATTCATCAGTTGATGGACATTTGGGCTCTTTCCATGATTTGGCTATTGTTGAAAGTGCTGCTATAAATATTGGGGTACAAGTGCTGCTATGCATCAGCACTTCTGTATCCTTTGGATAAATTCCTAGTATTGCTATTGCTGGGTCATAAGTGAGTTCTATTTTTATTTTTTGAGGAATCTCTATACTCTTTTCCAGAGTGCATAGCCATCTGTTTCAAAGTTGTTTTGAGTTTTAGAACTTTGAACTTCAGTCTTAAGGAGTTCCCCCTAGGGGTCTATCACAAAACTGCATTTGCCTGATACAATGGACATTAGCTTCAACAGCAGGAAGGAGAGAGTTCAGGGCCAAGATGGTGACACACATTCTTTGCACCAAGACATTCTTTTTCATAGTTTTGTTTGAGGATATTTTTAGTCTGAATGCTTTTGAAAGTTGTTTACTGATGAGAAATACTGGAAAGATAAGAACAAACCTGGTAGACAGAAGTACACAGAGCATTTATGACTTCAATCCATCTCTGAAGATGGGAAGAAGCCACCATCTCCTATCTTGTAGAAAATTATCTCCTAGAAAACTAATTTTTAACTTCATCTTCCCTTTTGTCTCTTGACTTTCCAACTCTGCAAAACTATTTTCAAACCATATGGCATCTATTTTTAAAACTTTCTGCTTGGAAATAATTTCAAACATGTAGGAAAATTATGATAAGAATATTTATAAGAACAATAAATACCCTTACCCAGATTCACCTGTTGTGAACATTTTACTGAGTTTTTTTAATCATGTGTTCCCTCTCTTTTATGCATATACACATACATGATAATTTTTGTTTTTGATCATTTGATATATGCAACTTGCATACATCATGGCCTATCTATCATCTCTGAATTCTTGGTGTTTATTTCCTAAAAGCAAGGATAATTATGCTCTTATATAAACACAACACACTTATTGGCTTTAGTAAATTTAACATCAGTATAATACTTTTATCTAATCTGTTGTCCATAATAGCCCTTATATCATTTTTTCCTTCAATACAGGATCCAGCCTAAGAGTGCATTAGTTGTGCATCTTTTTAGTCTCCAGAATGCTTATTTTTAAAAAGAATACTTTTAAGCTCTAAAGGTTAATCTTGCTTTATTGCTCTTAATAACTTTATCTATTTATGATACTGATACTGTAATAAAAAAGAGAATGTTCATCTTTTAGAATGGTTTACTTTTTCATGTGCCATTTAGAGGTAAGTGGTTAATTTTTCTAAAAGTTATCTCATGGTTCCTTTCTGGTGCTTCTGTTCCCATAAACTTCTCAAGGATAAGCATTCTCTGCCATCCTCAAGTTTAATTTGATAAATGTATGGGCATCAACAAAATAAAATTCCAGGGAAATCTTTCAGTAAATAGCTGAGAAATGCATCTTTTTGGAATTCAGATCGAATCTGTACTTTTTCAGGTTCAAATTTGCTCAGACAAATGCAACATATTTTTACACAAAAAAAGTTCTATTGATATTTTTAAGTGCCTCTCAAGTTTCTGGGACAGTAGACACATTACTGCGGTAGGGAGAGGGATGAACAACCCATAAAACATCTTCGAATGAATTGAACAAAGAAATGAGAAATAGCCTTCAAATTTGAGGTTCCCCTTTTCATTAGTATGGGTGGTTACTTCCTGGGCCATTTCTTCTGCTCTTATGACAGACCTCTGCAGGCAGGACCAGTGGCTTTTTGGAAGCAGCTGCCACATGTCTTTATGGATTCTATAAAGAGAAATGGGTGTGTGTGGTGCTGAGTGGGGTGAAGTGAGGGGTAGAGGAAAGACACTTACTTGCTGTCCCAACCTTCAGAAGCCAGTATATAGTGAATTGGCTCAATCAAGTCCAGTGGTTGGGAGAGAAGCAGGTGAGGAAGCAAGGGAAGTGCTAGACTGTGGGAAAGCAGGGTTAATGGATAGACGGGAGAGGGGATTTCTTTTATAATCTTTCAAACTGTAAATGTTCCTGGAAGCCATTATCAGTTAACTGTTTATAAGATTGCTAGGGAAGGACCCAAACAAACAAACAATCAAACAAAAGGCCATGTGGTGAGGGAGCAGCTTGTCTCCCTTTTCAGACTGAGTGTAAGGCATGGTTGGTTGAGTACTCTGGCAGAAAGTGTGCTTCCAAGAATAAAGAAAGAGAAAAGCACTAGGGAAAGTGGCATTTGAATTTTGGATCTAGATGAGAGTACTATGAGAAGTAAGGAAAGTTCTGGAACTTCAAATTCAAGGGAGTAGAGAGTGAAAACAAAATCTTAGTATAGGTATAAAAAGGGAGTCACTGTTCACCAGAGTGGGGAGGAGGTCAGGATGGAGCAGAGGAAACTGAAGCATGGTACCTTTGGACTGACTGAAAAATGCTGAGGTGTCCCAGTTCACTAGCTATAGAATTTAATCCACTGGGATCAAATGGGCATGAATTCCTATCTTTCAGTGCATAAGCTCACTTCTATTAGGAAGAATGAGTAGCTTGTAATTACTTCTGAAGAGTAGCCACTTTGCATGCATAGAAGGGCCTAACTCATGGACAATGGAGACCTTAAATATTTGCTTCAAACAATGGCCACAAACGAAGGCAGATATTATAAAGCCTTTCACCTCCATGTCATGGGCTCATGGGCTGGTCTGTGTGGGAAAACCCTAAGTATGCTCTTTCTGCAGCTGCAGCTTCTCAACCATCCACTCTTGGCAGCTGTTACCTGCTGTGGAAGTTAAGCATGACAGTGAATAAATTAAGTGAGGTGTACCTAGAGTTGTTCAATTGTCTTTCCTGTGTAACTTCTACAGGTTAATCTGATTATTTTATAGACTGACTTTATAAGGAATAAGGAACTGGAATACAGTCCAAGTTTTTCTTAATAAGTAATATAAGTGGAATTAAAGATTAAACTTTAAATGGTTTTGGTAAACATTGAAGACTTTGATACCACATAACTAGTGGTGTTTAGTGATCCCTAGCATTTTTTCAGTATGTATGTGGGAGAGAACAATGAATAGGAGAAAGGTATATAAAATCTACCTGTCGTATGATACCTGGCAGCATCCATCCACTTCCAGAACAGCAACTTTTATGTCCTGATTTAAATAATCTATGAAGGAGAAAAGGGTGTAGTTCCTTCAAAGGCGGATGAAGTGAGCCACCCTATGTCTATCAAGTCTTTTTCCTACTGTGACTCACAGATTGATAGCAAGGTGAAAGTTCCTTAGTTTCATAAAACGTAGTTTGATGTTTAGATAATCATGCTTATGGGTTCTGGCCTTTTTTCTTTAGAATTTTTATATAATAAGTAGTGCCCATAGCAAATTTAAGTTAGATTAGCTGTGTGGTCACTCTCATAAGGAAAAATTACATAGGTATACATATATTTAGCTCTATAAAATTGATCTTTTTTTTTAGGTAAAATGGGCAAATATTTCTTATTTCATGAGATTCAAATTAAATTATATACAGGCATATTGCATTTTTACTTATCAAACAATAATGGCTATAAACTGCAACTCCAGTAAAATATGTTGTCAATAATAAGCACTTTATTAAAATAAGAAACTAATTTGTTGTCAGTGGAAGTCTACTATTATGTGCAGTGGTGTGCTTCATTCTGTGAAAAAAAGTGGGGTTCAGGTTAAGGATAAGGCAGTCAGAAAGACCTCAGAGGGTGTAATATCTGGGCAAGCCTGTTAATAGTTTTCCTCTGATGAATAATGGGGGAGATATGTTGTATGGGGATTTGAGAATGTCAGGAAAAGATCTTTCTGCTGTGAGCACATGTACAAAGGTAGGTGGGTATGAAGAACTGTAAACAGTCCACTACTGCCTTAAATAGCATTGAGCAGAGGCCAGACCTTGGGAAACCCTCTATGTCACCCTAAGAGAAGCAAAACAGCTTCTGCTTCTCTTCTAAAACCTTTCATTTATGGATTTGAGCAGAGAACTGCACCGGTCCCTAGTGTGGACGGTGAGCTAGAGAGCCAGCTGAGAAGGAACACTGAGGGCTTGGCTCCAGTTGCCCTCAAAGCCATCTACCTGGCCCAGATGTCTTCACAAGTGTGTGGTATAGACAATAGAGAGATGGGGAAAGATTTCAAACAATCCCTGGGTGCAGGTTCAAAGGTGGTCTGAACTGGGATATCATTTCTAGTTGTGAACTAGAGAAGGAATGATGAGGTTGGAGAGTAAAGAACAGATTCAGGGGACTTTAGGTCAGCAGGATTTGGATATGACTTGGAGAAGGCAGGGGGTGGTGGAGAAGAAGAAGTCCAGGATAACTCTCTAATCTTTGTCTGGTTTCACCTGCAGAGGTGTCAGAGAAGTTGACCTTGGTGGTGGTATTTGCCTCTTGGACACCCGAGGGCCTCTGAGACACCTCATAGGCAATTCAATGTGGAACTCATGGTGTGGTCTGGGCTAGGTGGATGGATTTGGGGGAAGCCAGCCCTTCTGTTCTCAGTGGTCCATTTTAGCTGCTCTCTAGTTCTCTAGCAGAATCCATGAGTGGAAGATGTTAATATAACAGCAGAAGCTCACTCTATCATGTCTACCAAGGTCACAGGAAACTGCATTCTCTTTTCCTTAAGGCAGAACCAATGGTATGCAGCGAGAAAGGGGCTTGGGGTAGGGGGAGGCACTATTTACTCTTTTGGGAGCACATCAGCCAAAAGTGGTGCTATGGGGGAGGAATTTAAGATTGTGCTTGCCAAACTGAGGGGAACTTTCAGTATAAATGCAGAGTGCCCTTAGCTGCAAAATAGCACCTTTTGTAGGCAAGGAATTTTGTGAGCTCAGAAGGATTATGATTTAATATACATATATAGAATTGGGGTGTAATGCATACTTGTAGTGTAATTTATTATACTTATGGCGTCACTGGGACTAACAGGAACTCCTGTTTTAAGGTGCAGCACAGAGCTACATACCCCAAATCAGAACGAGCTCATGAAAGCTGGCCCCCAAAAGTCATTATTGCTGTAGCCTATTGCAATGCAGTTCAGGGAGGTTCCCAAAATGGATAAGGAGCACCGTGAACATTGATTGGCAACACTCCGCTGTGAGGAAGATGTTGTTAGGCTGGGTAGCACAGAGCTGGCACTGTGAGATGATTGGAAAGGTGAGGAAGGGGAGGGAGCTGGTGGTTTTGAAACCGAGCTGTGGATGGAGGAGGTTGAGGGAGCAGATATCGGGATGGATACATTTCAACTGGGATTCTTGGGCTCTGAGGAGGGAAAGGGAGTCAGGTAGCTGCTGCTTACCTGGAGGAAATCAACAGAGCAGGAAAAGAACCCAACTACCCCCAGTAAGTGGGGTTGGACATTCCCATGCGATGAGAGGTGGGAAAGCCGGTGGGCAAGCATCTGAATATCTGATGGATAAGCCAAGTTAAAAACACAGGAGATTGTAGATCGGGGACAGAAGACACAGGATATGTTTACTTTCTCCTTGGGCAGGAAAAGAAGAAAAAACCCACTGCCCTTAGGTGGCAATTTGCACATGTTTGTTAAATGAAGTGACAAAGTGGCCTCTGGAAAGAAATCCTGGAGACACAGCAACTGAAAGCAGGGTGATGATGAGGCACTATTAGTATGAGATAAGACTGGGTTTGTCCTAGGGTGGAGGACAGCAAGTTCAAGGTCAGGGGACAATGAGATAAATCCAACCATTTTTATGGAAGAGGAGGAAGAAGAGAAAGTGGGGTCCTCAAAATATATTTTTAAAAAGTAGGAGCCCAGAAAGGAGAAGAAAAGGCTACAATTCAGTGTGAAGTGAGCTACAAAGCCTGGATTTGAATCCAGATTCAGCTGTATCCATCTGTGTCCCCTAGGCAAGGACTAGGGTCTCCAAGACTGGATTGTCCATTCTTTCATTTTGAAAACAGGGTATAACTCACATACTCTGAAGGGTTATTGAGCAAATTAAACAACCCAATTTCTCATTTCTATTTTTATTTTTATTTTCCTACGTGGAACCTGTCTGGAGGTCCATGGAGACAATGTGGTGGCAGGCAGTGGGGAGGATTCAAGGCATGGGTGTAGGACATACATGGCACAGGAGCCTCCAAGCCCATCCCATTCGATAGCAAAAGTCGAGAGCTCCCCAGGACTACAGTTACTGGGCTTGGTAGTAGGAATACATGTGGCCCCAGGGGAAACATTTTGCTTACCAACTTCCCACCTTTGCTGGAGTTCTGGCAGTTTCCTTGGTCAATAAACAGCAAAGATCCATGAATCCTGTTCTGAATCCAAGTCTCTGTATGCAGGGCATCCTTCTCCTGTCTTCCCACAGGAGGTACAGCTATTAATTACACTAAGTGACAAAGATTCTCCTTGTTGCTTGATGGACACAAGGGTGAATCTTTGTTACTGACTGCAAATAATAGAAGTCTGGTGCTGATCAAGAGCCAGGTTGGGAAACACATTTGGAGACACGCAGGGGGCATATGGCACCTTCTTCTGAATCAACCCAAGAGGCTGCAGAGAAACAGAGTAGGTATTATTTGGTTGAGTTCCTCCCATGAAAATATAGCCTGCCTCCTTTTTTTTTTTTGCTTGTTCAGTTCTGGCACGGGAACAACCTGTCTCTTTACATTAGTTCAGTTCTGTAGAGAAACAGTCATTTAGAAGGAAATACTTGGAAAATCCAGGCACGGGTCCATTTTGAAAGTCACAACTGAATGATTGCTTTCTTATTGTGCTACATGGGGCTGGAAAAATCATTCCTTTCTGTACATAGTTTTCCTTCTTTGCTTTGTGTTTTCATTCTGCTTAAAACATGCATATGTGCCAGAAACGAAAACATTTTCAAAGGGCAAGTTTCAAGGACAACTAAAAATAGGACCTGTTGCCAAATATACATTTCCCCAGTATGTAAATGACTGGAAAGGAGTACAACGAAAAGCATATGCTATTCAAATTTTCTTTAGGAGAAAAGGAAAAAAGAGTTTCTGGCTCTGAAACTCTTTAAACTAGTGGTTTGCTTTTAAATTTTATTCTTGTTCTTCAGACATGATTCTCTGCATAGTCTATGTCTATCTTTTCATGAAAATGGGGGAAAAACCCCAAAGGTAAGAACAATTTTATTATCCAAATGGGAAAATGTTATTTCACTGCATCAGTCTGTGGCTTGACATGAAGCATTCAAATAATTATCAAGGCTAAAAAAAGATATAAAACACCCAGAACCTCTAGGTCACTAGCAGCTGCTTCATAGGTCCAAGGGTGAATCAATGAGTTGAGAAGTAAATGCAAATTTATTGAAGGAAGAAGCCCTTGGTTTCTTGTGTTCTGTGGTCTGCAATCAGGAACTACCTCAAATTCTTTCTGGGGGATGAAACAAAAGACACAACTAAATACATTAATTAAAATCAAAGATGTCGACAGTGACAGGGATTTGCCTGAGATTCTGGCGTGGTCACCCTCGGTGAATGATTGTCCTCTGTGCTGTGCCTTGTCATTTAGCAGAATCATCATTCATTATGAAAAATCCCACTGGTGAGCCAGTCTTTCAAATACCTTGTTTTATTGTCTGAAAAAAAAAAATAGTTTGGTCAACAAGTCACACTTAACAATTATTCTACATTGTTGTGTTAGAGAGTCACACACCTGAGTCGCTGCATCCTTTGTGAGGAGGCTCCCGTGGGGCCAGGGTCCGCTGAGTTCCCTGAAGCTCTCCTCTACCTCTGACAGGGCTGTGGAGACAGTGGTGGCCTATGAATCGTGACTGAAGGTCTAGACCTTTATCCTTGGAATTATCTCGTTTTCCCAGCCCTAGTTAAATTTTTCCTTCCATATCTTAATATTTCCATGATAGAACATGGAAAAAGAAACTTAGAAAAGGTTTCATCTTTGCTGTGAAGAAGGTCTGACCTTTGCTCACATTTGCCAGAGAAAGTGGCTTACAGCACCAATTAACATGAATTATTAACTCCCAGATTAATAATTTATTAGAAGCCTAACGGCCTGAGGCACTGCCCGATCACACTATTGAAAGAAAAACGAAGAAAACAGCATAGCTCTAATTATAACAGTTCATGGACGATGCTTAGAATAAGTAATGGCTTTTACACTTTATAAAGGATTTTAAAATTTCTCCTTAATACCACACTGGCTGCAAAGCCAGACAAATTAACTAATAATTCCTATAATGACTTATGTAATGTTGACTTAAAAAAAACTATTTAACAAGCACTCACACACCCTTTCCTTTCTGTCCACTTTTTATTTTTTAATTTATTTTAGAGAGAGAGCACAATTTGGGAGAGGGGCAGAGGGAGAGAGAAAGAGAGAATCTTAAGTAGGCTCCTTGCTGAACCTTGCTTAGCCCATGCGGGGCTTGATCCCACAACCTTGAGATCATGACCTGAGCCGAAATCAAGAGTCGGACGCTCAACCAACTGAGCCACCCAGACGCCCCTTTGTGCCCCTTTGATTTAAAGCATTTGTGCATGTTCATATAATCCTTCTCACAACCATCTGAGCTAGACATGGCGTATCATTCACATATTTCCTGGAGTTGCACCCAGAGTGGCACAGAGAGACGGTGATACTGTTAGTTTACCAGGGCTGCTGTGACAAAGTACTGCAGACTGAGTGGGTTAAATAACAGAAACTTATTCTCTCGTGGTTCTGCAGACCAGGAGTCTAAGATCAAGGTGTCATCAGGTCTGGTTCCTTCTGAGGGCCATGAAGGAGAATCTGCTCCAAGCTCCCTCCCAGTTCTGGTGGTTTCTGACAATTTGGGGGCGGGGGGGGGGGTGTCGCAGATTCCTTGGGTTGTGGAAGCATCACCTTGATCTCTGCCTGCATCCTCACATGGCATCTTCCTTGTGTGTGTGTGTCTGTGTCCACATCGTTCCTTTTCACAAGGCCGGCAGTCATGCTGGATTAGGGGTCCACTGTAACAACCTCACTTTAACTTGATTACCTCTGTAAAGACCTGATCTCCAATTAAGGTCACATGCTGAGGTGTTGGGAGATAAGGACTCTGACATACGAATTTTGGGAGAGAGGCCAGGGAGCGGGCACAATTTAGCCCATAACTCTTGTAGAGCTGGGATTCGATGCTGGGGAATCTGGCTTGAGTCTGTGCTCTTCACCATCAGGCTGGGCCACTTCTCATTTGTCAGTCTTTTTGAGTACAAAAAGCTCATTAAGGCAAATTCAACTTAGAGCATCTTATTGATTCCTGTCCAAGAATTTTCCTCAGCATGGCATCTCTTGGGAACAGTGTCTCTGTGAGCTCATGCAGGGATCTGGCTAATTTAGGGGATCAGACTGGTTTATAGCTGGAGGTTCTCTAAATCCCCTTCAGTGCCCAAACCCACTGTGTTTTGAAATCAAAAAGCTCTTCCAGTTCTTTCTGTTTGACTCTGGAGCACATGTTTTCTTAAATCCACATTTTCAAGGCATTTTAGGAGGGAGAGACTTAATTACTCCTTTTTTTTCTTCCAAATTCCTGTTCTTGGAACCATGATTAGGTAATACAGCACCAGTCTACCTTGCAAATTGACCTGACCTCATCATCTTTTGAAATGGAAAGAGGGAAACCAAAGGGCTCCTGAGTTCTTATTCTTTGGTCTTCTGACTTGACAAGGAAGCAGAGCTTGAAAATCCTTGTTCCATAATGAGGGAGAGAAAAGAAACCAAAAGAGAATGGAAAAGGAGAATCAGGAAAAGGAAAGGAGCAGAGAAAAGAATTTTGCAAATAAAAGTAAAAATTGTATGTGGGATTTAGAAAATTATGCTTTGCTTTATCAAATGCCAATTTTCAAAGGAAAAGAGTGAGAGCTCACACATGGTTATTCCATGGGTGAAACCCAGGGTGGAGATTTCCACGGGCCACTTCCTATCACCTCATTCCACTCCCCGCCGAGCTCGCTCCAAGGCCATCTGGGAGATTCATTGCAAAGATCAGATTCCCAAGAACATATGCTACATTTGGCACCCTACCTCAATATTTTTTAGGATTTTCTTCTTTCCATCTTTTTGTTTCTTTGTGAGTGCAGACTTAATAGCATTTTAGTGCACTTTACATGTCAGACCACTTCCTTGTTTCTCTTTTCTTTTGAAGAAAGAACGTGATAAAATCATGCAGGAGGATGCCAGGTAGATTATAGAAATTCAGTCCTATTTTGCTTGAATAAATTGTCCATCCCTTTTGGTATGATTACAAATTTGCTCCATTTTAAGGACTGAAGTCATGGAATCCTTTCTAAGTTGAGTCTAAAAGAGGCACAAGAAGTTCATTACAGAGGGTAGAGTGAGCCCAGGAAGGTCAGGGTTTCTAAAAGAGGGACATCAGATCTGTTTACGAATTTCTGATTCTTGCCTTGAAATGACTGGCCTAGAATTTTGATCAAGTTCCTACTTCCCTTCCTTCCTTGGGAGCTGCTCTTCTTTGGGGATCCGCAACAACTGTTAATTCATACAGAATCTAGCAGTCTGGTAGATTGCAAAAATGGCCACGCTCCTTTACTTTTCCCTGTATCCGTCCATGTTCACTGCAATATGATTTTACAACTGTCTCTGCAAAGGGTAGAATCAGTGTCTATCCCCCGCCCTCCCCCCCCCACCGTTGAACCTGAACTGCCCTGTGACTTGAACCTTATTAAGTTGGGTCATCTCTTTCTCCATGTTTTGAGGTGCCATCCTAACGGCGGGTGTGTGTAATCTCCTGGGATTCTACTGAAGAAAGTTAAATAAACTCTAAGCAGGGCCAGCCTGCTATGCCAAGGTCAGGGCCCTGGCTGGGAAAGAATGGGACCCTGACACCTGGATGCAGGTGATTAGGAAGACACAAAGGAGGCACTGGGGTACGGCTGAAGGAAGCACTCACTCCCAGGTCAATGCAAGTGCAGGGGTGAGCGACTCCTGAAATTCAGTATCTTTTTGATGTTCTCAAAAGTCTCAAACCTCCAGATTCCCTTGCACCCACTGAGTCTGTGGAAGTAGCCTACGCCTCCTCTGAGAGGCGTAGGCACTTGGAGGCAATGCAGAGTCATCACCCCTCCTGGCCCCGAGGCCTGTAACTAGAGTTTCTTCAGGACATACCCCAGCTGAAGATATGACAGCCCTGACCACTGAAGGAACGAGCTGCAAGATGTAGGTGGCAGAGACCAGAAGGACCTGAGAGCATCAGCAGGTCTGATCCCAAGGGCTCTGGGTCATAGAGCTTGGGATGCAAGGTTGCATAAGAGAGAGTTTATTGATTTTTCCAAAATCAGACTCCCTAGCAAGGACCCCAGGATGCTGCTCAAGCTTGCTATGAAGGGCACCTGGGAAGCACATCCCTGTCCCAGCACATCGTGGGCCAAACCCTCCGGAAAGCTGACTGGTGAATGGACTGGGCTAAGGATCTATGGAATCAGGAACTTTGAATCCTTGCACTTGAGCATGAGGTCTATAATTAAGACTTGATTATTGAAAATTTTTTAAATGTTTATTTTTTTAGAGAGAATGAGTAAGAGAGAGAGAGCAAGTGGGGTTGGGGCAGAGAAAGAGGGAGACAGAGAATTTGAAGTGGGGCTCTGTGCTGACAGCATAGAGCCCAATGTGAGGCTCAAACACACCAACCACAAGATTACTACCTGAGCCAAAGTCTGACACTCAACAGACTGAGCCACCCAGGTACCCCATGTAATTAAGACTTTAAATCTGATACTCTTACCCCAGCCCTGGTGCTGGTTCTACTCATTAATATCGATAACTTGTTTACTGGCCTTGCCTACAGATGATATCCTTACAAGTGTTGTTGTACTTATTTTCTCATTTCCTGACTCCTCCTCCATGTTTCAGCCCACTAAGCTCTGATCCTGCCCTTACTCAGAAGCTCTAGGAAAAAATCTGGTTCCTTGTTTTTTCTGGCTTCTAGTGACTGTCCACATTCCTTGGCTTATGGCCTCTTCCTCATCTTCAAAGACAGCAGTACAGCATGTTTAAATTGCTCTTTCTGATTCTGACCTGTCCTCTTTCCATTCAGAAACCCAGTGGACATGTTTTGGTCCTTATGTAATGAGATAAAAGCCTCATTTTCATAATACCCATCATTGGAATTCTTCATAGGCATTTGTCTTTGCTTGTTATACTTGGCAAAATAATGCCATCCCAGGCTTCCCTCCCACCCAAGATATCCACATCCAGTCTCAGAACCTGTGAATATGTTATATTACATGGCAAGGGGAAGGAAGGTTGTAAATGGGAATTACGTTTGCTAATCAGCTGACCTTGAGGTGGGGAGATTTTCCTGGAATGTATGAGTGCGCCCAAATGTCATCACGCAGGTCCTTAAACACGGAAGGAGGTCTGTTTCCAGGTCTCACTCCCTGGCTTGCTGATATCGTGATTTTGGGCTCCTGGTTTCAGAACTGTGAGATAGTGCATGTGTTTGCTTTAACCACCTAGCCCGTGGCACTTTGTTAAGCAGCCAAAGCAAATGAATACAAGCCAGCAACCTGAATGTATATATTTGCTTCCAGGAACTTGTGTTCATTCCTATAAAAATGCTGACGGCTCTCAATCCCAAACCCTAAATGAGAAAGTGAGCCCTCTCGTCCCTTTCCTGTTTGTGATTAAGGTTTAAAATCAAAGGTCCACCTCGTTGGTTGTGTTCACAGTGCTCAGGCCAAAAAGAACATGTAGAACTACAGTGCCCCTCCTCCCCGGGGGCTGGGGAGGTGGAAGGAGGTCAGCGAAGAGCAACCTATTACAATGTCAACCTTCTGAGAAGAAAAAATAAAGGCGTGTAATCTCGTTTTCTCCAAAGACAAGTAATGATTATAGGGCCCCAACTTCTGGAAAGTAAGATGCTTCTGCGGATATCTATAAGGATAAACAAAGTTACAGAACAGGTTATAAATGGGGCCTGTGCTTGGGACTGTGACTCAGGGACACAGGTTGTGGCTCTAACTAGATTCCCCAGCCCTGCCTTCCTCGTTTGTGTGACTTCCACTTATTCCCAGCATTGCTCTGCCTCAACAGCTCTGAAAGGCAGAGCCCAGGAAAGGGAATGAAGATGTTTGCTCCTTTTGTTTTTTGAAAAATCTTGGAAAGACTTATCTTAATGAAAGAAAGTTTACAGAATGCATGCTGAAGTGTTTGCAAGTGATCATTCTCCCCCACCCCTTGCCGGGGGAATGATTATTTTATTTATTGCAATCTTTTATTGATGGCTGATGCTGATCTGACCTAGGGAGCTAGACCTTGCAGTGACTTTCAGAGCTGCCATCTGACCATGACCCTTGTTTAGGGAGTCATTCAGTCCAAAGTGTCAAAGGGAAGTCCATTTTCGTTCATGAAAGCCCCCAGTTCCTCTCCCTAGGTCAGTCACTGGGGACAAATAGCACTGTCTTAGTTAAAGGTATAGATGGTAATGGTGCTGGGAAATACTGAATTATAGATGCTGAAATTAGGAGGCTGGATGTGTCTTCAGAGAAGGTTTCTTAGGTCCACTGGGTACAACTGTAGAGACCATGGGATAGGGCAGAAAGAAAGATTAGAATGAGGTTCCAGTGTATACCTTGGGGAGGGGTGGAAGTCACTGTGCTCTGTTGGGTTTGCAGGGAACACGGATTGCAGGTAGGGTGCTCCAGGGTTCCAGACACAAGAAATCACACTGCGCAGCAATGGCCTTAGGGGAATTGAGTTTAAAATAGTAGAGTGCCCCAAAGGGAAGGGAGCAAGCAACCAGTGCTAGAAGCCATATCATGTGTTTCCCAAGCACCGAGTTTAGGCTCACCTGTGCAGGTGATGACGTGAAGAGGCCTGATAAAGACGGAACTTCTAGTCCTTAAGACAAGGGAAGCCAGTTTACCCTTAAACATTCAGAGTGATTAAATACACATTTCTGATTGATGTGACATTTGGAGAGGGACTCAAGCAATGAGAGTGGACATAGATCTTTGCCTCATGCACCCAGATGGGTGGCTTCATGCCGGAGTCAGTCTGTGCTTCTAGGGTTATAGGACAGCACTGTTAATGGTATTATTGGCAGGTGGCAGGGGTGGCTTCTTGTAGAGACAGTGCCCACCCTGGAGCTCTGAAGTTTCAACCTGTTTCCCTGGACTGTTCATTCATTCATTCTAGAGTGTTGGGAAAGTCACCAAACGTCTCTGTTTTCACTTTAGTCATCCGCAAATAAGGAAATAATAATAATACTCCACTTGTCTTCCAGCAGAAATATGAACACCAAACTTTGAAGTGGTTTAAAGATGATTTTAAAAAATTGTTTTGAAGGGGCGCCTGGGTGGCTTAGTCGGTTAAGCGTCCGACTTTCGCTTAGGTCATGATCTTGCGGTTCGTGGATTCGAGCCCCGCGTCGGGCTCTGTGCTGACTGCCAGCTCAGAGCCTGGAGCCTGTTTCAGTCTGTGTCTCCCTCTCTCTCTGACCCTCCCCTGCTCACGCTGTCTCTCTCTCTCTTAGAAATAAATAAAAACATTAAAAAGAAAAAAAAAATTGTTTTGGAGTTAATAGGAGGAAGGAAGAAAGGAGGGAAGAAAGGAGGGAGCGTGGGGAAAAGACAAATGGAAGGAAGGCAAGGAAGGAAATGGAAGGGTGTTTTAGTCCGTCTGGGCTGCCTGAACAAAAATGCCTATAAACCAGTTGCTTGTAAACAACATATATGTATTTCTCAAAGTTCTGGAGGCTGGAAAGTCCACGGTCATGGGTGCCAACAGATACATTGTTGATGAGAGCCCACTTCCAAGATGACTGTCTTTTCTCTATAACTTAACATGGTGGAAGGGGGTAGCCAGCTTTCTGGGGTCTCTTTTATAGGGGCACTGATCCCATCAATGAGGGCCACACCCTCATACTTGATCACCTCCCAAAGGTGCCACCTCCTAACACTGTCACATTGAGGGTTAGGATTTCAGCATATGAATATGGGAGTAGGACTCAAATATTCAGACCATAGCAAAGGGGAAGGAAGGAAGGAAGGAAGGAAGGAAGGAAGGAAGGAAGGAAGGAAGGAAGGAAGGAAGGAAGGAAGGAAAGGTGGAAGGAAAGAAAGAATGTAGGAAGGAAGGGAAGGAGGAAAGGAAGAAAGATGGGAAGAGAGGGAGGGATTTGAGAATCTTATTTACCCCGTGTTGAGATTTTTGAATTAGTTCCATGAAAGTTGGGTGCTCTTAGGGAATAGATATAGAAGCTCTCAAAATCTTTTTCTGAAATATATAAGTTAGAAAAATGTTGAGAAGCACAGTCACCAAACTTACATCCCACATGAAAAACCTGAAATCCCAGTCTTTAGAAACTCAATTGCTTTACACGTCTTAACTTTTGTCGGCATTGTTGGCCACAGTCACCCTTAAACTATCAGGATTGTCTTTAAAACTGCAGCACTGTGCAATATACTGGAAGCATCCAGTCCTAACCACAAAACCCATCACAAAGCTTGGCAGAGCAAATCAGCAGTAAGAGGATATCTTTGAAAGACTAAGATGAACATTAATCAACCAATGCTCTGGGGGGAAATGGCCACTAATTTCAAATTTTTCATCTCTGGAAAATCAATTATTATTATGTTTATTGATGTTGTATTTGTCACTATTTTCAGCCATTTCCCCTGATGGCATGGGTTAAAATAAGAACATTGTTATAAAAGAGATTAGACATGTTCGATTCGGTTTCTGGATATTCCACCTTTTAGCTACCTGGGGTTTGATAGAGAAATCAACTGCCACCCAGCTAAAGCTGAGCTTGCTTTTCTTTATTCCTTTCTATGGCAATCTCTGTTGCCTCTATGATATTTTAAAACCAGCCAAGGCTTTGTACTCACTGGGCAGAATTTTGGAAACATGAGTGTGTACACTGAACACTCCCTTCCTAGCCAGATCAGTTGGGTTTGGAACTTGTTTTCTTATTCCCTGAAGATTTTGAAGGTCTCTAGCTCAGGATGGGGTGGAGCTCCCCATTGTCCGTTGCACAGAAAGGGGATTCCTACTCATATGCTCGATCCCCCAAATGGTCCAGACACACGTGAGCCAGTTAATGGCAGCCTGTGGTCATTGGTGCAAACCCAGTGATCCATTATTCTCTGTTGAATGGCTTTTGTCCTTTTTGGAGTACATGGTAATTTGGAGTTCTCACAATGCTGAGCAAGACAAGTTTGTCAGTGAAATAACAAAATGCAATCATTCTCCCATTTGGAGTGGGGCAGGGGATATATATTTGCATATAAAAATATGCAAAACCAGAGATATACATGGCCTATATAGAGCTTTAGAAGAATCATTCCACAGTCCATGTTCCAACATGTTCCATTAATGGAGAATTGGTAGCAAATATATACATGCATATATATCTTCCTAATACAGGACAGACATTATGCAAAGCATTCTGGGAAAATACAAAGGTGATTCGGATCAGATTCTGCCTTTAATGAGAACACAGTCTAGTGAGTACATTACATTGTTGAATTTTAGGTTTATACATATACATGTTAATGTATTCCAAATCAGAATACTACAGGAATAATTTCTACATGAAACCCTCAGACAGCAGGTGCACTTATAAACCCTATGTTGATTTTAGGTATTTACAAATAACACCTGGTACTGTAACACTTAACTTAAACAACACTTAAGCTTATAAGTTAATAAAATAAGAATAAAAGCTCACTTTATCCCCTAATATTTCTTTTCAGTAGCAGCTATAGGTTAACTGGTATATGTTCTTCTCCAATTTTTTGTTTTGTTTTGTTTTTTGTTTTTGCTTGTAGATCATAAAAGTAAGGCACATATACAGTGGATATCTTTGTATGCCACCATCTCATTCTTTCAAAGAACTGCTTTTTATATATATTCCCTATCTTGGATTTACTAGAATGTCTTTAACATTCCTTTGTTGGATACTTAAGGTTATTGCCAGTTTCTTTTATTCCCTAAATGGATTATGAATAAGTGAGAATTTGCTATAGCAGGAATATTAACATTCTAAGTGGTATCTATGGAAAGTTATAGTTGACCACTGAAGCTTTCAATAGAGGAACAACATGGCCAGGGCGTATATTAGAAAGATTCAAGGTGGGGGCTGAATTGGATTGGAGAGACTCCAAGCAAGGAAACCAGTAGGCTTTTTGTACAATAATATAGAAGAGAGATGCTGAAGATTTTAATGAAGGCTATAGTGAGTGACAAAGGAGGAGAACGATTCTAGAATTACAGTCTATATTCCATTAACTGGGAGAGATTGGTAGTGAAGAAGATATCAGTTTCTAATTACAATTAAAGCAAAACTATCAACCTTTGATTTCTAGGAGTGGGACAAGTATGGCTAACACATGGAAGACAGCTGGAACATGACTACAAGTCAGCTGATGGATGCTGAGTGTCCACACTTTGGGGTGAGTCAAGTCTTGGAGTGAATGCCACGTGGGGTCGGGGCAGGAGGCTGAGACAGGAAGGCCAGATAGAGTTCTGGTCTTTCTTCCCTGCTGATATCAAAGGCTGCTCTTCTGCACTTTGGGTTCTTCCTTCCCAGCATGGCAGTTGGCCAAAAGGCCAACTCATTCAGCTGGAGAGGAAAGAGATCCCAGCCTACTGCTCAGCCCTAACCACGGTTAATTCAACCTCAATGATCAAAATATGATCCCTTTTAGGCCCCAGAATTGACAGGAGCTGGTGACTGATGAGGTATAGGAATAAAGGAAAGTTCAAGTGGTTCTGAGATTCCAAACCCAAGAGAATGGATATATTATTGGGATATCAATTGAGAGAACTCAGAAAAGGATCGGAGTTTTCTTTTTGGTGGAATCAGTGGGAAAGGGATGTATTTAAGCTGTTAGAATGCAGGATGGAGAGTGCATAATTGTCAACTGAAAATTTTGTGTTAGAACTCTGGAGAGAGTTCTATGAGAATCATCATGACCTGAAGGATGGCTAGTCCTGTGGAAGATGCACTTTCCCTGGAAAAGCCATGGAGAAAAGGCCAGTGAAAGCCCCTTGGCAAACAGCAGCATTTGGTTATGAGTAGAAGAAAGAGTGGTCAGAAAGTGTGCTCCCCAAAGCCAGAGTAGGATGCAATTGCAGAAAGGAGGTGGGTTTTACATCATTCAGTGCTACTCAGGGATGGATGGTACTACGCTGAGAAGAGGCCATTAGATCTACAGGCCTAGATGATCCATGCCATTCGGAGTGCTGTTCCAGAGCAGACCAGAGTGGCAGCCTGGTATGTGTTTCTCCAGTTTCTCCATTCTGGTTATAGAATTAAATTTTGTTACACATGCTGATGGCAATAAAATGCTCATCACTTTCCATTCAAAGAAATTTCCTTGTGATTGTGTTTGGGTTGGGCTTTTGGTTCTATTATTCTTGAGTTGGTCATGATAATGAAAAGCTGGAATGACTTAAGTCCCCAACAACTAGTAGTTAGTTTAATTAGATATGGCCAGTATTATACTATTATATGGTCAGTGTTATAATATTTTTCTTTCCTTCCTTCCTTCCTTCCTTCCTTCCTTCCTTCCTTCCTTCCTTCCTTCCTTCCTTCCTTCCTTTCTTCTTTAGAAAAACAATAATAAATGGGTACATAGGAATCGCCAATCGCTTGTTCAATATACCCTGGGACACCAGCCACATCCACAACTGGGAGCCTTGTGGGGTGGAAAAAGCCATATCCATCTTGTCTACAAACTGCAATGTTAGAAGAAGAAAAGACTGGCTCTCCTGACTTTCCTCAGCCAGAGATGGAAAGTTTAGTCATGAGTGTGGGACTTTTCCAGATGGGTCTGACTAATGATTAGAAAGACTGAGGGAGGCTATACCTGATTTGCAACGTAAGAAATAAGCACAATTTCTTGTATAGACCAGATGCAGTTCTCTGTGCACACAAGAGGCAAGGTTAGCCCGCATGCATGTTCCCAACTTTAGCTTGTATTTGGGCTGGTAACAAACCTTGGAGCCATCATAAAGTACTGTAATCATCACTTTCATGAATTGGCAATATTATAAATGTCTAAGAATCATTAAAAATTGAAGGATTCATCTGTTCTGAGTAGAACATACAGGAGCCTTGTTAGGTCATAATGTGCACTTACTAGATTTTTAAAACCACTTCAGCTGTTTACCAGTTGATAGTATTTAAAGGACTTATTTAAAAGAATAATCAGAATTCACAAATAAACATTTTCACATGATAGTACACTTCAGTGAAATTCACTTGCTGGGTTCCATATGTGTTTCTGAGGTAGTCTGGTGCCATGCCAGTCTCTAGGAATATAATCATATATTTGAATCACAGGCAGTTAAATGGGAAAGGGTGTTAGAAACTACCTCGTAACCATTTTTCTTAGAGCAAATTGAGGTTCATAGAAGTGGGAGGTCATGTAGCCAGTGGCCAATTTTCAGTTCTCTTAACTCTCAGTCTAGTGCTCTTCCGGAAGCACCATAATTCCTCTTATATAAACACAACTGAGTGATTATATGCATCTTAGGGCATTTCCAAGATCTTTTAATAAAGTGCCTGAGTAAATGTATATTTGGACTTGTTAGACAGTACAAAGGGCTATTTTTAAAATTCTTTTTTAGAGAAAGAGTATCATATTCACATACAGACAAGTTACTGTGGAATAAGGATATGCCCTTCTCTATTCAGAAAGAACACATGTGCCATGGGGAAATGACAAGGACTCAGCCCCTCCACAAACCTGCGTCTCTAAGACCCTGGAGCTCCTCTACTCCATAGCATGTCAATTTCTTTTCCTTCCTTGCCAGGACAGTCAGCACTCTGTCCCTGTCCTGGGACAGAGGCCATCCCATCCTCATGAGTGGTATGCAGAGTGTCTCGGTTGACGTCCACTTTTGAGAACCCATTCTGAGATGAAGGCATGTAACAGAGTTGATGCGGACTGGGGTGGAGAGCTAGGGTGGGTCTATGGGTGAAGAGATCAGGGTCTGCTTGCAAAGGATTCATAACAATTGGGACTTTTTAAAAGTTTCGCTGGAATAACAATTACACAACATGGAAGTAATAAAAGAGAACACATAGAAGAGGTAGCATTATAAAAAATAAAAGAAATTATCTATGCCTTGTAAGAAGGAGAAGCCTTCTCATACCAAACCTCAATATCACATAAAAACTTGGTAGATTTTATGACATCAAACTTGAGAATCCAATTCATTGTAGAATCTCCTATAGGCATAGTTCTTAGTCAGAGTCAGGCTGGGAGAAGATATTTGTGACTCTAAAATTGATAGGCTTATAAAGGATAATCAAGGAATACCTACATATTAGTATGAAAAGAACCTAGGAAAAGTGGATATCATAATTCAGAGGAGGTGATATCTGAATAACTACCAAGTACATTAATAAATGTTCCAACTCATTAGGAAACAGAGAATGAAAGTCAAAAGAGGAATAAGATACTGTTTCCCATGTAGCCAGCTGGCCAAATTATAGAGTTGAATGGTGCTATTGCAAGCTGGGCTCTGCAGGAGCAGACATTCAGACAGCGCTTGGTTAAGATGTTTATTAGGGCTCAGCTCCTGAGATAGGAGCCAGGAGGATGCAGGATTGGACAGAGAGAAGCTCAGATGTGATGCAGGCAGGGCAAAGCTTTGGGCAGCTCAGCCACGGGCTCTGGAGTGGAAATTGCTCTTCAGGGTTGCTGGTACCAGGTGAAATAGCTGGCCCTTCACATCCCCAGATGCCAGCTGCCTAGGAAGGGTGAGACTAGGGCCAGATCTTTATCTTTGGCCTTGGTCAGATAAAGAACTTCAAGAGGTTGGAGACCAAATGTTCCGGGACTAAGACAGACCCTGCAGGAGCTGACAGTGGGGGCTGACTGTTCGCCTCACCCCCTGCAGCTGGGCGGCAGGTCCTTTCTTGAAGATCTGGGTAGTGCAGCTCTGTGTCTGTCGTGTGTGTGTGTGTGTGTGTGTGTGTGTGCGCGCGCGCGCGTGCGTGTGCGTGCGCATGCGCACACACATGCACACGCAGATGGGAGAAAGCTGCAACCCTCCAGTATTGTTGATGGAAGTGAAGACTTACAGAGCCATTTCTTTTATTTTTTTTAGATTTATTTTTTTCTTAGTTTATTGTTAAGTTGGTTTCCATATAACACCCAGTGCTCATCCCAGCAAGTGCCCCTCTCCATGCCCATCACCCCTCAGTTTGTTCTCAGCATTCAAGAGTCTCTCATGGTTTGCCTCCCTCCCTCTCCCCAACTATTTTTCCCCTTCTTCTCCCCCATGGTCCTCTGTTAAGTTCCTCCTAATCCTCCTATATGTGCAAACATATGGTATTTGTCCTTCTCTTTCTGACTTATTTCGCTCAGCATAACACCCTCAAGTTCCATCCACTTTGCTTCACATGGCTAGATTTCATTCTTTCTCATTGCCATGTAGTATTCCATGGTATAGACAAACCACATCTTCTTGATCCATTCGTCAGTTGATGGACACTTAGGCTCTTTCCATGTTTTGACTATTGTTGAGAGTGCTGCTATGAACATTGGGGTGCATGTGCCCCCATGCATCAGCACTCCTGTATCCTTTGGGTAAATTCCTAGCAGTGCTAATGCTGGGTCATTGTTCATTTTTTGAGGAACCTCCACACTGTTTTCCAGAGAGGCTGCACCAGTTTACATTCCCACCAACAGTGTAGGATGGTGCTTCTTTCTCCACATCCTTTCCAACATCTTGAGTTTCCTGATTTGTTCATTTTAGCCACTCTGTCCGGCGTGAGGTGGTATCTCAGTGTGGTTTTGATTTGTATTTCCCTGATGAGGAGGGACACTGAGCATCGTTTCATGTGTCTGTTGGCCATCTGGATGTCCTCTTTGGAGAAGTGTCTGTTCATGTCTTCTGCCCATTTCCTCACTGGATTATTTCTTTTTTGGGTGTGGAGTTTGATGAGTTCCTTATAGATTTTGGATACTAGCCCTTTATCTGATATGTCATTTGCAACTATCTTTTCCCATTCTATCAGTTGCCTATTAGTTTTATGGATTGTTTCCTTTGCTGTGCAGAAGCTTTTTATCTTGATGAGGTCCCAGTAATTCATTTTTACTCTTGATTCCCTTGACTTTGGGGATGTGTCAAGTAAGAAATTGCTGCCGTTGAGATCAAGGAGGTTTTTTCCTGCTTTCTCTTCTAGGGTTTTGAAGGTTTCCTGTCTCACATTCAGGTTCTTTATCCATCTTGAGTTTATTTTTGTGTATTGTGTGAGAACATGATCTAGTCTCATTCTTCTGCATGTTGCTGTCCAGTTCTCCCAGCACCATCTGTTAAAGAGGCTGTCTTTTTTCCATGGGATACTCTTTCCAGCTTTGTTAAAGATTAGTTGACCATACATTTGTGGGTCCAATTCTGAGTTCTCTATTCTATTCCATTAGTGTATGTGTCTGTTTTTGTGCCAATACCTTAGTGTCTTGATGATTACAGCTTTGTAGTAGAGGCTAAAGTCCGGGATAGTGGTACCTCCCATTTTGGTCTTCTTCTTCAATATTATTTCGGCTATGTGGGGTCTTTTGTGGTTCCATACAAATTTTAGGATAGTTTGTTCTAGTTTTGAGAAGAATGCTGGAGCAATTTTGATTGGGATTGCATTGAATGTGAAGATTGCTATGGGTAGTAATGACATTTTAACAATATTTATTCTTCCAACCCATGAGCAGGGAATGCTTTTCCATTTCTTTGTGTCTCCTTCAATTTCCTCCATAAGTTTTCTATAGTTTTTGTCATACAGATCTCTTATTTCTTTGGTTAGGTTTATTCCTTGGTATTTTATGGTTTTTTGTGCAGTTGTGAGTGGGATCAGTTTCTTGATTTCTCTTTCTGTTGCATCATTATTGGTGTATAAAAATGCAACTGATCTCTGTACGTTGATTTTGTATCCTGCAACATTGCTGAATTCATGGATCAGTTCTAGTAGGCTTCTGGTGGAGTCTATCGGGTTTTCTATGTATACTATCATGTTGTCTGTGAAAAGTGAAAGTTTGACTTCTTTGCCAATTCTGATGCCTTTGATTTCCTTTTGTTGTCTGATGGCTGATGCTAGGACTTCCAGCACTATGTTAAACAACAGTGGTGAGAGTGGACGTCTCTGTCATGTTCCTGATCTCAGGGGAAAAAGCTTAGTTTTTCCCCATTGAGGATGATGTTAGCTGAGGGCTTCTCATGGATGGCTTTTACGATGTTTAAGTAAGTTCCTTCTATCCCGACTTTCTCGAGGGACTTTATTAAGAAGGGATGCTGTATCTTATCAAATGCTCTTTCAGCATCTGTTGACAGGATCATATGGTTTTTATCTTTTCTTTTGTTGATTTGATGTATCACATTGATTGATTTGCGAATATTGAACCAGCCCCGTAACCCAGGAATGAATCCAGTTGATCATGGTAGATAATTCTTTTTATGTGCTGTTGAATTCGATTTGCAAGTATCTTATTGAGAATTTTTGCATCCATATTCTTCAAGGATATGACCGGTAGTTATCTTTTTTTTTTTTTTGCTGGGTCTCTGGCTTGGGAATCAAAGTGATGCTGGCTTTGTAGAATGAGTCCGGAAGTTTTCCTTCCATTTCTATGGTTTGGAATAGCTTGAGAAGAATGGGTATTAATTCTATTTTAAATGTCTGGTAGAATTCCTCAGGGACGCCATCTGGCCCAGGGCTCTTATTTGTTGGGAGATTTTTGATAACTGATTCAATTTCTTCACTAGTTATGGGTCTATTCAGATTTTCTGTCTCTTCCCCTGTGAATTTTGGTAGTGAGTTTAGGAATTCGTCCATTTCTTCTAACTTGTCCAATTTGCTGGCATATAATTTTTCATAATGTTCCCTGATAGTTACTTGTATTTCTGAGGGATTGGTTGTAATAAGTCCATTTTCATTCATGATTTTGTTTATTTGGGTGCTCTCTCTTTTATTTTTGAGAGGCCTGGCTAGAGGTTTGTCAATTTTTTAATTAAAAAAACAAACAAGCAAACAAAACCCTTTCCTGGTTTCCTTGATTTGTTCAACTGCTTTTTTGGATTCTATATTGTTTATTTCTGTCCTGATTTTTATTATTTCTCTTCTCCTACTGGGTTTGGTGTGCTCTTGTTGTTCTCCTTCTAGCTCCTTTGGGTGCGCTGTTAGATTTTGTGCCTGTGCTTTTTCTTATTTCTTGAAATAGGCCTGGAGTGCAATGTACTTTCCTCTTAGGACTGCCTTTGCTGCATCCCATAGAGTTTGGATTGTTATATTTTTATTTTCACTTGTTTCCATATATTTTAAAATTTCTTCTTTAATTGCCCGATTGGCCCATTCATCCTTTAGTAGGGTGTTCTTTAATCTCCATGTTTTTGGAGGTTTTCCAGACTTCTTCCTGTGGTTGATTTCAATTTTCATAGCATTGTGATCTAAAAGTGTGCATGATATTATCTCATTTCTTTTATATTTATTGAGGGCTTCTTTATGTCCCAGTATGTGATCTATCTGGGAGAATGTACCATGTGCACTTGAGAAGAAAGTGAATTCCATGGCCTCAGGATGTAGAGTTCTAAATATATCTGTCAAATCCATCTGGTCCAATGTGTCATTCAAGTCCATTGTTTCTTTAGTGATTTTCTGTCTAGTTGGTCTATCCATTGCTCTAAGTGGAGTATTAGAGTCCCCTGCTATTAGCACATTCTTAGCCATAAGATTATTTCTGTTTGTGATTAATTGTTTTATGTATTTAGGTGGTTCCGCATTTGGTGCATAGACATTTATAATAGTTAACTCTTCCTGATGGATAGGCCCTGTAATTATTATATGATGCCCTTCTTCATCCCTAGTTACTGCCTTTACTCTAAAATCCAGTTTGTCTGATATAAGTATACCTACTCCAGCTTTCTTTTGACTTCCAGTAGCATGATAGATATTTCTCCATCCCCTTACTTTCAATCTGAAGGTGTCCCCAGGTCTAAAATGAGTTTCTTGTAGACAGAAAATAGATGGATTTTGTTGTTTTTTTTTTTTTTTCCATCTGCTACCTTATGTCTTTTGATTGGAGCATTTAGTCATTTGTATTTGGTGTTATTATTTAAAAATATGGGTTTAGAATCATTGTGTTCTTTGTAGGATTCATGCTTGTGGTGGTATCTCTGGCACCTTGCATTCCTTTCAACATTTCTCTCATAGAGTCCCCCTCAGGATTTCTCGTAGGGCTGGTTTAGTGGTGACGAATTCTTTCAATTTTTGTTTATTTGGGAAGACTTTTATCTCTCCTTCTATTCTGAATGACATGCTTGCTGGATAATGGATTCTTGGCTGCATATTTTTTCCGTTCATCACATTGAAGATTTCTTGCCATTCCTTTCTGGCCTGCCAAGTTTCAGTAGATAGGTCTGTAACAACTCTGATAGGTTTCCCTTTGTATGTTAAGGCCCTTTTATCCCTAGCTTCTTTCAGAATCCTCTCTTTGTCCTTATATTTTGCCAGTTTCACTATGATATGTCGTGCAGAAGATTGATTCAAGTTACATCTGAGGGGAGTTCTCTGTGCCTCTTGGATTTTAATGTCTGTTTCCTTCCCCAGAATGAGGAACTTCTCTGCTATAATTTGTTCAAGGACTCCTTCAGCGCCTTTCCCTCTCTCTTCCTCTTCTGGGAGTCCTATGATACAGATATTGTTCTGTTTGATTGTATCGCTCAGCTCTCGAACTCTCCTTTCGTGTTCCTGGATTAGTTTATTTCTCTTTTTCTCAGCTTCCTCTTTTTCTATAATTGTGTCTTCTAACTCACCTATTCTCCTCTCTGCCTCTTCAACCCGTGTATGAAAACGGGTATATAAAACGTCTCCATTTTATTATGCACCTCATTTATATCATTTTTTAATTCATCACAACTATTTTTAATCTCCATAGTCTTTGTAGCAATAGTTTCTCTGATGTCTTTCATGCCTTTTTCAAGCCCAGTGAAGAATTTTGTGACTATTGTTCTAAATTCTTATTCAGTTATGTTACTTATATCTGTTTTGAGCAGTTCTTTAGCTGTCATTTCTTCCTGGAATTTCTTTGGAGGAGAGTTCTTCCATTTTGTCATTTTGGCTAGCTTTCTGTCTCTTGTTAGTTTAAAAGCTTGTTATGCACTCTGCACCTGTGAGTACTGCTGTATTAATGAAGGCTCTTTGACTGTCCAGGGCCTTCTGTTCAGGAAGTGTTCTTTGAATGGTGTCTCCTGATCTCTCTTGTTGAGACTTTGGTTATTTTATTTCCCTACTCGTAGTGGTATTTGGAACTCTCCACTATATGTACTTTGGCTTGTTTCTTGAGGTAGCCACTATAAGGTTTTCTCAGAGGACTCTGTCTCCTTTTCCTCCCAAACTTCTGGATTCTGTAAGGGTTCCTATGGCTTCAGGCCTTCTCTGTTTCAGAGATGGGGGTGAATAAATGTACAGAGCTCCCTACTTCTCTGCCATCTTGCCTCTTCAATCAGAGCCATTTTTATTTATTTTATTTTATTTTATTTTAAATTTTTTTTAATGTTTCTTAAAAATTTATTTCTGAGAGAGACGGAGACAGCATGTGCAGGGGAGGGTCAGAGAGAGAGGGAGATACAGAATCTGAAACAGGCTCCAGGCTCTGAGCTAGCTGTCAGCACACAGCCTGACGTGGGGCTCGAACCCATGAACTGTGAGATCATGACCTGAGCCGAAGCTGGACGCTTAACCGACTGAGCCACCCAGGCACCCCAATCAGAGCCATTTTTAAAAGCGAAGAACAGACCTTAGGTTAAGTAAGTGTGTCAATTATAATGCAGTCCTGCTGTTAAATAGCAGAGAAATTCCCACAGGGGCCCATAAGTGGATATGCAGAAGTATTCATTGCAGCAGTGTCTGTGCTGGAGTTGAACACATCTGAGGTGTTCATTACTTGGTGAATGTGTAAATAAATCAAAGAATACTATGCAGACACCACACTAGGTGTACACGCAACAGGATGAATAGACTTTAAAAACGGAATGAAGAAGATAAAAACGGAATGGTATCTTTAGGACATTACTGTTTGTGTAGATTAACACTATATTTTAAAAAATTTTTTAAATGTTTTATTTATTTTGAGAGAGAGAGAGTATTTAGAGGAGGGGCAGAGAGAGAGGGAGACAGAGGATCTGAAATGGGCTCCGGCTTCTCTCTGAGAGCAGACAGCCTGATATGGGGCTCAAACTCATAAACTGTGAGATCATGACCTGAGCTGAAGTCAGGCACTTAATGGATTGAGCCACCCAGATGTCCCATTACTATACTCTTAAGGATACATTCAAACTCAACACCAGTCACACACAGTGAGGTTACTACCCATGGTAGGGGAGAGAGACAGTATGGGAAAGGAAATAAAAGGCAACCAATCAGTCAGTCATCAATCCAACAGAAAGCAGTGATGGCATGCCACTAAATGATGGCTCACCATTAACTAAGAGGATGATTAACTCAACTCTGTGCATCTGAGGCTCAAAGGGGTAAACTAAACAAAGGGGTGATGGAGTGCGAGCAGGGGAGGACAGAGAGAGAGGGAGACACAGAATCTGAAGCAGGATCTAGGCTCTGAACTGTCAGCATAGAACCCAATATGGAGCTCGAACTCAAGAGCCATAAGATCATGACCTCAGTTGAAGATCGGACACTCAACTAATTAAGCCACCCAGGCAAGCCTGCATTTAAAGGCAATACATGGTTGTTGAGACAGTTTTGAAAACACAGTGAAAGAACATAGAAAAAAATAAACAGATATATCACATCTCAACACCCACAAAACTACTGTCGAATTTTGGTACCATTGTCTTTTAGTCCTCATTCTGGAAACCTTTTCATATACTTTCTGGGAACCATGTTTATATATTTGGAAGCATAGTGGGTACAGCATAGTATACATGTAATATTCCATAAGCATTTCTGTCTGTGACTGGCCCATACTTTATTAAATCAGAAAATTGGTGGACTCTATCATTTTTGGCCATTAGAAGCAACACAGTAATGAACAATTTTTTATTTTTTAAAATAATTTTTAATGTTTATTTTTGAGAAAGAGAGAGAGAACAGGGGAGGGTCAGAGAGAGAGAGGAAGACACAATCTGAAAGCAAGCTCCAGGCTCTGTCAGCACAGAGCCTGATGTAGGGCTCAAACTCATGGACCGTGAGCTCATGACCTGAGCCGAAGTCGGTTACTTAACCGGCTGAGCCACCCAGGCGCCCCTAGTAATGGACATTCTTGAGTGCAATGCCTTTTCTGCATTCCAGATAATTTCCCTAGACTGAGAGGTAGGATTATTTGGTCAAAGGATATAAACATTCTTTAAAGGCTTTTTACTTTTCTAAATTACTTTCCTGAAATGTTAAGTCAGTTTATCCGAGTTATGTATAAGGTTTATAGAGGATAAGACCCTTTTAGCCCATCTTCACTAGCATTCGCCAAACAGCTTTGCTACATGAAAGATTATGGAAATGCTGAACTTGAAAGACTCCAGAATTAAGAAGTAAAAGTGTCCAAGTCACAACAGATTTATCTCCTCCTAAGTTTATTATTTTGAGGGCAGTGACACTGTCTGAAGATTGACAGTCTTCTACATTCCATTTGCTCTGTGGCTGCGCATTGGTGACCAGCCAGCTTGGCAGTAAGTTGGCAATGTTTAATAAGATTGTCCTCCATGATTGAAACAAATGACTCTTTTTGTCATCAGAAATGGAACCTTTATGCATTTATTTTAGTAATACAAGATCTGACATCATTAATAATCTGGGCTTGCAACTTGCACTTGTTGAATACAATAGATGAATGAAAAATTAAATTTTTTAGTAGATCATAGAAAGATGTGCCAATAGATCAAAAATAATTTAGGCAGAGTACCTCTGATGCATAAGCCATTCCACTGTTTCTACTTTTTGTTGCTAGCACGTACATGCTGATATCATTCTTTGTGAGACCTCTAAAAGCCATAATGTAGTATCCAGAGACTTGCATTAGCTGTTACTCTCTCCAACTTGCTCTGTCTCCATGACTCTCCACCCTACTTCACCAGCAAAGTATATCTGCTCGATGTTCACTAAAAATGAGCTTCGATGTTCACTAAAAATGAGCTGCAAACCCTGCCTTCATGTTTCAGTCCCTGATATACTTCATGTGAGGAGCACCTCTATTTTATGGAAGTCTGTATAATTCTTCTGTTTCCAAGACCCCACTGAAAGATCACTTACTGGTTTTATTTCTCAGATGGCTCCTTCAAACCTAGCATTTGCATCATCTATAGCATTTTGCTTCACATTTGATTCAATGTAGCTTCTCTAGGACCTTTATTGATGCTTGGTATTGGACCGATGATCAGCTTCAGGAATTTAGAAACCATAGGCTTGATTCTTTGCCTTTGGATCCCTACCAACCAGTAGAGTTTGAGCTTCATAGAGTCATTTAGGTATTTCTTCAACTTCCATTTCTCCAGCCTGTGCTTGAGAGGACAAGCTAGTTTGTGTCTGTCTGAAGCACAGTAGCAGCCAGCATGGAAACATCTGCCTGAGGACTATTAAAAAGACTTCCCAGTTCTGCTTTTGTTCACACGGGAGAGGGAGCTTTGCAGGAATCTCAGCACCAACAATGGCTTTAGTGTCTCCACAGCCAGGGACCTGCAGTGCTGTGACCAGTTCCTGTATGAGTTGTGTTTGGAGCCGTGCAGCCAGGATCTGGTGCTGAGGATGGGGAGGGTGGGGGAGGACAGGCAATAGCTGGCAAGAAGTTGGGTTTTGCTTAAAAGAAAGATTCTAGGAAATGTATTGAAGCCTCACCTTTGCCTGCTGTTCCTGAAGAACGGATATTTCATGATGTCAGGATGAAAATGCAATTCAATAGTTGTGAATAATGATAGCAGAAAGGTGGCCACACGACAGCACCATGCTTCCTTTTGTTACTTGCGGATGAAATTTATTGGCCCCTGAGAATTTTTGTTTTTCTGAAATGTACAGGAGTTAAAAGACAGTCTTAATGGATTTTATTTTTTTTTTCTTGTAGATGTGTTGTTGGGTGAACAAAGCATATCTGTGCAGGGATTTGAGGAGCAACCTCCTCCTAGGCTGCAGTATCAGAACTTCAGTCTCTCCTCCCCACTTAAAAAAAAATCTATGGACACCGTGATCCTTGCAACTGATTCCCTCTGTGGCCAGTAGGAAGCTTAGATGAGAGTGTAAGACCACTGCTCACAGCTGCAGAGGGTTGTGGCCTGTGTTTCTCTGCGTTTTAGTTATCCTTGGACTTACCATTTTGCTGCCCACTTTCCCTCTTGTCACGATATGCTCAGTCCTTTGTAGTTTATCTTTCAGATTATATTTTTTTATTTTGATATTAAACTTGTTTTTTTGAGACCATTGTAAAGTCTTAGGCAGTTGTAAGAAATAATAGAGATCCAGTTTTCCCCAGTAATAAAGTCTTGCATAAGTGTGGTAAAAATATCACCACCAGGAAACTGACATTCATACGATCCAGTAGGCTTGCTGTCCCTACCTGTCCGTCAATGATAGCGTTTTCCAGAAGAGGCATTACTTGGTGATCTCAGGTAGATGGCATCTCAGTATCAAGAGAAAGGAAAGTATATGTCCCAAGGCCTTTTTTTCCCCCTTAAAACATTTTGCTTTCTGTTTCCAGAATCTGGTCTCTGCTGGCTCCAATCTACTAAGTAGCTGTAGAGATGTCACAAAGGAAAGAAAAATCCATCCTGTTCTCATAGTGGCTCAGATGTTCTAGGTGCCTGCAGTCCTCACTTTGCCTGGCAGTATGAGACCATAGTTGAAGACCATGCCAACTAAAGCCATGGAAAGGCACTTAATAATCAAACAAAAGGGTCACACAGAGAAAGGGAAGCATCAGTCCTCTGGAAGAAAGCTTTGAGGTCTGTTTAGTTTAAGAAATCATAGTATAAAGCAAATGACTTTTATTTAATATGTCTGGCACTCCCTTCATGTTTATCTCTCATACAAAAAGCCTTTTGCTGTAGTACATGAATGAGAAAATCTGGGTCTTGCACTTAAGTGTGTGACTACTGGAAAGAATGGGACAGAGAGAAAGACCTAGAGAGACTGTTATAGAAATGGATAGCATGAGGTAGGTAGAGAGAAGGGTAAATGTAAAGGGAATTGTCATAGAGGTTCAGAAAGGGACACCATGGGGAAAAGAAGGGGGGGGAATAGTGGGGGAGAGGGAGCGAGGCAAACCATGAGAGACTCTTGAATGCTGAGAACAAACTGAGGGCTGATGGGGGTGGGAGGAGGGGGAGGGGGTGATGGGCATGGAGGAGGGCACTTGTGGGGATGAGCACTGGGTGTTATATGGAATCCAACTTGACAATAAACTATTAAAAAAAAAAAGGGACACCGTTGGAGAGTGACCAGCTCCTTGGTGATCTTGTTCTAGAAAAAGAACTCGTGTTGGAGGAAGATAGAAGGATTTCTGGGATTAACAGTGCTGATATAGTATTTACATATTTTCCCATTCTTGACATTTTGTTAGATTCTGTTGTGACAAGGAGGGATAGAGAGGCATTTGGCAGGAGGTCTGAGCCTCCCTTAGGCATTCAGGGGTGGGGGTGGGGGGAAGAACATAGAGGATGAGGTGCTCCTGAAAGGGGTTGTGACTACAGGTGGAGGGGTGCAGCTATTGCAAAACTACAGCATGGAAGGAATATATGCCCTGGACTGGCTGCCCAACACCCCTGCCCACAGTCTCCTGCTGGTACCTTCTGGGGCACACAGGCTACAAGAAAGTTGGGGTGATATTGTGCGATATTTAAAAGAGGATCGGGTCAGGTCCACTGTGGAAGTCATGTAGTTTTTCAGGTGTAAGTAATTCATAAACACCTTCTTGATTTTAAAATAAGCAAATGTCTCAGCTCTTCTTTCTAGAAGACTTTTACATTTTCCCTTTGTATAGATGGCCTCCTCGTATGACTACAAGCCAAGGAATCCTTAGGAAATATCTGCTTTCTCAGACTGCTTGTTTCTCACTATCAGTGCAGGCTCTTTACAAACAGGAAAAAAAATACTGTCCTCTTCTTCCGGTCATACATTTTAATATAGTTTAGCATACCAAGCTGTCAGGCTTTGATCCCCTGGGTCAGAGTTCAAACTCCTTCTAATCCTAATGTCCATATTTCTAAATTTCTGGGGCAGTTTCAAGCATAAGCCAATCAGTGTTAATAGAGAATAGTAACAGGGTTATACTTTGTGCAAAGCCTGATGGCTTTTTGGATGGTGTCCTCCGGTAGTATGAAGGTGTTTGTCTTTGTTGCTTCTTCTTTTTTTCAAGTTCATTTATTTGTTTTGAGAGAGAGAGAGAGAGAGAGAGCAAGAGCGATCACACACACGCAATCCCAATCAGGCTCCACGCTGACCGTGTGAAGCCTGATGTAGGGCTTGAGCCCGTGAACAGTGAGATCATGACCTGAACTGAAATCAGATGCTTAACCAACTGAGCCACCCAGGCTTTGTTATTTCTTCAGGTGCTTCCTTTCCTTATCTCCTGGAGCAGAGGATAGGAGTGAGTACACATTGTTCTAAGCCGTTGTTCGCCTTTGAGGTAAAGCTGAACCTCCTTACCCAAAGGAAATGGAATCTATGTGGTAGATGGGTGTGATGATGGAGTTTATGTGTCAACTGGCTTGACTCTGGTGCACAGGTGTTTGGTCACACACTAGCTTGATGTTGCTGTGAAGATTATTTTCATATATGAATAACGCCTAAAATCAGTTGACTTCAATGAAGCATATTACTTTCTGTAATGAGGATGGGCTTCATCTAATCAGTCAAAGGCCTTCAGAGCAAAGACTAAAGCTCCCCAGACAAGAAGGAATTCTGTTTCTGGACTGCAATGTAGAAAAATTCAAGTGGCAATGTCAACTCTGACCTGAATCTCTTGCCCGCCAGCTTGTCCTATGGATTTCCAGCTTGCCAGTTCCAACAATTATATAAGCCATTTCTTTAAAATATATCCTTCTGGCTCTGTTTCCCTGTAGAAACTGACCAATACAGTGGGGGAAGGGTTTGGACATCAGGGTTGACCCCCATTGAGATCTGTCTGCCCAGTGAGCACAAACACCAAGCATGAGTGTTCAGAAGATTGTGCAGCTATAGAGTCAGGCTCCTGGTTACATCAAGGAGGTTCTCCCCATAAGTTCCTGGCAGGAAACCGATGGCACACTCCAGGGGTTCACTGAAGAGACCCTTTAAGGGTAAAGGGTAAAGGAATCAAGAAGCGTGGTTCACTCAGGGGTGATCATCAGTGGGACTTGGCTAGTGCCCATAGGCTTGGGAGGTGCATGGCAGAGAATGAGATCTGTAGGGGATGTTCCCCTGATGGAGGCTGGGGCTGTGGGCAGAGGAGCACAGCCATCAGCAAAACTGAGGGTTGGCAGACAAGGTGTGGAGGCAACAAGTGCCCTGGTCTTTGTCTCTTTCAACCCCAGTCTCCTGCCAGGACCTGCCATTGTCAGAGCCCAAGCAGCAGCCACAGGGCCAGCAGAATCACTGGAAGCGTTTGGTGGGCTGGCTGGCTGGGCACCGAACAGGGGAGTGAAGGGCAGAGAATGGATCTGGGGGGATGAAAGAGAATAACCAAATCATGTGGGGCTCAGTCTTTGGAGAATTCATAGTAACTTATTAACTTTCAATACGTTATCAGCTTAATCGTACAGTTAAAGAAAAAGAAATAGGTTATTTTGGGGTGATGTAGTTACTCTATTCAACAAGGCAGTAGACGGATATAAGTATATATGCCATGATATGGTGGAGGACTATTCTTAGCCTCTGTGAACTCTGGGGTTCATGTGACTCCAATTCTCAACCACTTGGGCTGGGGGCTCCTTGACTTAGATCCTGTTCTCCCTCCCCCCCACTTCCTCCCTACACCTCCCATCTAAAAAGCCAGGTCTGGGATACTGAGTGGCTCAGTCGGTTAAGCATCCATCTCCTGATTTTGGCTCAAGTCAGGATCTCACAGTTCATGAGATTGAGCCTCTGCATCGGGGGCTATGCTGACAGCATGGTGCCTGCTTGGGATTCTCTCTCTGCCCCTTCCCTCCTTGTTTTCTCTCTCTAAATAAGTAAATAAATAAAGTTAAATAATAAATGAAAAGCCAGTCCTCAGTTCCTGCCCATCATTACATGGCTACAAAGTGTGAACAATTCCAGAGTCACGCCTTGGAATAAAGGTCTGTCATCAGCACATCACCTCATGCATAGCTCTCAGCCTCATTTTCTGTGATTAGACAAGGTTCAACCTTTTTTTTTTTTAATTTTTTTTTTTATTTCTAGGAGAGAGAGAGACAGACAGCATGAGCAGGGGAGGGTCAGAGAGAGAGGGAGTCAGACTCTGAAACAGGCTCCAGGCTCTGAGCTGGCAGTCAGCACAGAGCCCGATGCGGGGCTCGAACCCACGAACCGCGAGATCATGACCTAAGTGAAAGTCGGACGCTTACCCGACTAAGCCACCCAGGCGCCCCTCAACCTTTTAAGTGAGCATTTGATTATATGCTTATGGCTTTCCTAAGTCATAACTTTTGAGGACTTGGGAATAATTTACAATGCTAGCTGCACATGACTTGCTTTAAAACAATTGAAATGGTAGCTTTTGAATGGAAAGATTTGTTTAATTTATACCAAACACGGTGCCCTTAGTAGGGTTCTAACAGTCCTTAGCTGTTTCATTGATTTTTCTATTAAATTCCAGCACACCATCTGTGTGCATATGAACAAGTTCTTGAGTCGGGATGTGTTGGGTACTTAGGGAGAATGTACCCGATGCCAGGAAATGCGCTAAATCCTGGTTATGCAGAGATCACAGTCCCTGCTTCCTGGGCACACACAGATGGGTTGGGGAGACAAACGCACAAATGGTAGCAGCGATGTGATCAGAGCCGCGTTAGAGGCATTCATAGAGGGGCAGTGTCGTACTGGACTCAAATCCTGGGGGGCGGGGACCCCTCAGGAGGAGCCGATATCCATGTTACAGCCTGGACCTTATGGCCGGTTCAAGTAAGGACCCCAATGTGGCACAACAGGATTTTTATTGTACAAAGAAAAAAATGTGTGTGGAGGTAGAGACTGGACTGTGACGGTGTGGGCCAAGACTGAGGAGCCGGGCCTATGAGATTGCTAGACCAAATCCAGGGAGAAATGCAAGAGCCTAGATGAAAGCTGTGTGGGGCATGGGAGGAGGGGTAGAGTAGAAAGATATCGGTGAGATGTGATCGCAGAGCTTTGCCAGAAGCATGACTATGTGTCCAACGTAGTTGGCAAGACAGAGAATCACCAACACAAACGGAAAGAGGAGAGCAGTCTGGGGGGTGGCTGAGAGGTTGGCATGGATGAGTTGCCTGTAGGGCATCTAGGTAGGATGGGAGCAGACAGACCCACAGAGCAGGACAAAGTCATGGAAAAGATTTTACAGTTAACACTGTCATGGGGGAAAGGAGCATAGAATAATGGATGAAACTGACGATATCGAGTGTAGAGTGTGGGAAAGTAAGAGATTCCAAGATGAACATGCTATTCTCTGCACTTTTATGAGTGCTTGAAAGAATTCATCATTAAAAAAATAAAGTTTAAAATCACAAAAGAGAACAGGTGGAGGAAGAAAAGACTTTCATGGATAAAGGTGCGGTAACTATGAGTCTGGGAATTCATGAGTTCACGGAATGAGGGGTTTGGGCAGCTCCTGGACATAGGGGATAGAGATAAATAAAGATGGCAATTACTCAGCTGTATTTGAAAGTTAATGTGGCATTAGGGACTTCGGCCCCAGCAGTTTCATGGGTGGTTGTAGCTGGATTGGGGAATGAGAGGGAGGAGTGGAAGCAGAGAGAGGTGTAAGCTATTCTTTCGAGAAACCTCACTTGGAAGAGAAGGAATGAGATCAGGAGCTAGAGAGGCAGTGGGAGTGCAGGCACGGCATGACCAGGGTGAGGGCAGAGGTAGAAAGGCGACAGTCTAGACACCTGTGAAGATGCAGCCCTGAAGCCTCTGAGGAGATGGAGATACTGGACTGGCAGAGCAGGGGGGTTCAGGGGGCAGAGGGCACAAGCACAGAATCCCGGAGTTGCTGATTTCAGAGACAGAACAGTGCCTCTTGAGGAAAGTCCCAGGTGGGATTTGGGGAAGAGCATGGAGAAGCTCAAGGAATTGGGGTGTGCATACAGACCCTTAAAAAAATCAAACATAGCAACCAAAGTCTCCAGTTAATGTGGGGAGGGAAGGGAGGGTGGAAACGGTACAGGGGTGAGTTAGGGGGCAACATAGCCTGCAGGCTCAATGCTTCAGAGACTGGGAAAGCCTGAAGCAAAAGCAGAACCGAGCCCCACCGTTGTCCATTTAGACAGCCCCTCGGGGGGGGGGGGTGGAAATGGGTGCTGCCAAACCCAGTAGGCTCACAGGGCACAGGGAGGGGATGGGAGGCACATCCAGATTTCAGGTGAAAATTGTGAATTAGTGAAAGCAGGTTAGGGGAGCTGCTTTTTTGGCCCGATTTTTCTCTAAAGTTGAGGGTTGCAGACAAGGGAGCGAGAGGGGCACCCGTGAAAAGGATAGCAGATGGAGAAACGAGGATTTGTTCTATCTCTGTTTCAAGCATGTTTTACCCAGGATGACCGTTTCTTCATTGTGAAGAACTCTTGGCATTGTATGACTCTCTTTTGTTACTGGGGCACACGTGTCGTTCTTACGAGCCTTCTTCATGGTGAAGGTCTCACTAACACTAAAGTATATGAGTTTTGAAACGAGGACTGTAAATGGAATCATAATTCACGACCTTACTAATTTTGTACAGCTAACTGTACATCTGAAATGGCACTGTAATGTTCAAAATGCAGAACTTCCTTTTCAATTGAGCATTTAAAAACATGATGTGAGTTTGATCAACATATTATTAAAACAATTATATTTATCTATATGTATAAATAAATATGTATAATCTATTATTTATACGACACCATACTAAACCATATTATATTTCATATGTGAAGTTAAGGATAGCATTCCAGCCAAGTTCACTACAGTCGCATTGATTGATGTGTGTATATAGTTGTATGTCCATACCTATACCTATCTATCTATTTCTACCTCTATTATCTTCATTGTTTATACCCTAACTTGTGTATTAAAATATTCTGGGATGTCACCTTTAGGACTTAGCAAAGGTAAATTATTTCGAATTCTGTAATTTTAAAATGGAAGTTTGGGTAAAAGTTCATTTGCAGATAGTTGAATGTAATAACTCAGCCAGAATTTTTACCCAAATTATAAGACTATGTTGCTGTGCAAAGACCTTGAAAGACCAAGAAACGACATAAATTTATGATATAATTTTCTAAATGACCAGCCATCGCTTCTTTAAGAAATGCTATCTTCATTTGTAACTCTCAGGATACCCTGAAATTTATAATACAAATAAGATTTCTGTGGTATTGAGTCCGCAACCCACACATAACAGCCCAGTATATCTTCATTAACAAGAAACATTTCTATTGATTTCATTTTGCGATGTTTCATATTACATATAACAAATATGTATGGTCACCTAAATGAATTATTACAATCCAATTTGAAATGATTGCATAGGGTTATTGTATTATCTCTAGGATGCTTTAGTCTCTGGGTGTCAAAACTGTTTTTATTTAATGGAATAACATGGAAAAGTTAATCAGAGTAGGTTAACCTCTGTGGAACTGAAGGTCACACGCATTTACTCTCAGTTGGAAATGGAAGAGCTTTTGGTTTTGAACTCTCGCTGGGGGTGGGTGAAGGTGGACGAAGGAATAACTAGGAGTGATTTAGTGTCTGTGCTTCCTTGCATCTTGCTACTATCAGTTGGCTTATGGGGCTTTTCAATAACTGGATTTTTGATTAAAAAATTTCCTGCGAGGGAAATAAAATTAAACAGGCAATACAAACATAATAAAAAATCAATACTGCAGTTAACATTTCTATTATATGTTATTGAACGGCTCTGCTCCAGGCTCATTCAGCTTTGCATATACGTGAAACAGCTCAGTTTCCGACCAGAGTTGGGGTGAGGAAGAGTTGCAAAGAAAGTCTTCTTGTCAAAATTATATTTTCAAGATAAATGATGCTTCTTATGGGTCCGCTCACTTCTAAGGCTGAAACACAGAGGTGGAAACTTCCCTTTTGCTTCACTAATGTCTTATGTTGAGTACAGCAAATATACCAAGATGAGTGTTCACTGAGCATATCAAAACTCATTAATGCATATCATGCTTTCTCTTTCAGAAGAGTCTCTGTGAGGTTTAGGTTTTATCTTAGTGAATGTGTTGGGATTTTTTTGTTTTGCTACAAAGGCATTTGCTTGCTCTTGTAGGACTCAGATGTAGAGGTAGATGGCTAGAAAGACATCCAATTAGAGGCTGAGGATAAAGCATTACCCACGAGTTAATTACTGTAGAATAGCAAAGGCCCTTTAAACTTCTGGTCAAGATAGTCAACCGAGATAATTGTGAAAGTTCCCCACTTCTGCTCCAAAAATAAAAGCAACATGAAAATCCATAGGTGAATTAAAAAGCTGCAAAGGGCAATCTCCAGGTGCGAGAAACAAGAAGCCTGAGTTGGAGCAGAAGGTGGCCTGGGGACTCTGGATGTGGGACTACCATGAGTCTGTGTTGTAGCAGTGTACTGTGAGTGAGTTCATGCATCAACATCCTGGACGAGATGATACTGAACTCCAAGTGATAAGGACTGTCCTGTCATTGAAACAGAGATTAAGGTCTCCAACCACCAGTCCCAGATAAGGACTTTATGTTCTGGACCTTGGGTAGAAAGAGTCACTTGAGGGAAATCAGAAAGTACAAGCTGAAACAGTGAGTGAGAGACTAAATGTACACAGCAGATCTCAAGCCAAGAAATCTCATTAAAAACAAGTCTATGAATCAGCACCCCTGTATTCTTTGGATAAATTCCTACTAGTGCTATTGCTGGGTTGTAGGGTAATTCTATTTTTAATTTTTTGAGGAACCTCCACACTGTTTTCCAGAGCACCAGTTTGCATTCCCACCAATAGTGCAAGAGGATTCCCGTTTCTCCACACCCTTGCCAACATCTGTTGTTTCCCAAGTTGTTAATTTTAGCCACTCTGACTGCTGTGAGGTGGTATCTCAATGCGGTTTTGATTTGTATTTCCCTGATGACAAGTGATGTTGAGCATCTTTTCATGTGTCTGTTGCCCATCTGGATGTCTTCTTTGGAAAAGTATCTCTTCATGTCTTCTGCCCATTTTGAACTGGACTCTTTGTTTTTCGGGTGTTGAGTTTGGTAAGTTCTTTATAGATTTGGATACTAACCCTTTATCTGTTATGTCGTTAGCAAATATCTTCTCCCATTCCGTTGGTTGCCTTTTAGTTTTGTTGATAGTTTCCTTTGCTGTGCAGAACTTTTTATCTTTATGAGGTCCCAATAGTTCATTTTTTGCTTTTATTTCCCTTGACTTTGGAGATGTGCTTATAGCAGCACTATCAACAATAGCCAAATTATGAAAAGAGCCCAAATGTCCATCAACGGATGAATGGATAAAGAATTGTGGCTTATATATACAATGGAATACTATTTGGCAATGACAGAGAATGAAATCTTGCCATTTGCAGCAATGTGGATGGAACTGGAGAGTATTATGCTAAATGAAATAAGTCATTCAGACAAAGACAGATATCATAAGTTTTCACTCATATGTGGAACTTGAGAAACTTAACAGAAGACAATGGGGGAAGAGAAGGGGAAAAACAGTTTCAAACAGAGAGAGAGGCAAACCATAATAGACTCTTAAATACAGAGAACAAACTGAGGTTTGATGGGGTAGGGGAGGAGAAATGAGGGATGGGCATTGAGGGGGGCACTTGTTGGGATGAGCACTAGGTGTTTTATGTAAGTGATGAACCATGAGAATCTACCCCAAAAAGAGCACACGGTATGGACTGTATGTTAGCTAACTTGACAGTAAATTACATTAAAAAAATTAAATAGGGGTGCCTGGGTGGCTCAGTCGGTTAAGCATCCGACTTCAGCTCAGGTCATGATCTCACAGTTGGTGAGTTCAAGCCCTCTGTTGGGCTCTGTGCGGACACTGTGGAACCTGGAGCCTGCTTCAGATTCTGTATCTCCCTCTCTCTCTGCCCCTTCCCTGCTGGCACTCTGTCTCTATCTCTCTCAAAAATAAATAAACATTACATAAAAAGAAGAAAAAAATAAAGCTATGGAAAATTTTAAGAGGAAAAAAAAGACCCCAAAACAAGTCTAGCACAGAAACAAATACAAAAACAGCCTGGAACTCCACAGGGTCTGCAAGGGCCAAATTTTCACCTCCATAACGGCACACAGGTGGTGTTCCTTCAGGGGACGACATATGCCAAAGACTAACTTCCATCAGACACACCATGCAGGCTTGTGTGTGTTCTGATTTCCCTTAGAGCAACTAAAAATATTACAGAACACAGACATTTATCGCTGGAGTGAGGGTCAACAGATGCAACTAATGGAAGCGCTCACGAAGAAGTGCAGATAAATGACCAAAGAATTTGAAAATAAGCATGATTTCAATGCTCAAAGATAGAAGTGAGGAACAGATGTTATAATGCACGATGCAAGAAAAGCAGGCGGGGTTGAGAAAAAACTAAACAGTCTGATAATGCAACAGAAGGAGTAAGTCATTTTGAAGATAAGGGCGAAAAAAGTAAAATGCTCAGAATATAGCTCAAAGAGACAAAGAGATGGCAAATAGGAAGCAGAAACTGAGGCGATGAACACAAAATGAGACGCTCCAAATAGAGCCAGTTGGAGTCCCAGAAGGCAGTTAGAGAAGTAGGTGGAGAATTTTCTGTAACGAATAACTATTAGGCCAGTTTGCAATAGCATCTTAAGCCTTGAGGAGGCTCCATAACATAAATCCATATCCAACACACTGCAGTGAAGCTTCAGAATATGTAAGACGACATGAAAATCTTCATAATCACACCCTAAAATGGAGCAGCAGTCCAACTGACAGCAGGCTTTTCACTGGCAACCACGGATGTCTGAAGATGATCCTGTACTGTTTCCTAACTGGTAAGGATAAGTAACTATCAGCTTCCATCTATACTCAGTTAAATGATTGTTTAGGGGAAAGGGAGTTTTCCAAGCAACTACAAGCCTGGAATGCTGCCAGGCTCCTCAGGGTCCTCCTCCTCATTTCCTCTTTTCTCATTACCCCCCTAAAATCTCTTGATATAAAACAGGAAAGAATATCCAATGGGAAAAAAGATAGCCTCTTTAACAAATGATGTTGGGAAAACTGGACAGCTACATGTAAAAGAATGAAACTGGACTACTTTCTCACATGATACACAAAAATAAATTCAAAATGGATGAAAGATATAAATGTAACACAGGAAACCATCAAGATCCTAGAGCAGAACACAGGCAATACACCCTCGATATCAGCCATAGCAAGTTTTTACTAGCTATGCTCCTGAGGCAAGGGAAACAAATGTGAAAATAAATGATTGGGACTTCATCAAGTTAAAAAGCTTCTATACAGCAAAAGAAACAATCAACAAAACTAAAAAGCAACCTTCAGAATGGTAGGTCACATCTGATAAAGAGTTAGTATCCAAAATATATAAAGAATTTATAAGACTGAATACCCCCAAAATAAATAATCCAGTTCAAAATGGGGAGAAGACGTGAATAGACTTTCTTCCAAAGAAAACATTCAGATGGCCACCACATACATGAAAAGATGTTCAACATTTCTCATCATCAGGGAAATAGAAATCAAAATTACAATGAGATACTACATCATACCTGTCAGAATGGCTAAAATTAACAACACAGGAAACAACAGATGTTGGCCAGAATGTGGAATACGGGTTCCCCTCCTGCGCTATTGGTGGGAATGCACACTGGTGCAGCCACTCTGGAAAACAGTATGGGGGTTTCTTAAAAAGTTAAAAACAAAACTACCTTATGATGTAGCAATTGCACTACTAGGAATTTACCCAAAGGATACAAAAATACCGTTCATAGATGCCTGGGGGGCTCAGTCGGCTAAGTGTCCGACTTCGGCTCAGGTCATGATCTCATGGTTCATGGGTTCAATCCCCTCTTTGGGCTCTCTGCTGACAGCTAGCTCAGAGCCTGGAGCCTGTTTCAGATTCTATGCCTCCCTCTCTCTCTCTGATCTTCCCCTGCTCATGTTGTCTCTCTCTCTCTCTCTCTCTCTCTCTCAGAAATAAATAAAAAACATTAAAAAATGAAAAAAGAAACAAAAAAAAAACCCCAAAATACTGTTCAAAGGGCTATATGCACCCTGATGTTTATAAGAACAGTATAAACAATAGCTAAATTATGGAAAGAGCCCAAATGTCTATTGGCTGATGAATGGATAAATAAGAGGTGGTATGGATATATAATGGAATATTACTCAGCCATAGAAAAGAATGAAATCTTGCTATTTCAACAACAGTGTAGAAGGACCTAGAGAGTATTATGCTAAGTGAAATAGGTCAGAGAAAGACAAATATGATATGATTTCACTCATATGTGGAATTTAAGAAACACCCAACAGATGAACATATAGAAAAAAAAGAGAGGCAAACCAGGAAACAGTCTCTTAACTATAGAGAACAAACTGAGGGTAATTGGAGGGGAGGTGGATGGGGGATGGGCTAAATGGGTGATGGGCATTAAGGATGGCACTTGTTGTAATGAGTACTGGGTGTTGTATGTAAGTGATGAATCACTAAAATCTACAGCTGAAACTAATATGACACTGTATGTTAACTGGAATTTAAATGAAAACTTGAAAAAAGAAAAAAACCTCTTTTAACATAATGGTTTCACTCCTTGCTGTATAAATGGGTGGAAGTAAAATAAAGATATTTTCAGACACAAAAGGACTAAGAAACTTGAAACCTGAAAGAGAAAATAAAATAATGCAGTACTGAAAACAAGAATGGAAGCTATAAGGAATTATAGGCAGCAAGAAGCAAGGGCAAGTTAAGAATCCAGTAAAAACGTTTTACAAATCTACCATAAATATAATATGAATGATATTTGAGGGGCTATTTACAATGAGAAGGAGTTGAAATACTGGAGAACAATATGACACATGATAGAAGAAATCTGGGGATCTATTAAAGAGTTGTAAGAGCCTTATCTGTGGGTGTTGGTTAGCATCACAATCTGAAAAAAGAGATAGCCTGGCATGTTAACATTATATTAGTACAAATGTAGAAATATGGATATATAATTCCAAAATAACAGAAAGAAAAGAGATAAAGAGAAACAAAAACAAAGCAGAAGGCAGGAAAAGGGAGAGAAAGAAAAACACAATCAGGGAAGTGATAGAGAAAATAGGTTCAAATGAAAGATCAGTCATTAAAACAAATAAAAATGGATTAAATTCTTTTCCTAAAACAGCAGAGAGTCAGATTGGATAAAGCTCCCTCATTCCTTGGATCCTCTGAGAGAACCCCGGGTTGTCCTACTCTCCAGCATCAGCATGGGAAGAGAATTCTTCACGACAAGAGCACTTCATCTCCAGCTTTGGAAATGAAGTGTTACCTGTCGTGTCTTTCTGCAGATGTGATCAGATCCCAGGTCGAGAGTCTCCTCTGGCATCATGACGGTGTGCCTCCAGGGAACAGGGGTAGAACAGTTGATTTTGGTCACTCTACCCGGACCTAGTGAACAGAGAAAGTCTGATGAAGCGATAAGCCTCCTCCCATGTGGAGTAGATGAAGAGATGTGGATACACAGGCTGTGTAGTCAGATTCTGATTCACAACATGGTTGAATAGCTTTACTCGGAGAGTGCTGATAACTGGATCAATGGCCGCACACAGAGAGGTTCCCAGTGAAAAAAGACTTTGGAGTTTTAATTGAGTTTTGGCTCAATAGGATGTGGCTACTAGATCAGCTAATGTGATTTCAGAAGGCAATAATGGAGGTAGAGTGTCCATAATAAAGGGTGTGATAGACCCTCTCTCCTTGTTCTTATCAGACCACAGCTGGAAGGCTGAATTCAAAGGCAGGTCCAGAGGGCATCACCTAGGTGTTAAAAGTTATCATATCCTGTCACATGGACACTTAAGGAGGAAGGGTAATGCTTACCTTAGAGCAGACATTCCATTTGTCCCTAAATATTCCATGAGCTGTCGTGGTACACAGTAATTGGAACTAATCTTTGTGGCCTCAGTAAACACAACTGGAACCACTAAGAATTTTGTAACAAAACTAAAAAAATAAATGGACAATTTTGGGAGGTAGATGCCTCCTATTACAGGAAGTGTTCAAGCAAAAGATAGACCACTTTCTGTTGGCAAGCATTAACAGGGATTGATACACTGGGTCCGGGGTTGAATTTTCTGGTCCCTAATCTCCCCTTCCACCCCAAGATCTTGATTCTGTGTTGTTCCCTGCCACTTCCAGTGAGTACCCAGGGTGGGAGTATTGTCTTTTCCATCCCACTTCTGACATCCTCTGTAAGTCCTGTGTGTATTTGCGATCTAACACTTCAAGGCAAACCCTGACAATAAACTAAAAGAATTCCTAGAAAAGGTCTAGGTCTCTATGAAGAGGACACTTCAAACCTGTAATGTCTTCAGAATTACCAGATGTTACACGATTCTGGGTTCTTATCAAATTAGAATCTTGGCTTTATTTATAGCAGGAAATCGGCATTTTTCATAAGCTTGTTAAACAAGTTTGTTTTTGTTCTCACTTAGGCATAAGAAGCACTGCTTTGGGTGCAAGATTGGCTTCATCCCAATTCTGGTGAATGATTGAAACTTGTTTTTCTCAAACTTTTTTCCTGATACTCTCAATAGATGACATTCTCAGAGACATCCTCGCAGATGTCTTTGATGCAGGGACAAAAAATAGACAATAGGTTATATGTAAATCACATTCAGTTAGTTGTCACTCTGCCCTTGTTCTTGCTCAGGATGCAAGAGACATAGACATTCATTGTGGACTGATAATGGCTTATATCCATCCATCCATCCAGCCAGCCAGCCCTCCACCCATGTATCTGTCTATCCACCCATCCATCCACCATCCATCATCTATCTACCATGTATTTACTAAACACCTACTACTATTTGTAACATGTATCAGCAGATGACAGGGGAAGCTTTGTTGGGGATGGGTAGGAACTGATTCATTCCAAAGGTTATAGTGGTGTTGGCTATGCCTTATAGCAATTTTGGATTTTACCAAGAGACACATTGACCATCAGTGAAGTGTTTGGAATTCTGTCCTTAGTTGTCCCCTCCATTGGGGTAACACTGTGCCATGGGAAAAACCAAAGGCATTGGAAACAGCTAGAAATCCTTTTGAGTCCAGTATTTGACTCTGGGTGATCTATCAGCCTCTCTAGACTCAGTTTCCGAATTTCTAAAGTGAAAGAATGCTAACAAAACTGATGTGAAAAACAAATAAGATCATGTAACCAGAGTGTCGTACAATTTAAACCCTTCTATGAACAGTAGTGTGTGTGTGTGTGTGTGTGTGTGTGTGTAATGTACATCCAAGTTTAGGTCTCCCTAGAAGCAGGTTGTGAGACAAAGATTCAAGTTCAGCAAGTTCTTTTTGTAGAAAACTAGAGCCTAATGCCTTGGGGGAACTCTAGGAAACAGTGTTGCATGTCAGAATTTTCCCACCTAGTGGTGTATGTACCAACCAACACCCATCAGTCAATCACTGGGCAAGAACTCCTGGTGGCATTCATTTTCTGTCCGTTCCAGCCTGCGATGTCTATGGGGGGTACCAGGCTCTGGTGGTCAGAGAAAGCCTTCAGGCAAATAAGTGAAGGTGCTGGGAGTTGGAAGTTGGGCTGGAGGGCACTGGGAGGGAGGAGCAAAGAGATAGCGACGGGCGTCTGGAGCAGCCGCCACAGTGCATGTGTCAGCATTGGCGCATGTCAGCTTTAGATGCACTAGATGGCTTCTAACCACAGAGTCCACTGCGCTAGACAATAGTTGGGCACCAGGCGGGATGCAGGCAAAGTACTGACTGCTTGAGAGGTAGGCTGTTTTGCAACCCTGTGCCCAGAAACTGCTTTCTCTCTCTAGGATTTCCAGGTATTTTTGCCGCCACTGACACAGCCATATCCTGCTTCCTGACTCTATCTTTGCAACTTGGCTTTTCTTCCTGAACCATCGGGCTTCTGCAGCTTCTGCCAGAACACATCTCCTCTCCTCTGTCTTTTCTCCTTGAGAGCCTTGTTCCATGTGAACAAGGAATGGTCTGACGGACGTTTCCAGACAGTGTTGACACAGAAACACATCCCTCGGTGGTTCAGGTATGTTTCTGATATTAATAATCTGGTGCAGACAGAGTCCCAGATCAGAAGCACAAGATGTCTAAACCCCTTCTCATGTATACAATCCTGGTATAAGCCCTGAAGTGAGCTTTCCTCTCAGGCTGCAGGGCTGACAGCCATTGGGGTCCATACATGACACTTGCACCTGCACCTACCAGCAGCAAGTGGCCTGTTCATTGCAGACCCTTGATTTTCCCGGCAAACGTCTGTCCCCACAGCAGGGTGTTTGGGTTAGAACTGAAACGGAATCCTGTCCCATAAGCAAAACCTACTCAAAGCCTCTAGAATTAAGTGAAGGAAGGAGTGGGCCTATGTCACTGTCACAGTGTAAAGGATTTCCATTGACCCAAAGACTTGATGGAATTTCAATCCAGGGCTCTGAGTCCATCTTCTGTGCCTCTGCCTCCTCGAGGGACACGCACTGTGTCCATGGTCAGCAGAAAAAAAGGCCAGCCAGGGCCATTAATATTTCAAAAAGGTGAACTTGGAAATGGCATTGTGAATGACGCATTGACACTCCAGGGCAATTCTTGCAAGACAGTGGGTGAAGAGACTGTCAGGAAGTTCCTGCCGCAACTTGACATCTGATTCTTCCAGCCTGTTCTAGAAATAAGCTCGGGGTGTCCTCACTCCTTGGCCCAGTTGTGTCCAGACTTTCCCAAGGAGCTGTGGTCCTCCTCTGGTGCCAGTCATGGTTCACCGTGCTGCCAGCCCTGGGGGGCCCTGGCCTTTTCTCTCTCTCCTTCTCCCAAATCCCATCAGCTAAGTCAATAGATGATGTTAGATGTGATGCGGCATGTCTGTGATGCTTTGACAGTGACAGTATTTACTGAACCATACTGTGTGCTCCAGGAGGGAAATGCTGGGATAGAGGAAGATACCGTCTCTGATGTCAGAGTCCAGTCATGTACTTGGGGAGAGGAGACGATTCATATAAAGTGACAGCAACCAACTCCAGACCCCATGACCAGCACACAGGCCCCAGGGTTAGAATGAGTGCAGAAGGAGGAGAAGCTGGTATTAAGACTCAGGAAGGCTCAGGAAAGAGAAGACAATAACTTGCTTCTTGAAGGATGAGCCAAGGGACTATTTTAGTGGTGTCTCAGAGGCCCAATGAACACTGGGTCCAATATACACTGAGTCCTAGGGGAAGCACATTAAGTATTTCTTAATGAACTTAATGGACTTGGATGTGGCGATGCTGGGTAACAGTTAGGAAGACAGGCTCTGGAACCAGGTGCTGATTCTACCACTTACCAGCATTGGGGGGGGGTGGCGTGCCTCAGTTTCCCTAGCTGTGGAATGGGGATGTTGGGAGTGCTATCTCACGGGGATGGAAGGGGTGGGTAATTTCTGGCACTCCATCTCATGCCTGGTACACATTAGGAGTGAGGTCACTATTGCTGTTACTCTGAACGCTATAACCCCATAGGGGGACCCATTCTCACTGCCCAGATGGGAGAGCCCCAGCCTGTATGGGTAAGGTGATTTTTAAAAGTATTTTATTTATTTTTGAGAGAGAGTGTGACCAGGAAGGAGCAGAGAGAGTGGGGTACAGAGGATACCAAGCGGGCTCTGCACGACCGTAATGAGCCCTATGTAGGGCTCAAACTCACAAACTGTGAGATCATGACCTGAGTCAGATGCTCAACTGACTGAGCCACCCAGACACCCCAAGGTGATTTATTTTTAAAGACCCCTCAGCTGATGGCCCACAGAGGTGGAACCAGAACTGGGCTCCTGGGTCCTAACACTCTTCTGTGTCAGGCCTGAGACCCTTTACCTCATCTTTGTGGGAGAAAACAAAATTTGGTCTGAAAGTATCTAATATGTAACCATATTGTTCCCAGAAACCAAGATCAATAATTCTGAACTGTATCAAAATGCCACAAGAAAGTAAATGATTCCACAACTTTGACCACAACCCTCTAGGCATCTAGCTTCTGCTGAGCACCACACTGAGGGCTTGGGGAATGAGGATGGTTGGGTGTTTGGTGTGTGTGAGTGTGTGTGTGTGTGTGTGTGTGTGTGTGTGTGTGTCCCCACCCGCCCCGTTTTCCAGAGACTTAAAATTGAGAGAGCAAAGACAAGGCAGAAAAAGCTACAATAAAGCCAGGACCACAAAACGTGTGGTTTATAGGTTTCAGACCCTGTTCCCTGTGCTTTTCAGGGACACACTCAGTGACCCTCACCTAGAATTTTGAGATGGGTTGTATAATTAAGCCCATTTGCCAGATGAAAACACTGAGGCTCACAGGGATGGTTATTTTGCCAAAGTAACATGGTTAGAAAAGGGAGAAGCTGGGAGACAGCCCAGGCTTTTGCCTGAAGTCTTTGCTCTTGACCCCAACACGTCAGCATTTTCAGCTAGAGGAGCCAGAATGCTGGACTGTAGTTCACTGGCTGTGGGTAAATGGTTCTTGACGAAGTCTGCCTTCCATACAGTCAGGTGTGCAGGTCTCCAGCCCGCAGCACCTGCACTGTTCCCTTTTTTCTTTTTTCTTTTAACAAAGTGGACACATCCGTGTAACCAGCAGCCAGGAAGATGTAGAATACTATTAGTGTTTTGACCGTGAACTCTGATTGCCTAGATCAGAGTTTCTCCACCTTGTCTTTTCATTATCTACTCCCTGTGGAGCTTTTTAAGATATTGTTTTCCTAATTGTCTCCCTGAAAATTATAATCCCACAGAGGCTCTGTAAATCTGTGTATGTACTGGATGTATATCTGTACCTTATGCCTTAAAAAAAAGGAAGACTTTTTTGTCCCCCAAGAGCCACTTTTTATCCAGAAATAACATGCGCCATCAGGAATGTTTAGTCTAGCGTTATTAGTCTCAGCATCCATCCTAGAGCAGGGCTCCTAGTATCAATGCAGGACACAAGGGGGCATTTCAGGGACCTGAATCCCTGCCCAAGGTGTGCACAATATTGCCTACAAGTGCATTTTTTCTGGAGTGATCCCTAGTGTTCTTAAGATTATGAAAAAGCTAGCCAGATGAGATCAGTCACAAAAGCTTGGTTAGCTGCACAATGAGCCCCCTGATGTGACATTTCACTGTGGTGCACACCTCCCTCCTCCAGAAGCACCCCATAGGAAGGTTCCTTCTGTCCCCACCGCTCCTGCTTCATGCAGACCCTGTTGCCGTTGGTGTCTACATTAGGTTTCCAGGCTGTTACAAATTACCCAAACTTAGTGGCTTAAAACACATACTTGTAATCTCACAGTTTCTGTTGGTTAGGGGTCTGGACCTAGTGTACCTGAGTTTGCTGCTCAAGGTCTCATAGGCTATACTCAAGGCATCACTGGCTGGGGCACCAACTTCCCTGAGGCTCTAGCCTCTCCCAAGCTCTCTGGTCATTGGTAGAATTCAGTGTGTCCTGATATAGGTCTAAGACCCTCCAGTGCAGAGACGCCCACAGCTCCCTGGGGCATGGTGCTGTCCATAGGAAGTTCACACGACAGGTAAGGTCTTCTAAGGCCAGCAAGACCCTCTCTGGCTTCTGGAGTCTTATACATATATAAGTAACAGGTATACACACACACACACACACACACACACACACACACACACACACACACATTTATAAGCCAAGAAGAGGAATTGTATGATGCATAACGCTAGGGGTGGGGATCACAGACACCATCTAGGAATTCTGTCCCCACAGTGTCTCTGTCTCCTGGGCTTAACCTATTTGAGGTCTTCTTCAGAGAGAGTCTCTCAGAGGGGATATATCTGAAGCTTTTGGGGGTTGGGGGGTTACTCAGTTGTCTGGGAAATCAGTAGTTCGAGGTTCCTTAGCACCTACCGGTGGGGCTCACTGTTAGGAGAATAAGTTCTAGAGATGAACTAGATGGAGTAGAATCTAAGCTTGGCTCACCGGCAGTGAGATCTTGGGCAAGTTACTTCACTTCTCTGTGCCTGAGTTTCCTCATTTGTAAACGAGTTACTCCATGAGTCATTGTAAGTAGCGAGTTTAACAACCAGAGAAGAGTAGAAGGATGTCTGATATATAGTAAGCACTCAGTCAGTGTCAGCAAGAATAATAGCAATATCATTTTTAGTCTTAGCATCCATCCTGTGCAGGAGTACACCCTGGGCCAGCGCCTGTTTGACCCTGTTGATGTGTGACTTGGGCTCATTCTTCTAGCACCTTATTCTAGGGACAATGTGAGTTGTGCATGTTGAGATTCCTTCTTTGGGCTCCTTCTCACTGTGAAGTGGACATGTGACCCTGTTGTAGCTGAAAGTTGATGGCTGTCTGGATCTCTCAATACAGAAAGCCTGTCAGAGCCATGTCATCTTACCTCTGTGCCTGAGAGAAAGTTCTTGGGCCTCCCCTTGGGTACCAGGGCCATACCAGAGCCTGTCTTTTCAGGCTCCTTGATCATCCCCCCGAATCCTATGGGTTCCTTCCAGTTTCTTTCTACAGAACTCCACACTGTGTTGGAGTCATCCAGAGTTCCTACCAGACAGGCCATACTGACCAGATGGAGAGAAGGTGGTCAGCTGTCCAGACTGGTTTGTCCTAAAGGGAAAGACCTAAGTATAATGTGAATTCAGAAGAGCTCTCTACTCTAGACAGCTGTGCAACTGGGGCAGCAAATATTTCTGTCTTTATTCATTTCACCCAACCTTGGGAATTTCTTAATGAATTAGTTGGAACAACGTGGATTATTTTTTGGCTCCCAGTATTTAAACTAGTCTTGTATGATGATTGATGGTCACATACATAAGGTATCAATAAGCCTTGATGTATTAATTTTTAAAAGTTGAAAAACTTAATGAGGCACTAAAATATAAAAGCAACCCTCAGTCCTCATCAGAAATATTGATTACATACTTTGTCAGATAGGTTTCTTTTAAATGCCCAAACTCAGATGCTCAGATTAAAGAGATGTCTACCATTTATGGCCAAATGTTTTCAACTATAATGTATCTCGAGGACCTATACAATGTCTGTCACTCTGCTGAGTGGTGCATATTGGGGATTAAAACACATGTGCTTCTTGCCATTAGAGACCTTACAATTGGATGATTAAGGTATTTTGAAAATCCCCAATTTAAAAAAAATTTTTGTGGGAACATTAAAACTGACTGGGTGGCTCAATTGGTTAACCGTCCAACTTCAGCTCAGGTTATGATCTCACAGTTCGTGGGTTCAAGCCCTGCATTGGGCTTTGTGCTGATAGCTCAGAGCCTGGAGCCTGCTTCAGATTCTGTGTCTCCCTCTCTCCCTGCCCCTTCCCTGCTTGTGCTGTCTCTCTCTTTCTCTCTCTCTCAAAACTAAATAAACATTAAAAAAAAATTTGTGGATATTTTTCATTTTCTGAGGCCATACTTTCATTCTCTGATAGCTAGTGACTAGCTATTTTCAGTAGTATTTCTGAGTAATGTATGACCAAATGTTATAGAATGAATAAGGTGATGTCAACACACTATGGCGCCTGAAGGTTTGTTTGCTATATTTCTATCTTTTTTTTTTTTTTTTAATTTATTTCTAGGAGCGAGAGAGAGAGACAGCATGAGCAGGGGAGGGTCAGAGAGAGAGGGAGACACAGACTCTGAAATAGGCTCCAGGCTCTGAGCTGGCAGTCAGCACAGAGCCTGACGCAGGGCTTGAACCCATGAACCGTGAGATCATGACCTAAGCGAAAGTCGGACGCTTAACCAACTAAGCCACCCAGGCGCCCCATTGTTTGTTATATTTCTATTTTGTTTACTTTAAAAAAAATTTACTCATGTCTATTTATTAAAAATCAGTATTTAATAATAATGATATACATCATTTTCAGTAAATTATCTAATATAAGTATAGTTGGGCCACAATAATAATTTCCCCAAGAGATAAAAAATATTAAATATAGTTGCCATTTTTAATCTTGAATATGATGCATTATTAATTTTCAATAATTAATTTTAGTAGCTACAGACACATATAAAGAATTATGAATCAATTTGGGGGGAAAGGATATGAACTAAGTTTCAAAAATACTTCCAATGAGAAATTGACTAAGAATAGTTAGGTTTTTCCTGTGCTAGGAAATTCTGGGGGAGACAAAAAGAGAAATTTGACTTCAAGTGCTACATCTAAAAAAAAAATCATGTTGTGGAACTGCAATTACCTTTAAACTAGCAGAAAGAAAATTGTGCATCTCCAAAATATGCAGAGTATCCAACTTGCAACTAATCCTGAATTTCAAATCAATAAGGTTTAATATTTCACCAGCAATCATAGGTTGAAATCAATGCTGTCACGGCTCTTTGGAAGAATAGAAGCTTATGAAACAAAGCATTGAAGGCAATCATCCAAGGATGAAATAAAGAAATATGCTTTGCAAGGGCTTTTGTGAAAGGAAAACATACGGCAGCTCAACCCTTCCCCCCGCCAAGGGTTTTGTTTCATTTCAATGTTAGATCCTGGTGGCCCAAGAAAATGGCTCCAAAAGACCTGTGGCAGATGGCGCAGGAATGCCACCAGCTGACTGAGTATCTGAGAATGAGGCAGGGGGTGGGTTCTTTCAACCTGGGAACCCTGATGTTTATGCAGCTAAACTATGGAGCCTGTATCAGTTAGTGTTTACTGCGTAACAAACTACCCCAAATGAAGTAGGTAAAAACAGTAGCCATTTGTTTCACACTGTGGGTTGGTCTGCATTCTCAGTTGGGCAGTTTTTCCAGTCTCTGCTGGGTTGGCTCAATCTACAGTCAGTGGTTGGGTCACCAGGGACCTGGCTAGTCCAGAATGGCATCAGATGGATAACAAGCTTCTCTTGCACGTTGTCTCTCATCCTCCAGAAGGCTGGCCTGGGATTGCTCTTTGCAGGATTCTGAGGTGGGGGGATTAGTGCAAGTCCTTTTGATGCCTGGGCGCCAGATTTTCAGACTGTCATTTCCACCCCATTCTTTTGTCTTAATTAAGTTATAACAACAACCCAAATTCACAGTATGGAGACAGGCTGCCACTTCTTGATGGGAAGCATCACTAAGTCACATGCAAAGGTTGTGACTCTCTCAAGGATCGAAGGATTGTGGCCATTTTTCAGTCTACCACAGAGCTATTCTTAGCATTTGTCAGGTCCCAAAGAGAATCAGACTTGTGGCAGTTACACACTAGAAACACCATCTCCCCAAGGAGGGCACCATATCTGGATGGAGCTTGGATTAGAAGAACTTCATGATGATCTCCAGTGCAGTTTTCTCACCACTTTACAGAAGGAGAAAATAACAAATTAGTCTTCCCCTGAGATCTCCAAGGTAAGGCCTTGTTTCAGAGAGAGAGAGAGAGAGAGATAAGGGGGGGGAATGTAAGTCGGGGAGGAGTAGAGAGTGAGAATCTTAAACACACTCAGCATAGAGCCCAATGCAGGGCTCGACTGTACCACTCTGGGATCATGACCTGAGCCGAAATTAAGAGTCAGACACTCCACCAACTGAGGCACCCAGGTGCCCCTCCAGGGGCAGGTCTTAAGAAGAGGAAGTAAAGAGAACTAGATCTTCAACATAGAATGAAACATCATGATGATTAAATTCTGAATGGTCAGTTCACTGCGGAGGTGACGACATCTTGCATTATACAAGAAAGCTGAGGGGATGGCTCCAGCAACAGCCTCTGAGTGCTTCATGGACTTGAAATTGCTGGAAAGAAAATGTTCCTTTTCGGCAGCTGGTAAAGTCTGGGAATTCCCAGACACACATGGCTGGGGGGATCATGTCACTCAGGCATGAGCTAGGGGCCTGTGGGATAGTCCAGTCTTCAGAGGTGACTCCAGAAGAGACCTGGTGCCTACATTGCCCTCTTGTTACATTCATAGGCTAACAAGCCATTTGTCTGGGCACGGCCAAAGAGAATGTTAAGGGCATGATGCCTGAAGGCTTCCCTGGGGCCAGGGGCCCAGCTCTGAACTGACCATCCATCTCCTTGCTCCAAGTAACTGTTGATTCTTGCTCACCACCTGCAGCAGACAGACCTTCAGGTGGCCCTCATACGTCTACCCAGTGTAATCACCTCTTCTAGAATGTGGGCAAGACCTCTGACTTGCTTCTGAGCAACAGAATATGGCAAGGGTCAATTGATGCTCCTGGGATGAGGTTACCTTATATGACGAAAGTGATGGAATGCAGCTCCCGATCCAGAACTCTGTCTGCTGTGAGAGTGGGCAGTGCGGGGGCACAGAAGCATCAGAGGCAGGTCCTTCATAATAGAGAGGATGATGAGGAAGCCAACAAATCAAGGAGATCTGAACTTTAAAGTTGCCAAGTGTGGGCAGACAACAACATCTCGTCAAAGGAACTGCATAGAGAAGCTAAAATTCCAAAAGGGTAAATATGGGGAAAGTTTCAGGAGTAGGAACTTTTAGAACATCATGGGGATTGTGGCTGTACTTCCAGCCTGCTGAGGTCAAATGCTACCTGTTCTGTGAAGCTTTCTTTGAATGGCTCCAACCCAACTTAAAGTTAAATGTCACCCTCTCTCCATCTTGAAGCTCTTTCTTTGTGCCTCTATTATAATCAATTTCATCTGCCTTTTACCTGCCAATTACTTACTTTAGATTTTAATCTCCCCCCCCCCCCCCAGGGAAAGCCATGTGTCATGCTCATTTTTATTTTCATCACACCTTCGCTATGTACACAAAGTGCCTTGAAGTAATAAGTGGCTATGGCTTATGTAATAGATCTAACCAGCAGGCTATGTTGATGGCAATTTGATTGTCTACACATTTCCACATACCCCAAGCTTAGCCCTGTAGAACCACACAGAGCAACATCTCACCCGAAAAAGGAATAGTTAGTTCCTCTAGTACCCCAGCCTATAAGTTCAGGACTGGGAATTCCATCCCTCATGGGGCAGCATGAGCCTTGAGTTTCAGGAAGCCCTGAAGCTTTCTGAGCTCCTGTAATTCCTTCTCTCCTCATGGAGCAGTGGACATCATGTTTTCTCATTCTTCCCTATGTCACTCTCCAGATGTTAGAAGACTGCCATCCTTGCCTTTCCTTGGGCAAGTATTTCCAACTACATCAACCATCTGTCAGCTAGTGTGACAGCCACATCCTTTGCTGTTATTGTCGCCCTCTACTGAATTCTCTCTTTCCTGTCCTAGAATGCAGTATCTGACGTGAACCTGGGTATCTCCCAGCCTACCACATAGCAGGATCATAACTACTTTTGGAGGGGATCCCAAGTGTCTATCAAGGCAATTCAAAATCCCTTGGGTCTGTTATTGGCTACAACAAATCATTGAGGCACATTGTGCATGGGGCCAGGTCTTCTCTCCCTGAACTGCTCTTAAGCCAAGATTCTCACACCCTCTATTGTGCTATTGATTTTGGTATACATTACAGGACTTTATCTTCATTCCTATTACATTTCTTCTTGATGGTTTTGGGACCATTTGACTAGCAGGATAGCATTTTAGATCCTGATTATTTTGTTTAATGCATTAGCATCGCCTCCCCCTCACCATCCTTCCTGTCCGTTAATGTTCCAACGAGCACGTCTCCTACAATGCTTGCTGTTCAAGACACTGATGAGCTCACTGAACACAAGACTGAAAACACAGCCCTGGGGCGCATGGCTATGGTCTTCTTTCCAAGTTGACATCACTCTATTAATCAACACTTGGGATATGCTTGTCTGACCAGCGACAAATTCACTTAACTGTACTCTAACCTCACCCTCATTTCTCCCTCTTGTCCACAAGAATATCCTATGCAACTCTGTCAAGTACCTTGCTGAAATCCAGATCCACTGATCAACCAGCCTAATAACCCTATCAGGAGAGGAAACGAGATTAGATTGGGGTGACTTGTCTAAGAGCGGCCAGCCTCTTGGCAGTCACTGTTTGTCCCTGAGCACACAGATCAACCTATAATGATTAGTTTTCGTGTTCTGCCAGGGATCAATATTAAGCTCACTGGTCTGTATTTAACAGAATATCCTTTCCTCTCCACTCCCTACCTCCTTATCTTCAAGCCCTCCTCCAGCCCTTTTGAAAATGGAATGCTTTGCCTCCCTCAACTTTGCAGGAATCTTTCCTTTTCTTCTCAATTTCTTGAATAATTTTTACATCTTTTGTCACTTTCACGTCTCCTGATAATTTCCTGGGTATCTTTGACTGTCCCCCAGCCTCGGTTTCCTCCTTTGGGGAAAATAATGCCAATCTTATCTAACTCCTGATAAAGAAATATGCATGAAAGCTCCTTGCACAAGTCCAGCATAGAATGAATAATTGTTAATTGAATAAACTACAAAGAAGGATATAAATGCAGAATTTTGCTATAATTACATGAGATACAGATACCCACAGAATACTTTTTTAGAAAGCTTAATAAATTATGCTTTAAATTTCATTGTGTGCTGTCATAATTTCAGTAAGGTGTTCCTCAAAGAATCTAAAAATCTTTGGCTCTAAAGCTATTTGAAATTTTTTACCCTAGAATTGGATTTAATAAGAAACCTAAGGTTTTGTTACACCCTGATTGCTTAGTTCTAGTTAAGGAAGTTTAAGATTGTTGACATAGTTTGGGGCGCCTGGGTGGCTTAGTCGGTTAAGCGTCCGACTTTCGCTTAGGTCATGATCTCACGGTTCATGGGTTTGAGCCCCGCGTCAGGCTCTGTGCTGACTGCCAGCTCAGAGCCTGAAGCCTGTTTCAGTCCGTGACTCCCTCTCTCTCTGACCCTCCCCTGCTCACGCTGTCTCTCTCTCTCTCCTAGAAATAAATAAAACATTAAAAAAAAATTAAAAAAAAAAAAAGATCGTTGACATAGTTTGTACCAGTGTTTTTTTGCTGGTTGAAGTGGGTAAACCAAATGATAGGATATTGGATCAAATAGTATCATATTTGAAACCTGGGAGAAAATAGAGTATTGAAAGGGTGAGGGAGATCTATTGGAAAAGCATTTCTTTAAATTTTTTTAACATTTATTTTTGAGAGAGAGAGAGAGCATAAGTGGGGAGGAGCAGAGAGAGCGAGAAGGAGACACAGAATCTGAAGCAGCCTCCAGGCTCTGAGCTATCAGAGCCCAACACAGGGCTCAAACCCACAAATTGCGAGATCATGACCTGAGCTGAAGTTAAATGCTTAACCACTGGGGCACCAAGACACCCCTTAGAAAAATGTTTTTTAATGGAAATAGAATTTGGGTGATAGGTGTTAATTACAATGTCACTGTTAATTGGCAAATTGCCCAGAAGTAGCAACAAAGTCTGTTATTTCGATTAAACTGATGGTCTTCCTCCTTGCTACACAGAATATGATCTTTACTCTTCTGGAAGTAAAATAATATTTAGGCTGGAAGGGACCTTCACCTTCAACCCAAGTTAACACCCTTCTTTTATAGAATGGGAAACTGAGGCACCTAGAAACTGGGTGACTTGCTCAAGCTGATCCACTGGGCGATGGCTGAACTGGAAGTCACAGCATGGTCTTCTGACTGGAGATCTATGCAATTTGCAATGATTTGTAGCTGCACTGACAGGTCTGGGATCTTTGAGGTGATCCTTTGTAGGTCCTTTGCTTCTGATTCCATTGGATGGTGGCCAGAAAAAAAATCCTATGTGTCGTTATCATTTGTCTGCCATTTAACTTAGTTCTTGGAAACACGAAGCTTTCAACTCTGGACTGTCTGGTGCCCAAGGCAACGTGGATGTGAAGATGACAATGCACATCTCTGTGATGTACATATTAAAGCTGATTGATAGAAGGCCACGGATAAAATGTCACATCTTATAGATGTGGATGGGCCACGGGGCCAGTGATAAAGCGAGACTGGTGGGCTCTGACATCCACACAGCCTGGCCTTATTATTGACAGTGGGAGATAGTATTGATCCAGCTGCCAAGATGATCCTATTATGCAATTAGAATATTAGATTTGCATTTTTAATTCCTTTAGAAGAGATTGGCTTGAAGCAATTATGGCAGGAAAATATTAAGATGGATCCAGCTTCTTTGAAAGTAACTCAGAAGAAGCTTTTAGGAAGATGTAGTCATTATCAGAGAAAAGTTTTACTTATAAAAATGGGTAATGAGGAAGGTAAACACACAAGGCTAGGCAAATTGGAAGGGCTCATGGATACCAAGTTTTCCCCTGTGGAAAAGAAGAAAACTACCTGACCGTAGGACACAGTCCAGACCAATTCGGACATCGCTTACATTCCCTGTGAAATCCCTAGCGGTGCTGCACTTTGTTCTCATTTGGGCAGATTTCCAGATTGTGTCCCAAAGCGTCTGGGCAGAATTGTGTTCCCATGCTCCACTCCAGATGATCTTCCTCTACTGGCTTAGCCCACTTGTTGGGTTGTTTTGTTTTGTTTTTTTTTAATTTTTATTTATTTGTTTGTTTATTTATTGTGGTGTGTTTTGCGGTGGCTTGGCTCCATGCGCAACTGAAGTCAATCCTCCTTCCCTTGAGATAATAATATTTTTTTTCAATTGTAGACTCACTTTATAATAGCTTATGGGGAAATCTGTAGAACCCAAGGTAGTAGCAGGTGCTTTTAAAACTCTAAATTGCCTCCTTTTGAAGTGTGGATGGCCTTGGCTCCTTTAGGGCTGCCGGGGCCAGATCTGTGGTCCCAACTGTTCCTGAGCCCTTGGGGAATTTTCTGGGTAAAGCTGAAGTGAGGTCATCATATAAGAAACTGAAGGGACAGCTATATGAGGCCTGCATGTTCAGTGTAGGAGACAGGGAGCTTTTTCTATAAAGGACCAGAGGGGAAATATTTTAGGCTTTGGGTGTGGGAGGGGCACCTACTGACTTTGTCTCGTGTCCTTCTAATCCGTTCGGGTCACTTGACAAAATCTGGCCGCAGGCTGGATTTGGCCTGCAGACCACAGTTTGCTGACCCCTGGTTTGGTGGGCAGCACATGCAGACCAAATGACTCCCCTGGATTATTGGTTAAATGCCTTCTACATGGCAGATACTCCCTTTCGAGGGAAAAAGATGGCTTCTGTCCCCTGGTAGACTGGCTTCTGTCCCGCTCTGGTTGAGCAGGAGAGGCAAACATGTAAGACATTACAATAAAGCAGGATAATTGGTATGATGCAGGGAAGGATACCTAGTAGGGGGTCAATCGTATTGATACCACCACCTCCCCCACCGACCCCAGAAAGAACACAGCAACAATTGAAATCTAGATTTCACTGCTAAGGGTTTTCCATAGAGCAATGAAAGAGGAAAGTTAAAGCTTTTTAGAGAAATCCAGAAAAGGCTTTCAGAGGTCACTGTATTTGAGTCAAGATTTGAAGGGATAGGAGTTTGAACAAGGAAGGAACAACATTACAAAGGCAACGGATCGAGGAGAGCACATTGTGTCTGGTGCCTCTGCTCAGCAGCTAAGGGTCTACGTGGCGGACGATGTTAGCTAAACCGGGCAAGGGAGCAGGTCTGATGCCGTATTGACCACGACAAGGCTCACCTAGTGGAGGTATTGGCAGAAAGAGCTAGGATGGAGACACAAGTGTTTTGGGGAGGTTGATTTATGCTCAATATGAAGAGGACATTTTTAGTCACAGGTGGGTTCCAATTGTCCACTCAGCAGACATTTATCAAGTTCCTGTTTGTATTGGACATGGCCTTGGATGTCAAGCTAAGAAGCTTGAGAACACAACCTGCCCTCTAGAGGCTTACAGGTGGATGCCTTTGTAGGAGGAGCTGAGCTCCTGAGAGCTATATGGCTGCAAGCAGGAAGGGTGATATCATGGATACATATAAATAATGTATTTAGGATACGAGTGGTGACTTTGAGAGTCTTTGAGAAACTTTAGTCTCACGGAAAACATAAATTGTTTAGTCTCGTGGAAAACAAAACATATTTCAGAGCTTATGCTCTTCAAAGACTTGGCAGAGGTAAACTTGCCCCTCACTTCTCTGCAAACTGCCAGATTCATTTAGTCCCTGGGTTCTGCTAAAAATTTTTCCTGATACATTCATTTCCTGGGGCTGCTGTAACAAATTGCCACAAGTCAAGCGGTTAAAGCAACAGAATTTAGCCTCTGACAGTTTTGAAGGCTAGAAGTTCAAGATCAAGCTGTCAGAAGGGTTGGTTCCTCTGGAAGTTCAAGAGAAGGGAAAGAATCTATTCCACACCTCTCTCCCAGCGTCTGGTGGCTATCTGCCGTCTGTGGTGTTCCCTGGCTTGTGGCTACCTCCGTCCAATATTTGCTTCTACCTGACATGCCTTTTTCCTTGTACTCCCTATGCCTTTATCTTTACATTTTTATTTAAAACAAATTTTTAATGCTTATTTATTGTTGAGACAGAGCATGAGTAAGGGAGGAGTAGAGAGAGAGAGAGAGAGGAACACCCAATCCGAAGCAGGCTCCAGGCTCCGAGCTGTCAGCACAGAGCATGATGCAGGGCTTGAACTCACAGCTGTGAGATCATGACCTGAGCCAAAGTCAGACACTTAACTGACTGAGCCACCCAGGTGCCCCTGCCTTTCTCTTATAAGGACACCTGTCATCAGATTTAGGCAGTATCACACTAAATCCAGGATGATGTCATCTTGAGATCCTGAGCCTAATTATATCTGTAAAGACCTTTTTTCCAAATCAGATCACATTCCCAGGTTCTGGAGGTTAGAACTTAGACATATCTTTTTGGGGTCCCTTGAGTATATCCCTATTCAACCCCCTATACCTGGTAAATAATAGCCCCTGTGATTTTTATTTATTTTTAAACTTTCTTAATGTGTATTTTTTTGAGAGAGAGAGAGAGAGAAAGCAGTGGAGGGGTAGAGAGAGGGAGACCCAGAACCCAAAGTAGGCTCCAGGCTCTGAGCTGTCAGCACGGAGCTTGAACTCAAAAGCCGTGAGATCATGACCTGAGCCTATGTCAGATGCTTAACCAACTGAGCCACCCAGGCGCCCTGCCCTTGTTATTTTAAGACCATGCTGCTTGCATCCAGGTTGCCTACTATGTGATGAGGAGGCAGGAAATTCTCCGAGGCATGGGCTTGTCACTGTAACTTGCCTGTGAGAACGAGAAGACTTCTGTGGGGGGAAGCCTCAGAGCGACTTCAGGGCAAGGGACTAACGTTTGGAATGCAGGGGCTCAAGAGAATTGAGGCTTGGCGGCATTTGCCCCGGAGGCCAGCTGCTTCAAGCAAGGCTGCTCCTGGAGCTCAAAGTGGTCTTGTCGGCAATGTCACCCTGCAATCCAAAAGACAAAGATGAATGGAGTAAAAATGTAGTACTCTTGATTTATCAAATGATTCTACCTAATGAATCCATCACATTCAATAGAAACCACATTAGCAATTCCTGTTATTGGTCATATCCTCCCGAAAGCCCCTGAGGTCCACCCCAGCGCCCACATGATCCATTCAGAGGAAAAAGAATGCAAAGTTTAAATAGATTTTTCGGTAAGTGTAAACTGCTCGGATGAAATGATACAAAGCCCAGCGCAGAGGTGGCAAAGAGACCTGGCTTCTTTTCGCTATTACGGAGCTAGCTGGGTGGTTATCACGCAACCCCGTGGAAGAACCAAGACCTTTTCATCAGTTAATTGGAGCAACAATATGGTGTTCTAAAAACGTTTGATTCCGATTTTCATAGTTGTACTAGCTGTGGCAGGTTCTTGGAGATTTCTGTAACTGTGTGTGTTAGTTTCTGGAGCTGTGTGTTTGTTTCCTTGCCTTAAGCAGCTGACTGGATCCCGGCTTTAAGCTATTGCAACGCTTAAGTCTCTTAGCTCAGTTCAGCAAACATCCTTAAGCACTCACTGTATACCTGGCTCCATGCCAAGGCCAGTTATTAAGATGCTGAATAAAACTACTTTAGATATAAGGTGGGATAAGTGCGATCCTTTCCATTGAATACCCTAAAGCTTTAAAGTCTCCTGTATATTTGTAAGATTTTTTTTTTTTTTTTTGATGTATGCTTTTGAATGGTAATGAAATGGAAGGACTGTAAGGTGAAGTGAGTCCTCTGTAATTTTAACTCGGGGTCTTCACTTTCTTCAGCTTTGAGTCAGTATGAATAAATGCCTTAAGCCCTTGTCTCTCTGGGTCTTTTGAAGGAAGCACGAGATGTTAACACGGTGATGCTGTTTCCAGAGAACAGCACCATTAATTGGGTCTTGGCTATTTTCTGTATAGACTGAAGGTTGATTTGGGTGTCAGCAAGTTGGAACTCGAGCGCATCCATCTTTCCTGTAAATTCGGCTGTTCCCCACCCCCATCCCCATCAATCGCAGTCAATACGGCTGCTTTTCATCAAGATTCTCCCGTGAGAAAGGGAAACGTGGAAGAAGTATCTTTGCATTTCCTTTAACTTCTAGAATCAGTGCTACCCAGTAGAAATATGAAGCAATGTAATTTAAAATTGTCTAAGGAAAAGAGACAGCTGAAATTAATTTTAATGGTCTATTTTAACACAATATCCAAAATATTATAATGTCAAAAAGCAATTGATATAAAAACTATTGCAATATTTTATGCTTTTATTCATATTGAGGTTTCCAAATCTAGGGTGGTTTTTAAAAATTTTTTAAATGTTTATATTTGAGAGAGTGTAAGTGGGAGAGGGGCAGAGAGAGAAGGAGACAGAATCAGAAGCAGGGCCCAGTCTCTAAGCTGTCAGCACAGAGCCTGATGCGGGGCTTGAACCCATGAGCCGTGAGATCATGACCTGAGCCAAAGTCAGACACTTAACTGCCTGAGCCACCCAGGTGTCCCCTGGGGTGTTCATTACATGTATGGCAAAAATTGATTTGGACCAGCCACATTTCAAGTGTTCAATAGCCACATGTGTTTAGCGGTTACCATACTGGAAATTGCACTTATAGGGGAATGTATCAGTATTAGCTTTTAATAAGAAGGATATATCAATCTTTTTAAAGAAGCACTAAGGAGTTAAAATGGATTACTTTGTGGGAAGTTTAGGACTATGTTTCCCAAGAAGAAAAATTTATGAGAGTTTTTATTGTAAAAATATCTTCAAGTTGAGTGCATGTGTGTGATGTGTGTAAACGCACTTGTATACATAGAGACTTATATTTTAATGCCTTATCAATAAAGAACATGATAACTGGCTTCAGAATGTACTGATTGCAACACTAGCCTACAACCAATTAAAGGCTAGGAGTGTAAGTGTTATGGGCACTAGTATCCAATAAGAATTATTGCATAATGATTATAAAAAGTAAAGGGGGGCCAGACAGCACACTGAGAGTTTTGCATGGCTATGCTCATGTGTGGCCCGTACATTGTCATGTTGTTGTGAGGGAAGAAAAAATGAGGACTTCCAGTTTGGAGAAGAGAAAGAAAACAAAAATCTGCTTGGGCCACCAATTCATCATGTAATCATGGTTAGTATCTAGTAGCTTTATATAATTTGGATGGGGTATTAATTTGGATAGTATCATCTTCACCAACCCTTGTCTTGTGATGTGATGTTGAAGTGCTAGATTCTTTATAATTTTATTTTTTCTTTATAATTTTAAATGAAAAAGATAAAGGGTGTGAACAGCAAATAAAGAATTATGTACTGATGAGTCTCCTAGGGAATCATTCGCTTGTATAAGACATACAAGTGTTCATGTGCCCACCCTCTGCACACACAGCCCATCCACCCCAACCCTCCCTGGTTCCTTCTCTCACCTATGAAACAGTCTGGACCACCTGGATTTAATTCAGCTGCTAATATAAAATGGCTTGCTAGCAAATGTGATTGAACTAACGCAGCAGGCAAGTCCATGCCACCAATCCCCACCCCTACCACATTCTCAAGTGCCAGGTGGCATCGGTGCCCCAGGTGACATTGGTCAGAATATCTAGTCCCAGGGCACCTGGGTGGCTCCGTCAGTTAAGCGTCTGACTTTGGCTCAGGTCATGATCTCACAGTTCATGGGTTCAAGCCCCATGTTGGGCTCTGTGCTCAGAGCCTGGAGCCTGTTTCAGATTCTGTATCTCCCTTTCTCTCTGACCCTCCCCTGCTCATGCTATCTCTCTCTCTTTCTCCCTCAGCAATAAATTAAAAAAAAAAAAAAATTAAAAAAAAGAATATCTAGTCCCAGAACATTATAGCTGAAAGTAATCGTCAAGGTCCTCCAGTCCACTCTTCTTATTTATTAGGAAACTGAGGCACCAAGAAGAATGCCATGGTTGTGTAGTCAATTAGTTGCAGAACTGGGACCGGAACTGAGGGCCCCTGATTCCTGATTCCTATTCAGTGCTTTACACACTGAGAATTATTGGAGGGGAAAGTTACATAAATTAGGCAATGGTTTATCAATCAGGGTCCCTTTATTCCTAAAATCCAGTCTAGGTATTTCAGACAGGGAATTTAATAAAGGAAATTAGATACACACATGATATTATAGCTAAGACATCACCAGAAAGCCAATAGGCAATCAGCGATCAGTTCTAAGAACATCCCACTGGTATCCCTTGGGCTGGAAGGACTTTGGGAAGATGTGACATCAAACTGGGGCCCCCTGGGAGGGACTGCCTGACTGAAGCTGAGAACCCAGCATGGAGGGCTATCAGGTAGGAGACTCAGGTACTGTTGGTGGCCTTGTTACAGGAAGAGTAAGAAAGATTCTCAAGTCTTACCACTGCCTCCTATTGGACAAGCCCATTAAAAGCTGGTTGGCAAGGGGTCTGGGAAATGGAGATTCCTGTGGCATAGAACAGAGCAGGGCAAAGGTTGGGAAGGCATCTGAGAACAGATAGTCACCTGCCACCACAGGTGGATAGCCTTAAAAAAGCTGTAGGGCTATTACAATAGCTTTATCACCTACTTATGTTTTAAAACTAATCTTAGAAATAATTTGTGCACCAAGTTCACAATAACAAAGGTAGAGTGGAAATGCCAGTTGAGAATCAAACCTTGGCCATAAATGTTCACAATGAAGAGCTGGCTGAACCCAGCATGCCTTTGGCCTTACTTTGGCCCATCCTCATTCATTTGTCTGGAGGTGTTGGACTTCCCAGTTTCTTGTCTGAATGTATAGCCTTGTTCTTCTTACACAGTGCACAACTTCTGCTCATGGCTTCCTGGATATTTCTTCTACTTGTTTCACAAGTTGGAACTTCAGAGAATGGTTCCTCAGGTACAGGATGAACCCAGAATTCATGACTGAAGGGGCACTCTTGCATAGAAGGGGACGTTTTTTTGGTTTTGTGTTTGTTTTTGGGTTTTCACAGTCCTTTTTTTTAAGTTCATCTATTTATTTTGAGGGAGAGAGAGCACAAGTGGAGGAAAGGCAGAGAGAGATGGAGAGAGAGAGAATTCCAAGCAGGCTCCACCATCAACACTGAGCTTGACATAGCACTCCATCTCACAATGGTGAGATCATGACCTGAGCTGAAATCAAGATTTGGTGGCCCAACTGACTTAGCCACCCAGGCACCCCAGCAGTACCATACATTTTAAATTACTTTTTAGCATTAAATGGTGCATGGCAGGAAAGAGTTAATGTACCCAGTCCCCCAGAGGAGAAGTAGCTGAAGCACTGAAACATTAGCCAGCTTTGAGGATTTTCTTTGTTCCAAGAACTTAATGCTTTGCACCTATTAACTCAGGTAAGCCTCACACTCATCATGCTGTGTGTTAGAAACAACTTGTTCCCCCCCCCCCTCCCAGTTTTCAGGTGAGGACACTGAGGACTAGAAATGTAACTTGGCCAAGTTGGAAGGTTGATAAGTAGTGGGGCTGTGTTTGGAACACACCTAGTTTGTCTGAAGTGATCATTTATTAACCACTCATCTGCACCTCACTCCCATTTGTGTGGGCTGGTGCAGGTCCTCCCCAGGCTCCTCCTCCTGACGCATGGGGCTCTGATACCCAGAGGGCCATTGAGTTGGCAGGGAAGCTGCCGATGCTGTCACGAGGTGGTGAGTGCCACATTATTGCAGGGCACTTAGTTGCTAATTGCCATTTAATCACAAGATGAATATAGTTATTTCTTTTCTCCCCCTACCCCAGTACCAGTGAGATGGTAATTACTGCTGAACTAAGTGCTGAAGATGTGGCTTTGCACGGAGCTGGCGCTAAATGCCACATCCTTGGAGCCACCACATTCCTGGCAGCACTCATTTCCCCACGTGGCTAATTAAACACATCGCTTTGATAACAGATGCTCCTTCCAAGCTTCCTATTTCCCTTAAATGAGGACTTCCTCCCACCCCACCTAGGGAGATTTGATTTAAATAGAAAAAAAATTTGGATGTTATATTTGGTAAATTAACTCACATTTTTGTAGAGGTGACACTATGTTTTGGGCAACAACTGAAATTGAAAACTTTGCATTTGGATAGTTTTAAATTGACAACGAGTTAACCGAGATTTGTTTCCCCACAGTTCCCTGTTTCCGCTCTTGCGTATGGAGGTGAAGGGGCTGGTTTTTGTTTTCTGTGAAAAGTCTGAAGCATGTAAAAACAGAGTTATGTGGACTTCCTCTAAGCATGGAAATATAATCTACCCACTTATGCTTTTCTGAGGATTTTTCCTCCAGGTGCCCTGTAGATGAGTCAGGCTTGGTCTACTTTTTGCAGAGGGTAATCAAGTGAGCTGGTTAAGTGACTTGTCCAAAGTAACTCCGGTAACAGCGGCTTGTTTTCTGGCTCCTGGTCAAATGTCACAGAGGATACCTGAGGTTAGTAAGCCTTTGACCTTATAAAGATCTCATCAGTTTGGTCCAGGGTTGGAATAGTCTGCAGATCCGAAATAGGTCATCTGAATAGTAGAGAAGCCAAATGCTCAAAATCAAGAAGGCCGCAACACAAGTGTGATCCTCTGATGGGCTTTGCAGGGACCTGGTAGGTGATGGAAATGTCAAAGTCCCTGTTGAGGTGGTGGTTAAGTCTTATATTGGTTTTTGAGGTCTCTGTTTATGAGTTTTGGGTTGGACCTCCCTGTGGATCATTATCTAAGTGCCCTAACAGAAAACCTGCAAATCTGTGTCTTTACCCCATAAAGCAGAGGCTCTCAAACTTTACAGCTTTCAGGTATCCTTATTAAGACACAACTATTGGACTACTTGTCTAGGGTTTCTGATTAAGTCTTGACTGGGGCCCAAGAATTTGCATTTTTAACAAGTTTCTGGGGGCTGCTGATGCTGCTTGCCTGACAATTGCACTGTGAGAACCAGTGCATGATAGGCTTACTTCTTCCTACCATCACAGAGCAATGTGGGTGTTTCTGGTTGTGCGACTCTCCGAGAATACTTTCTTTCAAGTGGTAAAGTCAGGGACTTAGGCTACTTCCCGAGAAGCTCTGCCATTCTCAAAGACCATGGACTCCTGTTCTACAGGAATCTAGTGGGTCATGAAAGAGAGAGATCACAAAAGATTGTGCCAGAAGATTCTAGGGCCATCAGTCATGTGGATCTACCTAATTTTAATAGAAGCTGGGAACAGAGTCCAGCTGGGTCGTCAGGAGGAAAAGGAAACTGAATTTAATGAAAATACAGCCATTTTTTTGCCACACCTAAGTTATGAAAGTCCTTCTCTTTACTTTACCTGCATCTATGACACTGAAATTACTTATCAGGCATCGATTTTAAAAGTTTAATGATGTTCTTTGACCCACCTGCACATATCCTTGAGAAGTGGCAAACAGAGATGGGGAAGCACGTTGTTGTCTGTGTTCCTTGCATGGACAAAGACACTGAGACAATAGTTCACAAAGGTGAATGGTTTGTCTGCCTTAGAAGGCAGGCCAGATCTGGAATGGGGGTCTCCATCTGTGCCAAGTTTCAATGTATTGTCTCTCAGCTCCACCTCCACCTCCACCTCCACTTCCTTGCCCTGATTTATGATGCTGGAACAGGACCCTGTAAGATTCCTTTTTTGCCCACTGGCTGAATGTTAGCTTCATCACTGGAAGGTTCTAGAGTGCAGTGCAAGGTGAAGAAACTTTGCCTCTGAGCTCTGAGCCTCCATTATTATGGGTCCCTGTGGTAGTACAGGGGCCCATGCAGCTGAGCCCAACTGTGCCCTCAGGCCACACTCTCCCCACTGGTGGCCACTTCCCAGAAGCTTTTCCCACCATATCTCCTGCAAGGACAGGCTGCTTCTCCAGACTGCCTCTGGCCTTTGCCTTCCAGAAAGATTTACATTTTTTAGCCCCACCAGTGGGTTGCAAGTTCCTGTGGTAGCTAAGCTCTCTGATGAGGTCTGAGTCTCCGCCTTGCAGATGGCCGAGCTTTGGGAGAGAGACTTCTCTCTTAATCCTTGGTCCCTTTATCTGTTTTCTGTCACCTTGGAGGTAAGAGCCACTCTCCACACATACTACTTCTTTAGGGGTTATTTTTAGCCATTTTTCACCGTTAAGCACCTTTTATAGTTAACATTTCCTTATTTTCCTTGTTACAATAACTAGAGTGATTTCTTTTGACTGGACCCTGACAGATATGACCTCCTCCTGGTAATGTTTGCTATAGAAAAGCCAAGTTGAATGTACATCCCCTCAAATCCCAAAGCAGGACAACGAAACTATACCTACTCAAGGCTCATTTCCATTGAGTCCCCCTCTTTATTCTTTGCTCTCAGGATGTTGATTTCCTGCCCTGAAAAAGGCTGGTGTTCTTCTCAATGATCCAATGGGAAAAGGGTGAGGGGGCTTCAAATCTCAGACTCCTAGACTCTCTCATCTTGAGCCTCAACAAGAAGGGGCTCTCGTGGGTAAGGCCCCGGGTAGGATTCCCAGGTTCGCAGGGGGCATGAGAAATAAAGAGGAAGCACATTGTCATCAGTAACCAGAAACCAGTCTTGCTGCCTCAGTCTCTGTCCAAGGGTGAAACCAGAAAGTGAACTGTGTGTAACCACCAGGTCTTTTGCCCTGGCTTGGTTTTGCTGCCACAGCAGTAGGGAATCAATACAACCTTTAAATAAAGAAAAAAAATCCCAAGAAAAAGTTGAATAAACAACACAAGATCTAATTTTAGGCTACAGAAAATAAAAGGTCAGCATAGAAAAAGGATAATAATAATAATAATAATTCCAGTCAGCATTAGCTACTTATTATTTCGTTTTCTCCATAAAGGATGGGTCCATGCCAACGAAAGGCTGAGGTCAACTCTGCTTCCTTCCTCAAGAGCTAACCTTGGTTTCCCAGACAGGCCACAGTGAAGGCTTCCCATCTGAGGCAGGCTCAGTCTTGGACAAAGCAAACACATTCCTGTGATTTAAGGACCCTGAGAAAGCTCTTTAATAGGAAACCTCTACCCCATTGCTACTACAGCTTAAATTTCATCATGAGAGACTCATGGATGACCATCTACAGATTCTTCCACTCTTTAAAAAATTGCGCTGAAATTCTTATACCATAAAATTAACCATTTTGAAGCTAAGAATTTAGTGGCATTAAGTACATGTACAACACTGTATAACTACCAAATCTTTCCAGTTCCAAAATATTTTCAACACCCTAAAAGGAAACCTTGCACCCATTAAACAGTCATTCCTTATTCTCCCTCCTTCCAACCCTGATAATCACCAGTCTATTTTCTGTGTCTATGGATGGATTAGCCTATTCTGGGCATTTCATATAAATGGAATCATAATGTTTTCAAGGTTCACCCACACTGTAGCTTCTTTTTTATGGTTGAACCCAATCGGTTGGATAGGTGGGTGAATAAATAGACCATGGAGTATATAAATCAAATTATTTAAAAAAATTTTTTATGTGAGAGAGAGCCGGGGAGGGAGGAGGTGGGGGGGGAGGAGGCAGAGGAAGAAAGAGAATCTCAAATAGACTTCACACTCAACATGGAGCCTGATGCAGGGCTTGATATCACAACCCTGAGATCATGACCTCAGCTGAATTCAAGAATTGGCTGCTCAACCGACTGAGCCATCCAGGTGCCCCTCTCTTTTAAGTGATTTTTAAATGATCTATTAAAATAGAGGAGATAATACATAGGACCACTGCCACCAACCAATATCTTACTTTGAATGTGCTTATCTGATACAATTACTTTGGACTCAAAGGACCAGAGGAAATTGCAGGGTAGAGGGGACTCTCAAACTACGGCAGGATGGAGGCAGTTGGAAAACCAACTACAATTTAGTGGAGGTCTGACTCTGGCTTGAGTTCCAGGAAATGATTCCTGTGGCTTCTAACTAAATGCAACATGGCATTGCTGGTGAGTGTAGAAGCAAAACATGCACACCCCTTATTCTCAAAGATTAGTGCTAAAAGAAGATCTGGGTGAGAAAGGATCTGCCTTCTCTTTATCTAGCACACCTCTGGACCAAGTCTTCAATGGGTGAGGACCTCAGCTGCACAGCACATAATCTCATCAGCCCCAAGTGTGTACCAGTGATATGCTGTAGATTGATGCTGCTCACATGTGACTACCTGAAGATCACACTTGCTATAGGACTATGCTCTGCTCCTGTTGAGTTTCCACTCCTAAGGTAGGACAATAAAATACCTTTGGGAGGAAATAATCCAAAAGTCAAGGAGAAAGATTTCCCTTTTCATCTTCATTGGGAGTTAATTTGCTGGCAATTACAATGTCTTTACCATACACTTAGAGTCTCATTCTTTTACACTCCAGGAAGAAGAATGACTCTTTATGACTTTTTTATTTTAATTATTGATGCTTGAAACCATGAGCCATTCATTTCCTGCTTTCTCAACATTGGTAATTGACTAATTCAAGGCAGGTGTGGGTTTTGAGAAAGCTGTTTAGTTGGCATGAGGAATGATCACTTCAGGGACCATGCTGTTAATTTAGCCCACAGATAATTATCAGTCATGTAACACTGTAGTCTCCACGTTGGAGCACACAGGTGATTCCTTAGGTGCAGCTGTTTCCTCTGGATGCCAATGCCAGGGCTGGGGCCTGGGTTATCTCTATGGGTGTACAGATAGGGTATTTCTAAAGTAAATGCTGAGGTACACGTAGATCTTTCACTCTACCTACTCTTTCCTCTGTACTTCCTGTCAACATCCAGATAGTGGTAAAATCTTTTTTTTTATTTTTAATTTTTTTTTATTATTTATTTTTTGAGAGAGAGAGAGACAGACAGACAGGCAAAATGAGAGCAGAGGAAAGGCAGAGAGAGAGGGAGACACAGAATTCGAAGCAGGCTCCAGTCTCTGAGCTGTCAGCACAGAGACTGATGCAGAGCTCAAACTCACGAACCACGAGATCATGACCTGAGCTGAAGTTGGACGCTTAACCAACTGAGCCACCCAGATGCCCTGCTGGTGGTACTATCTTGTACCAAATTCTGCTTGGAAGTGATTTACTCTTAAAAAGCCCAAACAGAAACAGCTACACAGGGAGAATGAGCAAGGGTAACTTAAGTGAAGCAAGATGTGCAGCCAGAAAAATCATAGAAGTGTAAACTGGGAATGATCACATTTTGGATCAGATGTGCCACTTTATTAGAGAGAGCATGGCCTGAGCTCAGCCAACATTTCAAGAGAGTGTAACATGTTTCAGAAGTTGTGCTACACTCCCCAGACATTTGAAAAAAGTGGTCCCAAACCTGAAGAAATACACAAGTTTATCAGGGGAGAGTGGGTTTTATACATCAAATCATGGTAGAAATGGAATGGGTATTATAATCAAAGAGAGAAAAAAATAAAAGAAGGCATCTAGAAGAGGAAATTTCATTTTTGGAGAGGAGGTGGGAGATGATGAGAGTACAAGGAAGACTGTGGGGGAGAAGAAGGGGGGAAATGGGGGGGGAGAGGGAGGAAGGCAAACCATGAGAGACTCTTGAATGTTGAGAACAAACTGAGGACTGATGGGGGTTTGGGGAGGGAAAGGGGGGTGATGGGCATGGAGGAGAGCACTTGTGGGGATGAGCACTGGGTGTTATATGGAAACCAACTTGACAATAAACTATTTAAAACAACAACAACAACAACAAAAAGGAAGTGATATTCCCCTCAAGCTGGAAGGGTGAGGGGCATTAGCTAGGTGGAGAAGGGAATTCTAGGAATGTCCAAATGAAAAGACACCAGCTGCCTTTCATATTGGTAGTGAGAGCCATTTAGAAGGCAATTGGGAGACCCAATTAAGGCAAGAGGGAGGGAACTTGAGTGGGGTGATTCAAGCAGACATTTGGGAGATCAATGAGAACTTATCTATGGGGAACTCATGGATGCAGGAGCTTAGGGAGAGAGAAAGGAGACATGGATGATGACCGTGTTTCCAGCTAAGGTGAACAGGTGGACACTAACACCCTTAATGGAGTGAAGGAAGGTATGGAGAGAATAACAATGAATTCAACTCTGGCCATGGTGAGTTGGAGCTGCCCCAGGGATATGTTGGGAGAGGTAGCTGGTTGGCATTGGGATTCCACCCTCATGGTCCACATAGAAGGCAACTCTGATGATCTGTAGTTATTAACACATCTAATTCTAATTGTAAGCAATTAACGTATTTGGGAATGACATTAGAGCTATCTGGCCTTTGTGCCGGAAATCCTCAGGAGTGCATTCTTCATCATAGGTTTTGTTTCCTTTGATTTAAACAAATGAAGTGTCATCATGAATGCATTAGTACTTTATCTGGTGATGTGTTTTATTTCTATTTTCTTAGTCTCTGGAGAATGGAGCAATGTATTTAAGTGTGAATCTACTACTTACCTACTACTACCTGCTACTACCACAGTGTGAATCTCTGCAATAGTGTTTATGTTTGTAAAACTAGTATGAAGTGTTATTTAAAAATTCAAAGTGTCTTAAAGGGAAATGCCTAAAGAATTACTCATCAGTAGATTTCTCCTTCTTCTTTTTTCCTAGTGAAAGACAAAGGAAATAGTCACTAGCAAAAATGAATAGCAGCCAAATGACATCATTCAATGGGTTGTGTGGCAATAGGGGAGGGATTGGTGGTTCCAGCCGGACTTTGCCTTTATCTGCCTCTCCTGTTCGTGACGTGTGATGGCTCCCCAGGGATGGATGGATAAGGTCCAGAAGTCTCAGGCTGATTTTCAAGTCTCAGATTTGAACTCCTTTGACATTTATGTCCCGGTCTTGTATAACTATCACTTATAAAAATTCCTGTTCAAGCCAATTGGGTCTTCTTGCCATCACCCAAATATGACATAGTCATTTCCACTCCTGTGGCTGCTCAGGCTCATCTGCGTCATCCTGAACTTTCCCAGTACCCAGTGCTGATGACTTGGCATGTTATCTGATCGGTGATGTGAAGCCCATAGCTGTTTTCAATATGCTTTGACCTAGTGCACTCTGTTGTTTTCAGAAGGGTCTCTCTGGCAGCAGAGAGTAGGCAAAAGATACTGGAAGGCTTTGGGGAGGACTTGCAAGTTCAGATGAGCAGGGAGGAAGCAGCAACAGGTCAGATTTTAGGGGAAAGGAGTCAAATTAGACATTTCCTAAACAGGGGGTCAACCGATGGTCATTCGTTGCTTTTTGGATTTCTCTTTTAGATGGAAGTGCAGATGGGGAGCCTTTTACCGGCACGTGGGAAAACAGGAAGGAGGACAGAGAGCAAGAATATAAATATCTGATCCAGTTTGGGACAAATAAGTTCTGGAATATCCAGGTGGATTTGGTCAGTTGGGAGCTGAGAATACCACTCTCAAGAGAAGCCAGACGAAAGGGTATAAAATAAGTACAAAAAAGGGGCGCCTGGGTGGCTTAGTCGGTTAAGCGTCCGACTTTCGCTTAGGTCATGATCTCGCGGTTCGTGGGTTTGAGCCCCGCATCGGGCTCTGTGCTGACTGCCAGCTCAGAGCCTGGAGCCTGCTTCAGATTCTGTGAGCCTGCTTCAGATTCTGTGTCTCCCTCTCTCTCTGACCCTCCCCTGCTCGCGCTATCTCTTTCTCTCTCCTAAAAATAAATAAAACATTTAAAAAAAAAAAAGTACAAAAAAGCACCACAAATATTTGCATGCTAATTGTGGCTTCTAAAGTCTTTGAGGGGGGTTGAAAACAGTTTGTTTTTCACATAGTTTCAGCATTATTCTTGCCATCTTCTTTTGAAGATTCAGTTTGCAGGGTCTACGAAGAAAATGCTTGCTTAGCAGTCTAACCCATATTAATCACAAATTCCAAATTCATGGCATCAGAATTACAAGAAGTTTCATATTATATAATTAGAAGAAGATTCCGGTCCTTGGTTCATTGACTCTGGAGCCATATTACAGTCTTGTTGTATTTGATAGTGACATAGCAGACATTCTATCAGAACTTGGCTATCTGGAGAGAGATTCCAAAATGCTTTAATCTTGTCACAAATCAGAAGCAGCTGCTCCTTTTATAAAAAGGAAAGTTCAAGTCTAGATGATCCACAGAAAAGCAAATGTGACTTACAGGCTTAAATAGCAGATTCTGGGGGTTCAATTAGCAGATATTCTCCACCAAACAACCCTCTTCCCATACTGATTCTTCTTGCTTTTATTTCTTTAGACTTCCCCCAAAATGAACATTGCATTTGTGCAATGAACTTTATCTCAGGAAGTAGGCATTTTGTAGCCAAGACTAAGCATCCTCTTGAGATTTTTACACACTGATGAAAACAGATACATGGAAAATGTGATTTAAATACAACTTGCTCCCTCTAAGTGAATCGCTGAAGACTGAACTGTGGTTATTGTCTCTGAGTCAAGGACTGCCAGCCTCAAATGCTGAGCCTACAAACCTTCCATAGGTTCTATGATGACATGAAACTGCTGTAGTAGAAACTCTAAAACTAACAAGGGTATTAGCTTCATTGATTTTCTGAAAATGGGAAAGAAAAAAAGAGCGCTCAGCTAAGTCCAGGAAAGAGATTTAATACAACTGTCTTTTAATAATATTAAGTTTCCTAGAATCAATATTTTCTCCCCTCATATTATGCTATGGGTTGCTACACACCAGTTGCTATGTAGGAGAATGGGAATCAATAGAAGGCTTACCTTCTTTGGAGACTATTTCAAAGGCCTGCATAATGGAGCATAGATCAGAAAGAGTGAAATTGAATTTTAAGTACACTGACATTATGCTATCATCTTCAACCCGGGGAATATAGATTGTTCTGGGGCCCACGGGACCCATGAGGCATGGGGTGAGAGGTGCCAGTTACTGATCAGCCCACAGAGCTCGGGCTTCCTCGAGACTGTTTAACAAATGCTAAATACGGGCCTCTGGGCCACACCCAAAAGTACCCTTAAACACTTCAAGATGAGTAGGGATGATGGTGCATTCTTTACACAGTTCAGCACAGTGGCTCTTAAATTCAGCCAGACCCAGTGTGTGTTAACTCAGTGTCTGATGTTAAAACCCTCTCTACTCAACTTCTTTTTTTTACTTTATTTTTGAAAACTGAGTGAATATTTCTTAGCCAATAAAAATAACTCTTGATAGAATCACTGAACTTTTTTTTTTTTTTACAACAGTGCTAATGTGACATTTTTTATTAGTATCTATGGAAAGCACTCAATATTTCCACAAAAATATTAAAATCTCAAATTTTAGGTGCCTGGGTGGTTCAGTGGGTTGAGCATTCTACTCTTGATTTTGGTTCAGTTTGTGATCCCAGGGTTAGGGGTTCAAGCCCTGTTTTGGGCTCCATGCAGAGTGTGGAGCCTGCTTGGGATTCCCTCCCTCCCTCTCTCTGCCCCTCTGTCCACCCCCCATCTCCCTCAAATTCAAAAAAAAAAAAAAAAACATCAAATGTGTAGAGAAGGTAGAGCATGTTAGTTTTTGTGGGTTGATTCACAGTGGTACTAGTCTTTTATTTTAGGAGGTTGACTTGAAAAAAATTCTGGAGATTTACTGCGATGTTGACATATGCAAGTCAGTGTTTGTTTTAAAAAAATTGAATGACGGGGCGCCTGGGTGGCTTAGTCGGTTAAGCGTCCGACTTTCACTTAGGTCATGATCTCGCGATTTGTGGGTTCGAGCCCCGCGTCGGGCTCTGTGCTGACTGCCAGCTCAGAGCCTGGAGCCTGTTTCAGCCTGTGACTCCCTCTCTCTCTGACCCTCCCTGCTCATGCTATCTTTCTCTCTCTCTCCCCTAGAAATTAAAAAAAAAAAAAATATTAAAAAAAAATTGAATGACTCAGCAATCCCACTTTAGAGAACTAAAAACTTAACATTCATACAACCACCTATACATGAATGTTTATAGCTCCTTTATTTAAAATTACCAAAATCTGGAAATAAACCAGATGTCTTTCACCAAGTAAATAGTTAAAGAGCCATGGTGCATTCATACCATAGACAACCATTTAGCCATAAAAAGGAGCAGACTATAACTCTGATGATTCTCAAAGATGTTATGCTGAGTAAAAAAAAAAGTTTTTTTAAAGGCTACATACTGTATAATTCTACTTATATGACATTTTTGGGAAAGATCAGAATACACCAGGAGAACAGATTATGGGGGTGGGGCAGGGGTTGGGGATAGAATGTAAGTGCAATGGGGATTTTTTTTAGGGAGATGGAGCTGTTCCAGTATTCTTAAAGTGATCGTGTTAGGCAAATCTATCCATGTGTTAAAATTCATAGAACTGTATGCTAATGGGGGGAAAAGGGAAAAGCTAATTTTACTGTATGGTGAAAAACAAATTTTAAAACTACTCTTATCTTGACTTTTTAAAAAGAATCGGAAACGACTGCCTTACTATTATCTTTCTGTAAAAACAGGTATTAAGTATAGATAAAATCCCACACATCGGCAACTATAAGCACATGTATGGTTACGTTATGGAGGTGATCATGTAGTTGCCTAGGGAGGAAGTTGCTTATGTGTTATTTTACAGGTGAGTTGAATAGAACTTGTAAGTCTTCCGGTCCTTATTGTGCACTAGACAAGCCTGTGTTAGGTGTAATCAGAAGGCACATCTGCATGATTTATAATTCCTAGCACCTTTCTGTTTTCTCACTTTAGCACCGTGAAGCAAGTAGGACAGGACTCCTTACCAGAATCTTGTGGGCACGGGAAGTTGAGGTATGGGAAGGTCAGGTAGCTCGCAGGTCTCAGATCACAAACTGGAGAGTAGCTGGAACTGGCGTCCAGGGCATTTGATTCCTGGTAAGTTCCAACTCTAGGGTTTATTTTTAATTTAAAAACAATTTTTAATGAAATCAATTATGTTTTTATGTGGTACCAGCCTACATCTAGGTGATGTCCTATGAAGCTGGAAATCCCTGAGACCACTCAGGGGGGCTTGTATATGTAGCCAAAGAGCCTCTTGTCACAATAAACAAACAACAGCATCCCACTTGGTTACTCAACAGCAGAATAGTACAGAGAATTCTAATCCTTCCTGGTTTTGAAATTTTTGGCTTGGCTAGGGACATTTGCTACATTTCTTGAAACTAAGTTATCTCATCTTAAAAAAGAAAAGTAATATATTGAGAGTATAGCTCTCTAACAGAATTCTGGGATGTCAATGAAACGGGTACAATGTGGAGAGAGAGTAGACCTCAGCTGTGGCCACATTTTAAAAACACAGTCGTAGAAGATGAAGAGATGTCTGCCTGGGCCACGTGTGCTCAAAGCAGACATAGCGGGCACTTTGGTGCCAGCCCAGAGAGGGGCAGCACCAGCCAGGAAACAACCCACTGTCCTGAGCAGCAGACTGTTCTTTCTGGAGAAAGTGCCTGTATTGAGCACTTAATTGAAGATGAAGTCCCAGAAGGCTGAAAGTTGGACCTGTCTTTATGTCTTTTCCATCCTCGCAACTCCAGAACTCTGTGCTTCTTTTTCAAACATTTTTTAATGTTTGATTTATCTTTGAGAGAGAGAGACAGACAGACAGAGAGACAGAGGGAGACAGAGACAGAGAGACAGAGACAGAGACAGAGACAGAGAAAGAGCATAAGCAGGAGAGGGGCAGAGAGAGAGGAAGACACAGAATCTGAAGCAGGCTCCAGTCTTCGAGCTGTCAGCACAGAGCCTGACAAAGGGCTCAAACCCATGGACCATGAGATCATGACCATGACCTGAGCCGAAGTCAGATGCTTAACTGACTGAGCCACACAAGTATCCCCAGAGCTCTGTGCTTCTAAACTGCCTGTGATTCATGTCAGGAATGTTCTAGAAGTTCTGCAGGAGGCCCGAGGAAAAGCCAGGGTCCTATTCATGGTGCAGAGGAAGTCTGATTCCATTCTGAAGAACTGGTAGCAGACCTGAAAACAAGTGTAATTGGAGCAAAATGAAAAAAAGAAAAAAAAAAGAAAACCGAAACCTAAAAAAAGAGCCTTTCTCTCTCCTCAAGATGGTTCACTGTGTTCCCTGTGGTGCTAATACTTAGAAAGGTTTGCAGAGTATTTGGGCATTCAGAAATAAGTGAGTAGACGTGAGTGTAAACCAGGTACCATGGGGCCAGAGGTAGGAGGCATGGTTAGCCTCCTGGTTTCTCAAGCTGTGGGTAAGCTGGTCAAGCTCCTACATCAGCACGGCTGCCCAATGTTCTTCTTCATGATGACAAAGTACTCTTGTGTGCAATTTATGTCACCAGGGCAGGCAAGTGACTCTTTGTCTAGGAGCACTCGGCATGTTATCACTCATTTGTCCACGCCCACCTCTTCCAGCACGTTGCTGTAACGCATCATAACCTGTAACCTGTTGCTGGTGTGCTGGCCAGCAAGCAAACAAACCCCCCTGCATGAGGTCGGGGCAAACCCGTGTGTGAGTGGCAGGTGGACAATGCCCTAGTCTGGGAGCAAAGAAGGAAATCAATGCATGTGCCTTGACCCTTTCCTCATAGGATGAATCTCCTATAATTCCATCAGGGCCCTGGAGAGTTTACAGAGATAAAGTGACTGTCGCTTTGGGGACCCCACTTGTTCTCATCTCTGTCCTATTTCTATCACTTTATTTCACACACACACACACACACACACACACACACACACACATTGTTTCTCCTTTTCCAGTCCTTTCTCTGGGAATCTGCTTTTTAAGTGGATCTCTTTCTTCCTCTGTAGCTGGTGATTGGCAATCCAAGTCCAGGGTGGGCAATAAGCCCTCTCCCAAGAAGATTCCTTAAGAAGCTCACAGGGTAAAATGTGTGTGTCTGTGAAAGTAATTCCAGAATCGATAATATTTTCATGCTGATTAGCAATTTTGAAGGCTAGTGGTCCAGATGAAACCATTCCAACCTTTTCTCCAAGTTTAACCTCATTCTAACTCGCTGCCACTGTAGATGAAATATTTGTAACTGGGCTCAGGCAGCTAGATCCACAGAGCGATGACTGTCTGTTAGCCCACAGATTCCAAAATGGCAACCTCATAAACATGGGAACAAAATTAATTATTGCCGTGCTACATGCCAAGCACAACTTGAAAATTATGTATGTGTTTGCTGACTCTCTTCTGAGCTCTTGGGGTCTCCTCAGATGCAACTCTGGTGTAGCTCTTTGGTTATCATTGTCGGCAAAGTTTTCCTCCCTGTATTTGAGAAGAAATTCACCATAGCTCTCCTCCTGCTCATAGGAGGTATCTTTTACCTTCTTTCTCCAGTCAACACCAATGTGCTCCCTGCCCTCCAAGTGGTGGAAATGTCAGCTTTCCCTATTTGTGGAAATATTACACCAAGATTTGAATCTCGCTGTGCATTTAAATTTGGAAAAATAATGCAAATTGATGAAAATTTCATGGTACATGATTTATGTGTAGTTGGCATTCAGTGTCCCCATGGTTGAGGCTCTGGCTGAAATGAGTTAGAATGGCAAATTATGCAGAAACACCATTTTCATTGTTATTTTAAGAGCTTGCATGAATAGGTCAGATAAGCTCTAATGACCTCTCCTGCCCTTGAGCATTATTGCCGCCCCTGTCCATGTTAGTCATTCCATCTCTAGCCACTTATTGTCACAGTGTCTCTCTTCTAGGCTTTTTATTATTTTCATTGCTTTTTAATTTCTCTGTCAGCCACTTTTAACGTTTTAGATCCACACTGAACCAGTAATCTACTTAGTGTGAGGTGGGAGCGAGTGCCTGGATTTCAAATTATATTTTTCTGTTAAAATGTTTGGATGTCACATTTCTTTATTGTGATAAAATATGCATAATATAAAATCTACTGTCTCAACCATTGCACAGTTTACAATTCACTGCACTGAGTACATTCAGAATGTTTTGCAGCCATCATCAGTATCTAGTTGCAGAGCTTTTTCACTGCCCCAACTGGAAACTTGTACCCATTAGGCTGTCACCCCATTGTCCCTTCTCTCCAGCTCCTGGCAACCCCTAATCTGTTTTCTGTCTGTATGGCTTTGCTGATTCCGGACATCTCATATGAATGGAATCATATAATATGTGGCTGTTTGTGTCGGGCTTCTTTCACTCAGCATAGTGTTTTCAATGTTTATTCATGTCTGAACATGGATCAGAGCTCCCTTCCTTTTTGTTGGCTGAATAATGTTCCTATGTTAAGCTTTTATTTTTTTTTTTAAGTTTATTTATTTAAGAGAGAGTATGAGCAGGGGAAGGGCAGAGAGAGAGGGAGAGAAGGAACCCCAAGCAGGTTCCATGCTGTCAGCGCAGAGCCTGACACGAGACTCGAAGCCAAGAACTGTGAAATCATGACCTGAGCTGAAATCCAGAGTCTGATGCTTAATTGACTAAGCCACCCAGGCTTTTAATTGAAGCTTTTAATTGAAGCACATTCTATTGCAGATTCCGGACTCATGGGCTCTGTGTCCTCTGCAGATCCCTAGCTTCCCAGTTTCTTTCTTTCCAAAGCGTAGCTTGGAATTTTTCTTGGGAGCCTTCATTTTATTATTGAGATGATAGTGATGATGATAACAGTGCTTATGGTGATGATATATATCTTCTTTTGAGCACCTACCGGGTAACCAGAAGAGGGCTGGGAAATTTTATCCCCACTGTCAAATCTAACTCTCAGAGAAGTCACGCTAATTCAAATTTCAGGCCTGTTGGACAAAGAGGTAACTGAGGTACAGGTGAGTTAAGTGACCTACCTAGTGCCATCAGCGAGTAAAAAACAGAGTTGCACTGGTGCCCAGGACTGACTGCTTCAAAGCCTAACCTCTCATGGACTCTTGACTTACCTGTGTCTTTCAAGCTTCCAGGTCAGCGAATAAGAGAAGAACCTAGTTTTGCATCTGGTCTGAAGCCTTTGGGAAGTGAGCTGGGCCAGGCTGTCAGTTGGATCACGCTGACCTGTCTAGAATGGACTTCCATACTTTGGTGCTTCTGGAGAGCCCTGAGGAGTCTGGCCTGTCTGTGGGTTTCTTCACTGCACCAGGTCTTGTCCGGAGCTTCCTGCCTCTACACTTTCTTTGCTTCTTTCCACTTAGTGAAATATGTCTTCCCTTCCAAAGTAAGCTCAACCCAGTTCCGTCTTGAAAACCTTCTCCTACAAGTCTCATCACCTTGATCACGATTCTGATAATGTACTTTATTGTGCTTTGCCTTCAGGCCCTTATAGTACATGGTCATATCATTAATTATGATTTTTGTGTGCATATTTTGCCTCCCCAGGGAGATAAAATATGACTTCAGATCCAATCTTTGCTTTACATTTCTCCAGTGGATTCCCCACTTCATCCCCAGTTTTTATCTCAGCTTTAGACACCGAATTATACTTTGAAATATTAATTGGAAGTTACTAATAAAATGGTGGAATTCAATCCTACACTATCTCCTCTGAAGCTGACCAAAGGCAAGAATTTAAAAATACAAAGATATAAATATAAAGTGGGTTTGGAAAGGAACTGTACTAGATTGAGTCTTTTAGAAGGTAGTTTGGGAGTATCAGAAGGTTGGCTCAGTGGTTGAGACTGGTCAGCTGTGTTTGGTGTGGCCCCCAGTGGGCAGTGGGGACATGGGGGCAGGGGTCCACTATCACTGCCCAAAAGGAAATCTCCAATTTCTGGCTAAGACTGAACATATCAATCAGTGTTCATCCAAAAACAGCTTAGAAAATGTTGGTTAAAAGTGGAGTAACCTGATTGCTTTTCATGCATTCATTTAGTACTGGAACTATACCCCCCTAAAGTAGAAGTCTTTCCTGTTTTGGTCGACTTGATCTTTAGAGAGGATGCTCATGGACTCCTTAAGGTCTGAAGGAGATATTCTATTTGGTTTGGGCAGGAAAAAATGCTACCAACGTCTCAGTGACTTAACACAATAACAGTTTGCTATTATTTCACATGGGTTGGTGGGGTAGAGGGTGAGGGCTCTGTGTCCCCCGTAGTCCTCCACACCCTCCATGGTGGTTTTAAAATGACTTCCTCAACTCTCGCCATGCACACACATCTTTGACCCTCCTCTAATGGAAACATGGTATCTGTTGTCCCTTCTTCTAGAATCTGAACCAGCTTGCTTCCCCTTTAACTACTTGAACATGGCAGATATGATGATGTGTGGCTTCCAAGCTGGCTCTAGAAAGGTCATGAAGTTTCTGTCTCCTTTGCTGGAACATTCCTGCTTGGAGCCCTAGGTGGCCATATGTGGAACGCCTTGATGTCACCATGTTGTGAGCCAGTCCTCCCCACCTGCTGAGGCCATAGTAGGCACTCTATATGGCAGTCTTAGCCTTTGAGTCATATGTCTGTGAACAAGCCTGCAGATGATTCTAGGCCTTTGCCACTGAGTCTTCCTGGTCTCAGACATTGCAGAGTGTTGACAAGTCATTCTGCTTTTGCCTGTTCATATGTTTGACCCACAGAATGCAGAGGCAGAAGTTGATGGTTTAAGTCATTCGCTTCTTCAGCAATGGTAACTGGTATACTACATCTGACACTTTCTCCTCCATGAGGGGTTCAGGGCTTGCTGACAGGGTGAGAGATGGCAGGAGAGCTGAGACACAACAATGAAACATTTTGGCCTGGAAGGAACATACTTCGTATTTCAGTAACCATGACTAATCAAATACACAGCCTTAATTTGAAGGGTGGAGAAGTATAATCTGCGATTCACTAGAAATAGACAGGAACTAGAAATTGGTGAATGTCAATAACATCCATCCCTGAAAACTGATAAGCCCATACCCCCTGCTATGGACTGAATTGTGCCCCTCAACACAATTGTATGTCGAAGCCCTATCACTCAGTGTGATGGTATTTCAGGTAGGGCCTTTGGGAATTGATTAGGTTTAGATGAGGTCATGAGGGTGAGGCCCTGATGATTGGGATTACTGCTCTTGTAAGAAGAGACACCAGAGAACTGGCCCTCTGTCTCCCCCTCTTCCACATGAGGATCATAAGAAAACAGTCATATGCAAGGTAGGGAGAGAGCTCTCACCAGAAACTGACCATGCTGGCACCTTGATCTTGGACTTTCACACCCTAAAACCATGAGACAATGAATTTCAGTTGTTTTAGCCACCTAGAGTATGTGATAGCAGCTGACCCACAAGTCCCACCCTAAAAATGTAACCAGACTTATTTCCTAGGTACCCAACTCACACAGAGGATTTCCTGAGCTATTACACAGCAAAGGAAATAGAGGCCATAGGGTTTATGTTTTCCTCTCATTGCATTATTTCATCTGGGTGATGTGCGTCCTATGCCACAGCACGTGTGACCTACAGGGAGAACTTAAACACATACGTCACATTCCTCTGACTCCTAGAAACATTGATGTGCTTGATGGATTTAGAGGGTCCCAGCATTTTGGCAAGTGACTTCAACAGATTGATAGGTACAATATGCAAGAGGCAACTGTCAGCACACTATGACTCTCTTCTTGAGAAGCAGAGACACGCCCAGCTGCTTTTGGAGGTGAGCGGATTTTTCTACCACGGTCCATTCCCCTCTGGTTTCACCTGTCACATCCCTCCAGGGAAGAGGAAACGTGCCTGTGTGATCAGGAGAACCAGGTTGGTTCTTGGACACTCAGTCCTGTCACCATCCACGCTGATGACCCTGCCAAGTCATCGTGAAAGTAGGATATTTTAAAGGGGGAAAAATCACTTTAAAAACAACCTGACAAATGGTGAACTGTATAAAACTATAATTTTGGGTACTTGCTATTCACTGATGATATTCTGTTTTTGGAATATCATACATTTTCCACAGGCTAATGGACAATTATGAATAGATTTGCTGTGCTTTGTTTTATTAGAGATAACAGGCTACATAAATATGATTTGGTGGATGCTAATGGACTGAGTCCCTTCTGAGGATTAATACAATTCGTCGTTGCATTTTGGATGGTCTTTAGACAACTCCGGTTGTGCCCCAGTGAAGGTGCGTTTTTAAAGGATGAAATCTTGTCATGAAGAAGATATTGATGTCCGGATGACTCCTGGGGAGGTTTGCCTTGAACATCATGCAGTGCACACACCAGCTGGCGTTCCCTCCCTGCTCTGCCTACAAGTGCACCGCTACCCAAATCAACGATTAATGGTTGAAAAAGTCTGAAAAATGGATATCCCTTTGACCTTTCTAAGGTTTGTCATTTAGTTGACATACCCATTACCTCAAAAATCAAATGTGTTTGTCTAAACATTATTCTGATGTTTACTTTGGGCACTAAAGGGCAGACAGCTGACCACGGACCCGCTGACAGTGATCAATTCAGCCCCGAATCTTGTCACTTTCCCTGTTTATTCTGCTATCAATCTCCCCTTTGCCTGCCACCACGGCCACTTTCTGCTGCTCAGGCGCTTTTAAAACTAACAATAATCCAATTTAGAATTGATCAATGAGAATGTGTGGTCAGTAAGCAAAATGACAAAGTCTGCATGTAACCGCTGACCACAGTCATGGGGTATATTTTATACGGCTAGAGGCAAATTTCAATTAAATAATTAATTAATTAAATGCTAACAGCATGCAAGCCTCTTCTCTAAGGTTTTTTTTAAAAAGTCAGATCCTCTAAGTTCTACTGTCTTATAAGTGGGAGAAATTAGGTCCCTTCACTCTATTAGAACCAGTATCTTCTGGATTAGTGTGTCCAGGAGAACTTCTTCTAAGGGTGAGCATGGTCTATTCCTGTGAAGTCCAGTGTGGTAGCCACCGGCCACCTGTGGCTAAACTTGAACCAGGGCTTGTGCAACTGAGGAACCATATTTTTGGTTTTATTTAATTTTAATTAATTTGAAGTTGAAGCTAAATAGCTCTGTATAGGTAGTGGTTCCAATACTGGTCAGCTCAACTCTAGAGTGTTGAGTTTTGTGATTAGGTGAGGTTTGCCAAAGCCATTTAGAATGTCATACTGAGAACAAACTGAGGGCTGATGGGGGTGGGGGAGAGGGGAAAGAGGGTGATGGGCATGGAGGAGGGCACTTGTTGGGATGAGCACTGGGTGTTATATGGAAACCAACTTGACAATAAACTATGAAAGAAAAAAAAAAATAGAATGTCATACTGTGTAGACACTGTGTATCAGTAGGTCATAGTCTCTGGCCTGATCCAACAAACCAGGCAAAAGAAGTTCAAGGCAATATTCATAGTCTTGCCCACATTCTAAAAACACCATCATGTCTGACCAAGGCACCCTTCCCGGTCCACAGGAGTGGGGTTCTCTCCATGGCTAGAGGCCTGGGGTGCTGGTCTATAGGGGTAGCTCCGTCCACCAGACAGGAAAGCCCCGACATGTGAAGGGAGTGTTCAGGGCTGGTTCAGGAGACAGAAGAGGGTTACTTACTTTTCCTAAAGGCCCCCCCAAGGCAAGCACCATTCTGGGCTGCATCCCTGGTCTGGTTTCTAAGACAAAACTCTCCACTGGGTTCCCCGTGCCAGGTGACTCCTGGCTCCCAGGTGTGACCAGACCCCTTTCTGAGCCACTTGTTTCTGGTTCCCAGGCTGACTGGGCTCCTGCACCCTGCTTTTTTTTTTTTTTTTTAAACTCCTTCCCTCAACCTCAAACTTCACTTTTGTCAAATCCAATGGTGGGGAGGCATAAGGTGGCTTGAAAAATCACTTCTTAAAATGTTACCTTCAATGAGCATAACAGTTTAAAAACCTGTTGCTGTTAGGGTTAGAACTATATATGATATTTGTGAGCATTTTTAAAAATATGAAGTCAGTTTAGCTTTTATCTCCAGATAGATATATGTCAAGAGCTAGATTAAAATATTTTTTAAAAACTGTATCACTGATTTGAATTTCAAAGTTTATGGAGGGAATTATGAATGAGTAGAAACGCTTTATGAGGGCTGTGTTAAAATCAATGAAGGTTTGGAATGCTGTACCAGATTATTGCGTTAGAAGAAAAGTGGTCTGCATATTCTCTTGAGGGAAATTCCACATCTATAATTTTTGTATTATTTGCATACCAACAACAACAAAAAATTAAAAACAAAAGGCAGTCCGTACTTTAGAAGAATGGAAAAAACTTATTTCCTGAAAATCTTAAGTAGGGAAAAAAACACAATTTAATTTTGGGCATTTAAATAGTTTTTATTAAAGTTTTATGTGACATACTATAAGAATGTGACAGTGACAACAAAGGGATATCTTATAATGGGAAGATCCTTGAATTAAAAGAAATATATATATATGTACATAAAATACGTATATATTCCCTCCATGGTTCTACTACCCAAAGACAGACATTGTTAATCTTTTCTTATATTTCTTTCTAATTCTTAGTCTATTTGTTTTCACGCTAAGTGTAAAAATCACATGTATACTATATTTATTTTGATTTTCTCGTTCAACATGTAACCTATTTTTTATATATTGCATTATTTAAAAGTATAATTTTTTTTGAAGTTACATCATAATGAAGTGAGTACTCATATTTGTTTAACTATTATATTTTTGTCTGATATTTAGATTATTTCTGATTTTTTTGCCATTATAAATAATACTTCTCAATATTCAGAATTATTTCCTTAGGTCCCATTCTCAAAAGTGGACTTCGTGAGTTATAGAGTATAAACATTATAAGGCTCTTTGCCAAATTGCTTTCCAAAAGGCTTATCCCAAAATATCAGCAATATTCGAGAGTGCCGTTTTCACAGTCCCCACATCAGCAATGGATATTATTATTTTTAAAAAAAATCTTTGCTAATTTGATAGGGGTCAAATGTTACTTCATTGTTATTTTAATGCACCATTCCTTGATTACCAGTGAAGGAAAGCATTTTCCACACATTTGTTGATTAGTTATATTTCCTTTCTGGAAATTGCCTATTCACATCCTTTGTCAATTTACCTATTAGAGCTTCAGTATTTTAAAATTCAATTTGATTAACCTCTTTCTATATAAGGGTATTAGTACTTTGTCTATATAGTATTTCCTGTGACTATTTACCCAGATATGATGCTTGTCTTTTAATTTTATTCTACTTACTTATTTTGAATACAGAGACACCTAAATTTGTATCTTAGTAAAATAGATTCATGTTTTTATTCTACATTTAGTAAATTGTATCTCCTCCAATGATGGTAAATTAAAATTTTTTTTCTTCTTGATTTTTTTTATATATTGATATTTTATATTTAATTTTTAAATTTCTTGGAATTAATTTTGGTGAATAAGTTCAGATAAGCATCTCAATAGATATTTTTTTCACTGAATAATCAATAGCACCAAGGGCACTTATTCAAGAAATGAGTAAATTTCATGAAAAAGTCGTGAAATGACTTATTATTCCTCATATATGTATAGCATGCTTCTTTTATCATTATATACATATATATTTTTAACTTATGAGATACCCTGCTTCTTGATATTATGTTCTGTTTATTTTCAGTTTAAACTTGTTCTAGAATTTCAATGTTTCATTTACTATCGGTTGATACCACTGGTCATTGGCTAACTGGCCCAGAATCTTCCCAATGCTACTCTTTTTCAAGAAGGTGTTTTGTTTTATTTTATTTTATTTTGGATGTGTGTGTGCATGCATGCGTGTGTGTGTGCACGAGCGCGCACATGCCATGGGAAGAATAAGTACTGATTATTTAATTTTTTATGGACATATTTTGAGTTTTACTTTTTCCAAATTCTTCCCATTTCTAGAGCTCACAGAGTCTTTCCCAATCCTTTTGGGTGGAAAGAGCTTTATTCCTTCTCTTTCTCCTGCATGGCATTATCTTTTCTTCTTTTAGAGCATCATTACTCACTTGCTTCCTTGTATTATAGTTATTTGTGGCCAAATATCATTTTCATATAATTATATACCTATAGTAGACAGAATAATGGTCCCCAAAGATGTCCACATCCTAATCTCCAGAACCTATGAATGTCACCTTTCATGGCAAGAGGGACTTGCCAGATGTGATTAAAGACCTTGAGATGGAGAGATTTTCCTGGGTTTTCCAGGTAGCCCTAAACATATTCATAAGGGTCTTTGTAAGGGGGAGACAAAGAGAGACTAGACAGGGAGAAGGAGATGTGACCATAGAGGAAGAGATTGGAGCAATATGGTCAGAAGCCACTGGAAAATAGAAGAAGCAAGGGACAGATTATCCCCTGGAGCCTTGTAAAGGAACCATCCTGCTGACACCTTGGATTTAGCTACTGAAGACTCATTCTGGACTTCTGACTCCTACAACTGAGAGAGAATAAACCTATGGGGGTGTTTTTGTTTCTGACCCACTAAGTTTGTGGTAATTTGTTACAATAGCACTCAAAAACTGAGGCGAGTCTCCACCACATCCTAAAGGCAATAACATGCATACCCAGAGCACCCTTCCGGTATGGTATGGAGAACTCTTTTCCAAACCCTGCCTGGGGAATGATACATAAAGATTGGCTTCTGGTTTTGTTCTACTTTCCAGAATTTGGTCTAGTTCTGGATCCAGGAGCATGACTGGCTACACACATGATCCTTTTTCTCCTGAGGCCACAGCTTTGTGTTCTGGTTTTGTCTGCAAATGAAGTTTAGTTCATCATCCTCAGTCTTTGGGAGGGGAATTCAGAATCACTGTGGCCATGAATTCTACTCTATAGGAGTTACTATCAGGATTACCACTGAAAGCTGCAAATTAAAAAAAAAAAATGAGTTCAAGAGAGAAGGTTGAATGACTATTTTGATAGAAGTTTTCATTAAACATCCTTATTTGCAGCTTATTGTATCAAGTGAATGTGAATGCAATTATTGGAATTTAGCAATGCTATGCTTTATGTGGTATGTATATATATTTATTATTTTTTATTTATTATTTGGTATGGCATATATTTATTTAAACACATTTTGAAAAATTTATTTTGAGATGGAGAGAGACAGCACACAAGCAGAGGAGGGGCAGAGAGAGAGAGAGAGAGAGAAAAGAGAGAGAGAGAGAATCCCAAGCAGATTCCAAGCTGTCAGGACAGAGGCTAATGCGGGGCTCAATCTCACAAACCTTGAGCTCATGAACTGAGCTGAAATCAAGAGTTGGACACTTCACTGACTGAGCCATCCACGTGCCCCAGTAAATGCTTTTTAAATTTTCTTTAAAAATTTTTAAGTTTATTTATTTACTTTGAGAGAGAGTGAGTGTAGGAAAGGCAGAGAGAGAGAGGGAGGGAGAGAGAGCATTCCAAGCAGGCTCCACACTCACAGCACAGAGCTAAATGTGGGGTTCAAACTCACAATCTGCGAGTTCACAATCTGAGCAGTAACCAAGAGTCAGACACAACCAACTGAGCCACCCAGGTGCCCCCAAATGCTTTCCTTTAACTCAGTTTACCTAACAAGTATCTTTGTAGGTAGGAGAAGAACCATTTTACATATTTTCCTGAATAGAAAAGAAGACTAAAAAGAGGAAGCCATTTATCGAATATCTAATTTTTTTTATCCATCAAGATTTTGAGGATTTGAGGAAAAGGCTAGGCATTGTGTTACATGTCCATTGATTTGAAGGTGAATAACACACAACACTGCCTTGGAGGAAATCACAGAAAGTAGGATAAACAAGCCAGGAAACAATTTCAGCTCATTCAGACAGGGACTCAATTAGTGGGAGGTTCATAGGGGACCATGAAGGAGTGCTGTGGTTTTCAACCTTGGTTGCACATTAGAATTATCCCTAGGAGTTAAAAAAAAAACAAACTCAGTTGTAGACCCTACTCCAGACTATGAGAATCATAATCTCTGTGTGTGGAAGCTGGAATCAGCTGGGAAGAGAGACAAGGAGGAAAGGGATGAAATGCACAAAGGGAATTTCATGCATACATAGGAGTTTAGTGAGCAACAAACAGAGCACTATCCTAATGTAGGATGCGTCGTCCGCATGGCCCCCACTCTGGTTGGCCGCAGGCTTATTGAAGAGAACCCTGGAGGGGATCAGAAATATGTGGAGGCATAGAGTGGGGGTGGCTACCATTTGCTGAGTGCCTCTGTGTGCCGTGCACTGTGCTGGGCTCACAAATTCTCTCATTTAGTTGTTGAAGGACTTACTGAATTATGCGTTGTTATCCCAGTCTTACAGACAAGAAACCCAAGGTTTGGGGTAACTGGGAAGCTTCTTCAGGATCACAAAACTGGTTAGTTTCAGAGAATCAGCTCCTGATCCAGTGTTGTTTCCATATGCGTGGCTGCCTTGTACAACTGGAGTAAGTAGTGGAAGAAATGCCTAGCTCTGGGGGCTTCAGTAAGAGCATTGATGTTTGAGTTGAGTCTGTTTAACAGGTGGGGATGGGAAAGAGGATGAAATAGCATTCAGTACATATTAATTCAATGGAGGCTCAGATTAATGGAGCAGCGACACTTTTGCAAAGGGATCCCAGCAACTGGCACATCTTAGGATGGACTGATGTGGAGAAGAGGGACAACAAAAATCCATTTAATCAATTATTAATCCATTCTTAGTACACTACCACCAGCTGTAATAAAACTTTGGCAGAGACACTACATTTTGATGTTCTAGATGGTCAGTGGAGAGTTCCATGTTACTTACTACATAGGACTTTCCAGGCTGGTGTCGACACATGGCTGGGTGATAGCAGAAGGAGTGCTTTAGCTTTCCAATACATTTAGGGACTTATTTCTTTCAACTGCATTAAAGTAGATTAGTGGAAATTGCAAATATGACTACCTTGAGAGATATTTTCTTTAGTTACATTTTTATCTGCCATTTTCAATTGCAATAGTTAGTCTGATGTGGGTGACAGTTTTTGCAAGGGGAATGTTTTCATATATTAACATAAATAAATTCGATATTGCTATGAATATTTACTTTCTCTTAGGAAAACACAAGCACATCTTTCTTGGTTCCAACCAACTCTTCCATTCAGTGTCGCTGTAGTCATTTTCAAATCCTCACAAATACACAAGTCTCTACGTACATACTTATATCCTGCTCAATAGACATCAGTTTGTTATTAAGATAATAATCGCTCAGCAGGATAGTCTCCCCCGATGGCCTGGTCAATACATTTATAGAATGTAATTAAACCATATCACTTCCATGACATGAAATTGATGACCTTTTAATTATTTCAAGATAACTGAATATGTAATCATTTTCTCCTTTAACTGAGAAAGAGCCATGTATTTTGAATAAATTGAAAGTAGAATATAAATACTTGTTTTGTTTATAAGCTGTACTTCTGTACTCTCACTGCACAAGGTATCATTTTGGGATGCTTTCCACAGGATTTAGGAAAACAATTTAGAAAAGCCAGTGTTAAACACAGAGGTTAATATTTAGTAAACAGCGTTTCAAAGGCACTTGATGATTATTGGATTTAGGAAAGATTTATCACTACCACCATGGAATTTCATGTTGTGGATAAGCTCACAATAATTTTTAAGGTCATCTGGTGGGAAATTGATGACAAGTAGCTTTCTGAAAGATTCCAACTAGACTGAGGTCTGCCTATAAACTCAGAGCTGTGGAGTGGGGTTAATTCCCATGGGGAAGACTTGAGTTATAGCATACTTTTATTATGTGTCATTTTGAGTCACCCAGTGTGATGGGACATTATAAGGTCCACACTATCCAAATCAAAGACCAAACCCAACGTGTTGTAGGTATAAGTGTTCTTATCGGGTAATGGGACGTAATATTTCAAGTCACCCTTATTTCATACATCAGATGGCACAACCTTTATATCTCTAGTGTCATAGATTTTTCTCATTTGAGAATATGTTTTATAACTCTCTTGAATAAGAAAATTCTCAACTTCTACATGACACGTATGGGTGATTCAAAAAAAAATCTATCCAAATGGGATCATTAGTTTGCAATCCGATACAATAGTTTTGTTTCTCCACATGAACTACAAATGTGAAAAACACTCTTTTCTCACCACCTTCCATTAAGAGAAGGGAGAATTTGTACTACCACTTGAAAAATTAACTACTTAATCTTCAACTGAAACTCCAGTCAGCAAAATTAATGGGGAGTGGGACAATTTCACTCGGAACACCCCATGGTGAGTGCTTTTGATTAATAGCTGGACAGATTTAGTATGTAAATTATACTCAGAAGCAGCTCTTTACTGGATATGTTTTATAAGTCAGTCAGTATAGTGACGCACATGCATTGTGCTTAAAATTTCTTCTCTTTAAAAAAATATTGTAAGTATGTTCTAAAAATGTTCTTTAATCAGAGCTTCTCTTTGGAAAATACTTTGGAATGTTATAGATCTTGTTCCTTAACTTCGAAGAGAGCATTAGGAATATTCAAGTGTTCACTCAAGTGATGTGAAAAAATTTTATTATTTTCTTTTCTTTTAATTAGTCTGACCACGCATGTTGATTTGGAGTATAAGCCCCTTATGCCAGAAAAAAACCACAGGCAGGTTGCTCCTATGCTCCTGACAAACTGGGTGGGTGAAAGTAGAGTAATGAATAGAAAGCAAGCCCTCCTTCTGTTTAAACTCCATGGGCAGAACGTGAAGTATGAGAAGACAGGGGTAGATCAGAGTTTTAAAAATGACTCTGAGCGCAACTATGATCAACACTTAGTATGTGTAGAAGGACCTCCATTAAATACTTTTTTTTTTTTTTTTTTTACTTTGCTCCACCAATAAGCCTTTCTTGGATGCTGGCCATATGCTAGGGGCTGGGGATTCAGGGTTGACGAAAAGAGGATTCCTGTTTTTAAGAAGCTGGAAGTTAAGTGGAAGAGACACGTCTTGCATCAGGAAGTATGTCTAAGAATAGGGATTCATATGTTGGAACACTGAAGAGGGAGTAATCAGTCCTGCTTGAGAGGGAAAAGGGAAGGGTTCACCCAGAAGTGATATTTGAGCTGGTTCTTGAATACTTGCATAGATATTTGTAGAGAAAGAGCAAAAGCAGTCGAGGTTCATCCATGACTTTCTGGCTTGCCCTACCGAAGTGAGTTTGTTTCATGAGCTGAGGGATGGGGATGCTAGTGAACCCATCCCGTGTTCATCTAGCCACTCACATTTTGGCAGGTGGCCCACTCCAGTTTCTTTTCTTCATGAAAATAGCTGTGTTCAATAGCCTTAATTTTACTGGGATTAAAATATTAGTGATGGTAAAATCAAGCACAGAAGTCTTTGAACTTCTCATTGTTGGTACCTTTTAAGTGATCAATGAGGGGCAATGTGAAGAAACATGGATGAAGTAAATGGGAACACTGGTTAAAATGGATTGAAACATCATTTGATTTGGAGCTGTGAATTTCTTCATTAAAAAAATTATTTTCAGTGACCTAATTTCCTAGGTATATATATCAAGTGACACCTGAATCATGTTAAAGCCTTAACCTTTTTCCATTTCCTGTTGTAAAACTGCCTGAATTTGACATCTTTTTAAGTGGAGTTGAAATTGTTTTCGCTTGTGATGTCAGTATTCAGATAATGCTCAAATTGATGCTTGGTGATATTTATCTTAAATACCTCATTTTCTGAGATGTCTTCTTTTGTTTTAAGAATAGAATTCCATTTTGGGTCTCCCTAGAATTAAAAACTGTCACTCAGTACAAAACTTCCTATTGATTATTTGAACCCCACAGTTCTGGTGATGTAACAGAGAAGAAGCAAATGCATTGTAAGCCTCTAGCCAGATTCTGGGTCTTAGAGCAAAGGCTGGAGCAGGAAAGGTTGTTGATGGGATTTATGCTCCAACCTGTCTGACTCCCCCACTGGTGGGCAGGTTTCCCCACTGTCCCCTCAACACTGGCCCTAAGGAGTATGATCTCCTCACCATTTTCTTAAACTGCTTTCTCAAAAACCTTCCATGGTCCACCTTGAGTGTATTCTTGTTTCCATTCAAACTGCCATAATGAGCACTTACTGTGTGCCAAGTACTCTCCTAGGATAAAGCAGTGAAATATGAGACGGGATTTCTGCTTCTCATGGAAAAAAAAAAAAACTATAAGAAAGTAAACGAAGAAGGAATAAAGTATTTGGGGCTGCAATAAGTACAATGAAATAAGACATAATAAAATAAAATAAAGCAAAATAGTAGTGATGTAACAAAGAAAGGGGGCTGCAGGGAATGGGGTTACTTTAGACAGAGTGACCAAGGAAGACTTGTCTGAGATAGTGATGGAGGAGCCAGCATAGTTCTGGGGAAAGAGCATTCTAGGTGGAGGGAAAAGTGGGAGCATTGGGAAATGAGGAAGAAGACTGTGAAATCTAAAAAGAAAGAAGAGTAATTTTATTCTTTTTTTTTTTTTTAAATTTTTTAATGTTTTATTTATTTCTAGGAGAGAGAGAGAGACAGCGTGAGCAGGGGAGGGTCAGAGAGAGAGGGAGTCACAGACTGAAACAGGCTCCAGGCTCCGAGCTGGCAGTCAGCACAGGGCCCGACGCGGGGCTCGAACCCACGAGCCGCGAGATCATGACCTAAGCGAAAGTCGGAGGCTTAACCGACTAAGCCACCCAGGCGCCCCAAGAGTAATTTTATTCTGAAGGCGATGGGTGATGTTGGGACACTTAAGCGGGGGAGGGATGAGACCAGTGTTGGATGACTCTGGCTACTCTGTGCAGAGTGAGCTGTGGGCTGGGAGAATGGAAGGGAAGGGAAATAGGAGGGCAGCTGGGATATCCCGGTGAGGAGGGGTGACCTCAGCAGATGGAAGGGAAGTGAACCGACAAGGAACGTCCAGTGATGTTCCCCGGACAGGACTTGTGGGTAGTTCTTGAGGAAGAAGGGGAAGGAGAGCTTGAGGATAACTTCTTATTTCTGACAACTGGGTGATTGGATAAAAGGAGTCTGAGGGAAAGTATGTTGTAAGTAGAAATCAAGACCATTGCTTGAAATCAAGTGTGAGAATACCTATTAGATGTCGAAGTGCAAACATCAAGTAGGATGGTCAGTTTACAGGTCTAAAGCTTCAGAGCTTAAGATACAGAATTGAAATCATTAACGTATGAAAAATGTTTAAGGTCAAGGTGAAGGAAACTTCCCAGGGTGGGAGTGTAGAGGAAATGATATGGCAATCAGAAAATATTTAGGAAAAGAAGTATTAGAAAATTTAAAAAATACCAATATATTAGAGAAACAAAGTATTTAGAAAACAAAAGTAGTCCTTAATAAAACTTGAAGAAATAGAAAACTTGAATAATTCTATAAGCATGAAGAAGTTAATGTTAAAAAACTTCCCACAAAGAAAATGCTTAGGTTATTTGTAGAATTTACTGGCAACTTCTACAAATAATTCTAATTTTATATTATTTTAAAATATGTAAAACTTTGGCTTGTGAGCATAATTCCTTCTGGAAATATGCTTATAATCCAAAGTATTTGTACACTAAAGCGAATTTCAAGAACTATTGACTCAGTTGTGATCATGTGATATTCGGTGTCACGTACTACTCGTATTGCAAGACATTGCTCATTTATCAAGTTAAAATGAATTAAAAATGTTTGCTTATCTTGTGGAACACTCTCAGAACAAGTTACTCGCAATCCGAGGTTTTACTATAGGCTTTATTGAGGTATGGTAACATTAGCAGATCAGGAGATGACTGTCATAGAAAACATACTTTGAAAAAAAAGAAAACATACTCTGTTATACTCCTAGATCCCAAAAGGAGGGGGCATGCTATGCCATGGGGAAACCCATGGAGAAGCCCCAGGGTTGGTCAGGAGGCCGGGGAGAGAGAACTCTGGCAAGAAACTTTACTGGGGTTTCTCAGGAAGGAGGGGGGGTGGTGAGGCAGGGTAAGGAGGTTTAAGGTTGGCTAGTTTGAATAATTCCAAGAGGATCTGGGGGATAGGAGCTGTCCTTGTTGTTTGGTACCTGTCCCTGGAGTGATTGGAACAGGTGGATGGTGGCCTGGAGTGTGAGAACCTGCAGTGAGAGGTGGTTAAGGATGTGGATTGTAGATTGATTGGTTTACATTTGAAAGGCATGTTCTGGGTGAGTTGTCTACTATCTCTGAAATTAACTAACCCTAGGAAGAGCAGTCCCTCCAAGGTCAGCAAGCCACTGCCCCCAATCCCACCATGTCAAAGCATCAAAAAATAAGAGACATGACCAATACATACATAAACTATTCCAGAATATTGAAAAAGTTTAGCATAAACTTGTTGACAGTGCAAACTTACCCATGAACATCGATGCTAAAATTATTCGTGTAACTTGTCAGTTATAATGAACAATGAAAGTTTTGTTTCTTTAATAATAATTCTTATGCATTTAGCTTATGTTTTCTTGTACTTGCTACAACTTCCACTAAAATGTTGATAGAAACTAGAGTAACATGCATTTGAATCTTGTTCCTGATTCCCCTAGGAAGGTTTTCATTTGTACCATGAAGTGTGATTTTTGCCATAGATTTTCTTTATAGTTTAAGGAAGTCCCTTCATATTCTTAGTTTACTAAAAGCTGATTTAGAAAAAAAAACATGAATCAATGTTGAATTTTATTCAGTCATTTTTTACATCTATTGGAAGGATCATATGGTGATTTCACATTTTATCTCTTAACGTGGTTAATGACATTAATTGATTTTCTAATATTAATCCACTTTGCCTTCTTAAGATAAACCCAAATTTACCATAATGTATTTTCCTTTTCCACACATTTCTAGATTCAGTTTGTGAATAATTTGTTCAGGATTTTGTATCTAATAAGTGAGTTTGACAGATTTTCATATCATGATTAAGCTGAACTTATAGTCTTGTGTACAATGTATGTTATTTCATCTTTACATATTTTAAATGGCTCAAAAAAAAAAAAGAGCTCACAGTTGAAGCCATCTAAACCTAGAATTTGCTTTGTGGGAAAATTTTATTTATAGATTCAATTTCTAAGATAAATACAGAACTATTCATATTTTCTCTTTCTTCTTGTGTCAGCTTTGGTAAGATGTGATTGTCAAGGAACGTGCTTATGTCATTTAAATTGTTAAGGTTATTGGCATAAAATTTTTCGTAACATCTTTTTTACCATCTCTTTCACGTCTATTTCCTGGAGGATGAGATGAACATTTCATTGGTTTATTTCAGCAAGAAGAAACACTGCTTGGTAAAAGGCAGTGTAGCATTTGGGGAGCCCCAATTTATTATGTAAACCTAAGCACAATACCAACGTAGGTCTTATGAGATATTTCTAATAGTTAGAAAAGAACAACAGCAATAACAGAAATCATGGTCCTTGCTCCCAAGGAATTTATAGTCAATTTGGATTGAGATGAGGCTTCTACACATTCAGATTCCAAGAGGGCAATTGTAAGACTATATTTATGCCAAGTGCTATATGGTGGACTTTACACTGTGTGAAAGGATGCCACAGGAAATGACAAATTAGGGAGGAAGTGTATTAATATTTTTAGGTTGTTTAGAATAAATATCTATGTTTTATGCATTTTTAGGTCAACTATATATTTTTTGAAAAACAAGCAATGTCTGCTTCTCGTAAGGAAATTTGATTTAAATTCATACTCTCTCAGAAGCCTGTATGTTTATGCCTCTCCTTAGCATGTTTTTCTTGTGGCTAATGGCCTCTTCATTCCTTTCAGTTTTTCAAAACATTTTGTCTTTCTCTTCCAAACATTAAATTAATAATTTTGTGATGAAATAAAACTCAAAACAACTTTTGCTTACAGCTTTGACATAAACCAATTAAGTTATCCACAAATATTGGTGATTTAGATTTGAGACAGAGTTACCCGATTTTTGCCCAGGTGAGAGTACTGGTGATCTAGTGATTAACATACATGTATCTACATTTACCAGCTAGAAGCAAAAGACAAAATTACAAAAATAAGTAAGTCTTAGTGTCCTGAGCACTGAGTCTCCTGTCTGGCTTTCACCTGTGAAATTAAATAGGAAGTTTAAGGGGCATCTGGCTGGCTCAGTTGGTAGAGCATGGGACACTGGATCTCTGGATTAAGAGTTCGAGCCCCACATTGGGTGTGGAGCCTACTTTAAATAAATAAATTTTAAAAAATAAAGTAAAATAGAAAGTTTAAGGTATTTAATTTAACTTATGGATTTTTTTTTAAGTTATGGAAACTAGGCATAACAGTTCTGGCCTTGCTTGAAGCTATGGCAATGTGCAAGAATGTTCCTAAGCAATTCTTATCCTACAAAACTAGACAGGAATGTGCCCCTATTGCTGGTTATTTTTTGGAGGAGCATCAGAGGTAAGCAAGGAAAGAAGTTGATAAAGTTTGTGGAGGAGAAATTTGAAAAAAGACTCAGTTTTATAGGTAAGATTGGTCCCAGACAGAAGTTGGGAGGAAGTCAGGTCTTTTTTTTTTTGGGCTCCAAATCATTGGTCTGTGTCCTTGGTACCAACTTCCTTGGCCCTCAAATATGGAGAGGTATAAACAGTTATTCAAGGATGAAAGCAAAACAAAATTATTTGATATAAATACTGGATAAATTTACCACTCATGGACCCTCCCTAAAATAACTGTAATTGAGCATACTTGGGGAAAAGAAAATTGAACCCAATAGGAACGTGTGGAATACAAGACAGAATGGTAGATATAGGCAGATCATTAAGGGGAATCCATTTGGGATTTAAATTGATCCTTTTTAAAAATATTTATTTTTGAGAGAGAGGGAGACAGAGTGCAGGCAAGGGAGGGGTGGAGAGAAAGGGAGATACACAGTCTGAAGCAGACACTGAACTGTCAGCACGGAGCCTATGGAAGGCTTGAACCTAAGAACCCTGAGACCATGACCTGAGCTGAGATCAGACACTTAACCAACTGAGTCACCCTGGTGATGCTAACTTGATCTTTATAACAGAGGCTATGGGATACATTTAAGCATGGGAGAGACAGCCCTACTACCTGATGAATAATGGTTGAAAGGCAGCAGGATAAGAGGCAGAAATGTGGGTTAAGAGGTTTTCCCAGCAGGGAATGATGATGACATCCCCCTGACAGCGGAGATGGATTCTAGAGGTGTGGAAGAAGAAAGGACAGATTTACAGGTATGTCAGAGCGACTAGATATGAGTGGTGAGGCAATGACAGTAGTTAAGAATGATTCAAGTCTTTCCCTGTAGCTGGTGGTGGTGGTGTCCATGACTTTGGTTGGGAAGAAGAAAGAGTTTGGAAGAAGGAGTTTTGTTTTGAATACATTAATTTGAGAGGCATTTAAGTGGAGATGGACCTTGTAAAATCACAAAACTTAGTGTTATTAAGTTTTAGAATTTTCAAGTCTGATGACTGTATGGTGATCTCCCTTGCCCTCTCTTTCTTCCCTGCCCCCAGGTAAATTCTATTCCTTTGATTACTAGTGAAGCCCACAACTTTTCATTGGTTTATTGGTTGTTCTGGTTTGTTCTTCTGTCAACTGATTGTGAACTGTCTTTGGTAGATGCTGTAGATTGTCTACTCAACCAATATTTGCCTCCTTTCTTCCTTGTTAAAAGTGTCCTGATTTGGTTGAAGTGTGAGATTACAATGTCTTTTTAAAAAATATTTTATTTTTTTTCTGAGAGAGAGAGACAGCGAGTGCAGGAGAGGGTCAGAGAGAGAGGAAGACACACAATCTGAAACAGACTCCAGGCTCTGAGCTGGCTGTCAGCACAGAGTCTGACGCGGGGCTTGAACCCACAAACTGTGAGATCATGACCTGAGCCAAAGTCGGAAACTTAACCGACTGAGCCACCCGGGGGGCCCCTACAATGTCTTAAGAAAGGAAAAGATGTCCTCCCTAAGTTCTTGTGGATAAGCAATGATTGGTGATCATCTGACACATTTCTGGTCAATAGGACCTAAAAGAAAGTCCCCTTTGTGAGTATTTGTGCTCTCATGTCTTCTCCAATATTTGCTTTATAGATTTTTATGGTGTCATACAGAGGTTTTAAATGTATGCAAAAAAGGTACCACTCTTTCCTCTCTTGTCATTTTTCTGTCTTGGTTTAGAAATGATTCTCTATACTGGAATTCTAAAGTTGTTCTTTACTGTTTTCAATCCATCTGGAATTAATTTTTGTATCTGACATGGATCAAAGATTTTTTTTCAGGTGGATAGTCAATCAACCCAGAAACATTCTTTGAATAGTCTGATCTTCCTTATTGGTTTATATCATCACCTTCATCATACATGAAGTGCACATGGACATGTTGGTTTATTGTAAATTTCCCTAATCACTTTGTTTGACCTATTTCTCTATCTCTATTTCTTTTCATTAGTAAGTCATAGTTTTCCTTGAAATTTCTATGTAAATAATCCTACAGTCTGTAAATAATGACATTTTCTTCTATTTAAATGCTTATAGCTATTATTTCTTTTTCATGCCTTATTGTGCTGCCTATGATCACAGGTTAAATAAAAACAGTGAGAGTAGGCATTATTTATTGTTCCTGACTTGTTCCTTTTAAAAGAATGCTACTAATTTTTTACTATTGTGTAGGATTTACATTCTGGTTCCATTGATCAGACTAAAGTGGTCCCTTCTATTCTTGACTTGTTTAGGGTATTTGTTTTATTATCTTTAAAGGTACTGAATCATTGTGTATTTCTACATATAGTGTTCATCATATAGTTTTTCTCCTGCAATGTGTTGTGAGTTATATGAATAGATTTTCTAATGTTAACCTAACATAATATATTTGTTTTTTATTTAATGGCCTGCTAGATTTAGGTTACCTATATTTTATTTAGAATTTTTGCATTTATGATCATAAGATGGATTGCCTATAGTAATTTTTTTTTTTACTTATAATGTCCCTGCTTGGTTTTGATGACTAGGTTACACCAGCCTCATAAATTGAAGTGGGACACTTTCCTTGGGATCATTTGCATAAAAGAGGACAGTTTGTGGAACATATTTGCAAAATCATCTAGGTCTTCCCAGTCTGTCTTTAGCAGTAAGGACACTCTAAGTAAAGGAGCCCACTTCATTGATAACTGTGGCTTGGCCATCAATCCCTAGTTGGTCTTCTGTCCTCAGGATCTGGGCTTAGTTACAAGGAATCTAGACTCCCCCTGTCCCCTCCCGCCGCCTTTAACCTCATCTGGAGGTGCTCTTGGTCTTTGCCTTCATTTGCCTCAGCCAAGCTCACTTTTCCCAGCAAACCCAGGATCGTCACATTGCCCAGCTAAAGGAATTTTAAGAAACTAAGCAACTAAATTAGAAAGACAGACCCTAAACGAAGTATATGGAAGTAAGAGCTTTTAACATATTTTCCTTCCCACTTCAGCAGGGAAACAGGAGGCTCCTACATTAGTTAGATAGAATATGTGGGTCACATGCTGACAAAAACTTGTCTTGATTTCCTTTGCTTTCTATTTTGCAGAGAATTTGTAACAAATTCCCATTTGTATAGCCTGGGTGGTGGTGGTGGGGGACTAAGTCATGTATTATTTTTTATCTTGAACAAAAATCTGAATTTGAGCTCCTTAAGGGCATCAGCCATGTTTATCCCTCTGAATCCATGTACCAACCACAATGTCTGGTATCACAGGTGCTAAGTAAGCAACTGTGTATTCAGTGCTTGCTCTTCAAGTAACTTACTAAATCAGTGTCAGAATTCAGTTGGGCAATGAATATTCTATTTTCAGGGAAGAGAGCTCATTTTATTTCTGTTTGAAACTAAAAGTTCTTAAACAAACAAAATGGTGGAAAACTGAAGTGATTTAGGACACTGTTAATCCCTGCCATTTTATCACATGAGTATATTCAATTCTAATATTAAAATGCTCTTTGAAAAAAAAAAAAAAGGAGTTTGCTTGCATTCAATGCCTGCATTTCTTATCTTGGCCTTTTGGTGTCATTCTTAGATTAATCTGAAAAGCATATTAAGCAAGAGTGAAATTATTTTCCCAGCTTTGGGTCTTTTTGGTTTCTGATTTGAAGTGAAGATTATCATACCTATAGTACAGTTGAGCTAATCTAACCTTTTTGATATTATCTTAACGGTATGTCTTATAACTGACATGTAACTGCAGAAGTTTAAATATAGAGAACCTGTAATGGTAAAGAAAATCTTCATTTTTATAGGCAGTCTAGAGAGAGCTTTTTCTGAAATGACTATGCTGAAATTAACTACATATATTATTAATATATATACTATTATACTAATATATAACATATGCAATTCTTTTTTTTAAAGTTTATTTATTTATTTTGAGAAAGAGAGAGAGAGAGAGAAAACCAGCCAGGAAGGGACAGAGAGAGAGAGGGGAACAGAGGATCCAAAATGGGCTTTATGCTGATAGCAGAGAGTCCGATGCAGGGATCAAACTCACGAATGAATCATGAGATCATGATACTGAGCTGCAGTCAGATGCTTAACCGACTGAGTCACCCAGGTGCCCCTAACATATACAATTCTTACACACAATTATAATGTACATTATTACATGGTCATGTTACTATATAATATATTATATTATAATTCCTATATGGGTTTTTAAGCCATGAAAGGCTTCATTCATTTTCTGTGATCTATAAAATAAACCTAACTGCTTACCACGGAGCTGCAGCAAGCTGGTAACATTCCTAGCAATTCCTCTTTCTGTTCTGTAAATGGAGCTACTCACACCCTTTGTCCACCTATGAAGGAATGTAAAAACCCTTTGGACTTCAAACATATTGCTAATCCCACGCACCACCCTGGTGCTTACCTTCCCTCTCAGTGTGCAAAAATCTTAATGACTTTCCTTCTTTCCACCATTAATTATATATTTTTTCTCCATTGTCATTTTAATGCATACACTTAATGCGATTGACTCTTGGATGCTGTAACAAATAAGTGAACAAACAAACAAGTACTTATTGACCCACAGTTCCATAACTAAGAAGCAAAAGTAATGAGAGTTTGTTATGCTGGGAGTTCTTGAGACTTGCAATAGTTCTCAGGGAAGAGAGCTGTACTTGTCCCCTGGATCTGTGAACAACTTCACTATCTGACAGAATTAATGTATTAAATCTTATTAAATCTATAGGCCCTGGTATATCTGGCAATAACTGGGGGCTTGAGGAGTTCAACTTCAAGTTTTGTGGCCAGAGAAAAGCTGGAGGTCTCTTTTTCAAAGTATTCCATTTTAATTAGGATCCTATCTGAATAATATAGCAATATCTTAAAATAAATATTATTAGAAAATGATTATTCTAATTTCAGCCAAATTCAGATTCAATCTGCAATTGGTCATTTTCCATGACATGAGATCAATGGAGTCTAAGATCTCCACCATACTTTCCAGCTAACAGGTTGGCTTGACACAGTTTCATGGCAGAAAATATGAGATCCCTGTATCAGAAACAAAGGACTTCGTTACTTATAGTACAGCAGACAGTGTGAGCATTAGTGTGTTGACTCTCTCTGACCCTAGTCTCATGGGTATGACCCAGATGGGCCTAGACTTTGTCTACACACGTAGTGGGTTGGAACTCTGTATTAAGGGAACTGAAATCTTATATAATGGGCGGTAAGAATTTTTGCTCTTTGTTCCTGAGGGAGACTATGTGCTCTACAAGGCTATTTGCTATACAAGCATCCTTGAACATGTGGTCCAGAACAGTGTTCAGTGCCTCATTTTCAAGGTTTGTCTTTGGGACAGAGGGTGAAAGATGCTTTCATATCTATTCCACCCTACAGAGGAGAAAGGTGACCATTTATCCTCCAATTAAGGGCTGAAAGCTGATCCAGGGGCATTCACTGTCTAGCACTTCTAGCCCCCCTTACAGGGGCAGAGAGAACTCCATGGGGGCAGGAGACCGAGAGCTGCAGGTGAACATAGCAGGGACTGGGTATCATGTATGGACCATACATGGAGCAGTGTGTATGTATGTGTGTGTGTGTATATATATATACACACACCACATATGGATGGTATATATGCCTGGGGACACCGGTGTGACGTTGATAGCATCTGTCACACTCTCCAGTTTTAGTCCTTCGTCCTCCCAATATTTCTCATGTTTATTTTGCTTCTTTTCAGCCCACAGTTGGGTAGTCAGGTCCACTAGGAACACCCATAGGCCTTCAATGGCTGGTGGTGATATTTTCAGTTAGATTTCCCTCCTGTCAATTTCTCTTAGCCAGCGTTCTGTTGAACAGTGTACCTGTTCTACGGTAGGCAGCGGAGTGGAGCAAAACAGAATTCAAAGAAGTCAATTTAGCTACTTATTAACATCTTTGGAAATATCGAGAGGAAAAGGTGGGAAGTAATTGCTCAGATCTGTGCTTTAAAATAACTCTGTCTTTTGTTCCCGATCTCTGTGACCCCAGCCTTGGAATCAAGAGCTGGTCCTCAATCAAAGAGTGTGTCAAGGATTATTTTAAGAACAAATTGAGGAAATGTAAGCGCAAGGCTTTCATCACCTTTTCACCACGATTAGATTTATTTGCTCCCGCGCTGACGGCCCCCTTCTCTTTCAAGCTCTCCAAATGCTTTAAAATCAAGGGTGAAAAATGAAACTTAGTTCCTGCTTTTAAGAAAATGAGAGAACGCACATACCATGTTGACATGTGCATTTCCTGGGAGCATGAAGGTCTGGAGGAGTTTTAGAAAAGAAAAAGTATGACCCTGACCATTGAGAAACCCACTAACTCAGAACCTGGGATAAATGTAAAAACCTGGTGAAGTGCATTGATATATTAGGGTTAGGGATGGGGAAGGGTTTGCCACGCAAATGAAAAGTATAAACAAGGGGAATATATAGTCTTCTCAAGGCTGAGGCCTTATAAAATGTGAAACTAAAATGTAAAATCACTTTGTATTTAAATGCTTCTGCGAAACAATGAATGTTCAAATTTCTAATGTTTTTTTTAAAATCTATTATTAACAATCTTAAAAATTCTCTAAGACATTCCACTGTTTCCCTTCCTCGGGGCCCTGTCATCCCTGTTGCCATGTGAACTTGAAATTAAGTTGAATTTTGTGAAAGTGTTTCTTTACTTCAGACTTTTCCACAACTTTCCACCCAATTAGGGAAAATTAATGAGGTTTAATGCACTTTGTGTTGATATTTGAACACCAGCAGACAGTCAGGCTTTGTGCCTCCCAAGTAAGTAAGTTTGAAAGGAGAGAGTTGTTTTCTTAACTTTCCCAAAGTTTAGGAAAACACTTTTCTGAAAAGATTGTTTCTTATTATTCTAAGCATCCCTTGGGTTCTGTTTTCCAGTTTGCTGTCTTCGTCCTTTCCCAATGAATCTTCCATTTCTTCCTTTATTCTCTCTGTATGTATCATTACAGGTTGTAGAAAATGGCAACAAATGGTGCTTGAGATTTCCGTATAGCGTCTTTACTGGGTAGATGGAGAAATGAAGATCCGTAGAGGTAAAGAGGTTCATCCAGGGTCTTCCTGCTTATTGTAGACAGATCCAGAACAGGAACTCATGAATGCCTTATTTTTGGACTGGTGCCTTTCCCAGCATGGTATATCACCTGGAGAGAGGGGAAGGGATAGAGACACAGACAGAGGGGGAGAAGGAGATAATCGGGATTTGCATGAAGATTATATCAGCATTTATAATTCTGTTCTGGAAACTTTTCTTTTAAAGTTTAAATTTTAAAGTTTTTCAAACATTTTTTCAAAATGCAAAAGCCTAAAAAAATAGAACCTTTATTAGTCATATATTAAAAGTTTGATGCAGTGTGGTAACAAGGCACTCTCAGGGGCTGGGTATTCCTATGTCACCAGAAGGCGTATTTATCAAATAAAACAGACATTAGCTTTCAATTATGATTTGTAGAGGAGCCACATTTTTCTTTTGCGATATGTTTTCTTTATAAGAAAGGTTCTTGGGGCACCTAGGTGGCAGTTGATTAAGCGTTTGACTTCACTTCAGGACATGATCTCGCGGTTCGGTTTGTGAGTTCGAGCCCTATGCTGGGCTTTGTGTTGACAGCTCGGAGTCTGGAGCCTGCTTCAGATTTTGTGTCTCCGTCTCTCTCTATTCTTCCCCTGCTCTCACTCTGTCTCTCTCTCTCTCAAAAATAAAGACTTTAAAAAAGCTAAACAAATGTACTCTTTATTTTGAATCACAGATAATTCTTTAAAAATGTTTATTTATTATTTTTGAAAGAAAGAAAGAGAGAGAGTAGGGAGGCAGAGAGAGGGAGAGAGAGAATCCCAAGTGGATTCTGCGCTGTCAGCACAGAGCTGGACACATGGGTCAAACGCATGAACCATGAAATCCTGACCTCAGCTAAAATCAAGAGCTGGACTCTCAACCTACTGAGCCACCCAGGGTTCCATTGAGTCACAGATAATTACTCATGAGTATTATGTGTGTGATTTTTTCCCCCTAATCATGAAATGTTGAAGCATCAAAATTGACATTATGCATTTCACTTTGACCAGATATTAAGAATTTCTAAACTGAACTGTTTTTGAAAGTTCATTCATGCTCTAAATGGAATTAAATAACTAAAAATTCAGTACAGTTCTCAATGGCTATTTTACTTAAGGCTGTGAAGACTACTATGCCAAACAATTGTGTATGGATTATAATTGCAATATAATCTAATTTCTATATTCTAATTTGCACTGCTACTTGAATTTCTATACATATTTCTTTGTTTAAAAATGTTAGCTAACATTCTCTTCATAGCTGTACCATGAGATCCTCCCCTTTCCACCTTAACTTAACTATGAGTATATTTTTTACAATCATTTTTAACATAAAATAGAAATTTTAATATCAAGTCAATCTTTACTTTTGCTAAAATAATAATCATTTGTCTTTAAACTGGCTGATAGAATTTTAAGATGTAAAGCCTATATGGAAATCTTTTCCTCCTACCTGTATTCAAAAGTAAATATTCAGATACTGAATACAAATGGCATGATGAATTAGTCAAGATGTTCCACCTTTGCATAAAAAGCCAGGGGTGCCTGGCTGGCTCAGTTGGTTAAGCAATAGACTCTTGATTTCAGCTCAGGTCATAATATCATGATTGGAGCCCTGCACTGGGCTCTGTGCTGACAGTGGGAGCCTGTTTGAGATTTTTTCTCTCTCTCTCTCTCAAAATAAATAAGTAAACTTAAAAGAAAAATCATGATTTTTCCCAAAATCAAATAAATGTCAAATGAACCAAAGATTTAACCATAAAACTAAAAGATTTTAAATCCGTATCTCTGTGTATCTATAAATGTATGTATCTATGTATACATTCTTAGAAAGGGAGAGGAATTTGTAAACATGGTACAATAGTCAGACATAGAATAATGGGAAAGATTGATGAGTATAACTATTTTAAATTTGAAAGCTTCTGCCAGAGGATTTCCAAATAGAACAAGGTAAATTTCATTGCTATATAAACTATTTACAAATCAATTTGAAATTAAAAACAAGGAATCCATAGAAAGAAGAAATGGTAAAAGGCCAATAAACAATTTAGCATTTTTCAATATTAAGAAACTCAAATTAAAACAAGATGCCTGTTTTTCTAATCCACCAGATGGTCAAAGACGAGATTTGAAGTTGCCCCGTGATGGTGCTTCCATGTGCGCACATTGGCCTGATGCGACCACAGTGGAGCGTTCTCTTTGCAGAGTGACGGCGAGGATTCCTTTAGGGGGTTAGAATGGCTTTTGCAACCGTGCCAGCTAGGTCCATAAAGAAGTATGCTGAAAGATGTCCATTGCAGTATTGTCTTATGATAACAGAAAATTGGAACATATGAAGTGTCCATACGTTTGGAAGATTCTTTAAACAAATCACACTAAATCAGACAATGAGGTAGACTACATGTGCTGGTGCTGGAGAGACAGCATTAGCTGAGCTGGAAGGGCCCAAAACCCTGTTTTTTGATGATTACTTCTGAGTCTGGTGTGGGCGCCTCGAACAGGATGGGGGAATTGTTTTATTTCTGTATCAATCAAGTTTCAAATGCAGGTGTGGGAGTAGATCATAGTTGTTAAGCAAAAATTGATGTGATAGTTCTTTCTTTTATAACCCTGGATATGTATTCCAGAAAAACCTTGTGTTCTTCAATATTAACAACAGAACACACGGATTCAGTGCAGACCATTTAAAACCAATTTAATTGTGCATCCACAGCATCAGCAAATGCAGTGATTGGAACCTCAGAAGGCTTTTGTATAGGCACCTGAACATGGCCAGAATTAGCGTCAGGGATGTTAAAAATGGACAAAAACAGGGGTGCCTGGGTGGCTCAGTGGGTTAAGCGTCTGACTTCAGCTCAGGTCAAGATCTCACAGTTTGTGGGTTCGAGCCCCACGTCGGGCTCTGCGCTGAAAGCCAGCTCAGAGCCTGGAGCCTGTCATCAGATTCTGTATCTCCCTCTCTCTCTGACCCTCCCCTGCAAGGCTGGGAGGCGCCTTTTGTCATGAAGGGCACCTTTGTGTAGGTGATCATGCTCATTTTTCTTAGGAGAGAGCCAAGAAGCATCCTGTAGCTAAGCTGGAGATTTGTTCTTTTCCTACTCTTTTTGCTGGGAAAAACTGTATATGAATCAAGACAATTGTCATCTTACGGTGACATCATCTCCCCACTCTCAATCCTACATGAGCAGTGTATCTTGGAGTCTTAGAAAGATGTGTTGTGGCAGAGCAGACTGTGCAGGGAGTGGGGGCCTACAGAATTTTGGAGGGAGGCTGAAGGAGAGGATGCCAGGCTGGTGCTCCAAGGACACGTTGGGGCACTGGCCCTCTAAGGGAGCCACTAACTCAGGCAGGAGGGGACTGGGAGGCCATCAGCAGAACCACTAAGATAAACTATGCACTGTCAGTGCATCAGAAATAAGGAGGGATGTGTGACAATATGGTGGACACACATTATAACAAAACGTTATGAAACAATTATAACAAAACGTTAACAATGATAGAATCTAGGTGGTGGATATTTGGGCATTCATTATATGGCACTTGCAACTATTATGGAGGCTTGAAAAGATTCATAATAGAAAATGAAACAAAAGTCAAAACAGGCTTGCTACATGCAGCTTCTCACTGCTCTGACTGCTCCTCCGACCTGTGAAACGGTGAGTCTGGCTTGGCCACAGGGACACCTGGCCGGGTCAGGAGATCCCCTGTCACTGCCTACCACCCCAATGACCTTCAGCAACATCAAGTAGCAGAAGGATGGCCTCTCCCTTGCCTCTCTTTGCCTTTTCCTTTGCAAATCTTGCATGAGTGCATCTAATTTGAAGAAGCTTGGTTTTTGACTCCTGGATTCAAGAAAATCTGAGAAGAATGATTTTTAACTTCCCAGTATCTGCAGTTCAGGGACAAATAGAAGAAAGTGGCTGTAATGGATGCTGATGCAATGGATTCCTTTTATCCACTGTAATCTTATACTCTTTTGGAGTGTTTTCTCTTTCTTCTTTTTTTTATGATTTTTAAAGTGGAATATAATTTGCATACATTAAAGTTCATGGTTCGATGATGTTTGATAAATGTGTCTACTTGGGTAGTCACCGCCCAGGTCAGGATACAGAATATTTCCATGACCTCAGAAAGTTCCCTCATGCCATCCCTAGGGACTCTGTTCTGATTTCCAGACCAAAAACTTGGTTTTACCTGTTCTCTACCCTTGAGAAATGGGGAGTAGGGAGGTGGGGAGAATAAATCCAGTTAAATGATTTGTACAAGAATGTTGATAGCAACATTATTCATAATTGCTCCAAACTGGAAAACATCCTAAATGACCATCAGCAGGAAAATTACTAATCAAACTATGATATGTTTGCACACTGCAATGCCACTCATTAATACAAAGGAGTAAGCCACTGATATGCACAATATGGCTGAAGCTCCAATGTAATGTAGATTAATTTTATACTATTAAAAAGTTTTAATGCATTTTAATGCTGGGGCACCTTTCACTTCTGCTTTCTGCAATTCTGTGGTGGTTAAGTTATTCCAATAATTACATATTGATATCACAAGTTTAAATATGACATACAGAAAGCATTATGATTGAATGCTAGTAGACTTTGTAGTAATATTATAAATATAAAATTAAATATTTGAATTATATTTATAATTCAAATACAAAATATTTCTAATACAAATACAGAATATTTGTATTTTAAATATGAAAGTAAAATAATAGATATGTTATTTATTTGGAAGGGAAGGGGACTAGAACATGTCACTCCAAAATATGCCACTTCGGCATATTGATTATTTTTAGCTGAAGGCAATCAAGAAACAGAAGATACCAGAGGGCTCTCCACACTTAACCTCTTTGCCTAAAAGCAGGACATAAATTTCCCATGAGAAAGATACCCTCTTAATATGGACAAGAAGAGAAACTTTTTACCATGGGAAATGGGGGAGTTGATGCCAAGATTAATCCCATGCCAACAAACCTCTTCTTCCATTAGTTTACATCATGTATTTCCTAGTTACTTTAGTCATCACTGAAAGCCCAATCCCTTTTCTTTGCTTTTTTGCTTTTCTACAAATTTATCATTTTTTGTTAAAATGGTATAAAAGTTCCTGAGTCTAACTGCTTTTTTGTGGTGTTCACTTCTTGCCTGTGAAGCCCTCTGTGTCACATAAAAAACATTAACATCACAAAAACATCACATGCTTCTCTCTTGTTAGTCTGTCTGTTGTTCCTTTAATCTGCATGTCCCAGGGAGATAACTTAAGAGTGGAGCAGCTTTTCCTCCCTTACAGAAGCAAAGAAAGAACAATGGTTGAGTCAAAATTCCAGCAAGTCACTAACTGTCCTTCTAAGTGACTTCGAGGACTAGAACCATCTTCAGAGTAAGTCCCTGAACATGCTCAAGTTTCATTTTTGGAGTGAATAAGAAATGTCTTTCGATTTGACTTCGTAACTATATCGGTTGGGATATATTTGGAGCAATAGGAAAGTTATTAACTGAAGCTTAGGCCAGAAAAACATTTATTTACATTATAAAAACTCTGGAAGTTGCGATCCCAGGGTTAGATTTGATGGCTAAGTGTCTTCACTTCTCTGAACTTTTTTCTTTCTCATTCGGAAAAATGCTCCCATCTCCTATTCATGCTCCCAAGATGGCTGCCCCTGCTCCAGTCATTGCTCATAGTGTTGTAGCTGGTAGGAAGAGTTGGTACAAAGGGGCTTTCTCCCCTGTGTGTCTTATTTGTCAGGGAAGAAAATCTTTTGCAGAAATCCACAACAGATTTCTTCTATTTCTTTGGTCAAGACAAGGTCAAATAGCAACCACTAATCCAATCACTGGCTAAATTGATTGGTATTGCCACTGTTGAGTTAACCAAGCTAAATCATCCAAGGTGACACAGTGCTGCCTGAACAAAATGAGGGTCTGTGGGCTGGGAAGTGGCTGCCTGGGACATTTCCAGTGTCTCTGTAGATCAATAATTACAGGTTATTTCAATAATATCTTGCCCCATCAATGCTGAAGTGTAGACCTTTTCTCCTGAGGAAATTGTAGAGCAGAGAAAAAGATGCCTTCTGGCTGAAATCACACAAGCTCTGTGTCCTTGAGCAAGTGACTCTTCCCTGAGAGACAGCTTTTTAAAAAATCTGTATAATGGGAATAATAATAATCCCTGCCATGTAGAATTTGGTGAGAAATATCAGAAATAATATTAGAAAGCACTTGACATAGTGTCTGGCACATAGTCAGTGCTTAAGAAATAAATAGCATCGTTATTCTCAGGAGGAGTCAGGCTCCACCCATGGCTTATATCATCACTAAGTCAGTGTGCACATTTCTGGAGTCATTCCCTCTGAAGACTTAGAGGAACGCATTGGAGTGCCTCAGGGGGTTGTTGGAAAGAGTAAAGCATTGCAGTATCAGCACAGGGCTAGCCCATAGCTGGTGCCCAATGAATTCTATTTGGAGTCCAGTTGGGAATCACGTGACTGTTCTTTCCCTGACAGTTATGAACTTGGTGTGGGTAATGCTGGGAAGGGGCCCCCCTCCCCTCTCATAAGCCTGAGGAGGCTGGTGTACATCTGCCCTTATCTGCGTGTCTGTGGCTCTGTGTGTCTTCAGAAAACTGGTAAACGTCTGGGCTTGCAGGTTGGGGTCTGGGATGAAGTATAGGCAAAGAGTTAATGGTACATCCTCGAAAGACGCAGGATGTTTTTCTTCACAAGATTTTAAACCTTAATTTCAGATTTTTGGACTTTCCCTTTTGGACCTTTGGACTTTTCCTCTCAATCTCTGAGGTCACGAGGCAGGCACATCCTTAGAAAATGTGTAAGGACTTGGACCTTTGCAATTTCATGCTGCGTGTTCCATCCATTAGGAAAGGAGCCAATAGCTCGGTGTAGTTCTGAGTCCCCAACATCTCAAGGTGCAGAATGTCTTCAGCCATGTTGTCCCACTGGGGCCCATACACGAAAGATGTAACTCCTTCTCACTTCTGTAAACAAGCAAGATGAAGTCTCATGGAGGTTACTCAATTTTGCCAAAGTTATCTGTTTAATACTTTATTCAGAATTGGAATTAGAAATCTGATCGGGGGCCCCCAAGTGTACTCAGGAGACAGTGGTTTGACCATTATGCACCAAAACACCTTTGTTTTTTACTCTTTCAGGTTTCTATAAACTTATCATCTTTCTCTCCTTAGCTACATATAACTGAAGAATTAAAACAAACCCCACCCACATCCCAGCATTATCCAGGCTCCCAGTTTATGGATTCTGGGGCAAAAGATTATCCTCAAGTCTTTTCCTTTAAACAATAAAGGCAATCATTGATGTGTTTGACATGGAGACCTTCTCTAGGTAAGAGACTTCTGGAGCCTTGAAAGTTAAAAAACCGGGATGCCTGGGTGACTCAATCGGTTAAGTGTCCGATTTCAGCTCAGGTCATGATCTCACTGTTCATGGGTTCAAGCCCCATGTTGGGCTCTGTGCTGACAGCTAAGAGCCTGGAGGCTGCTTCAGATTCTGTGGCTCCCTCTCTTTCTGACCCTCCCCTGCTCATGCCCTGTCTCTTTCTCTCTTTCTCTCTCTGAAAAATAAATAAACAAAATTAAAAAAAGCTAAAAAACCAAACGTTAATTCACTCCACCTTTGTGAATCAAATGGATATTTCTTTTCACAATTAGTAAATGGGAGAGAGACTAAATCATGGTTTTTGGTTTTGTTTTGTTTTTACTTCCTCTAAAATCCTCTAAGACATTGAACCAGTTTTCTCCAATCCGTGAGCTTTGAAATGATTTTTTTTTTTTTAAGTTTACGAGTAGATGGGGGCACCTGGGTGACTTAGTTGGTTGAGCATTTGACTCTTGATTTTGGCTCAGGTCGTGATCCCAGGGTCATGAGATTGAACCCTGAGTCTGGCTCCATGCTGGGCATGGAGCTTACTTAAGATTCTCTCAATCAATCAATCAATCAACCAATACAGAAGACTTTGTGGTAGAGGGGAAATCAAGGAAAGAAATGAAGAAGGGTCTCAGGAGTTTAGGGTTTAACTCAGGGCCTCACTCTTGAAGGCATGCCGTAGCTGGCCTGCAGCCCAGATGTTGCAGGGCTGGGGCTGGGGAAGACCCCATGACGGGAGCTGAGTGATGACCCTGGATCTGAGCCGAATGGGATCCCATAGATGTTGGAGAGGATGCCATGATCTAGAGCAGGCTCTGGGGAGCCTGGGGAGACACCCTCCCCCCCCCCCCCCCCCCCCCCCCCGCCGACTTCTCAAAGAGCTCACCTCACAGAAGCCTTCTAAGATTCAGGCCGAAACATACCTCTGTGTCATTCTAGGCCTGCTCTCCCTTTTTAAGAGTCAGTAAATGACATACAATGCCCAGTGCCCCCCCAAATTGCTTAGAGTGTCCTCCTCAACCCGTAACGGCCTGACCCTACAACCATCTCCTGTGAGTCCTTCAGCATCCATCTGGGAAGCTGGAGATGTGATCTCTCCATTCACTCTGGATCCCCTGTACCTCTGCTTGAGGCCTGGCCCACAGCAGCCTCCTGACACTCATTGAACAGATACAGGAACCATGGTGGCCTGTGATCTCCACCTCTAACTGCATCGCTAACATCTCACCTAATGGGGACTTCACACTGCTACACCCCAGGAGAGTCAAGGGGGATCGCGTCCCTCCCCATCTCCTCTCTAGGCTCTGATAGAACATGAACCGAACTAGCAGTTTTATTCAGCACTCAGCAGTCAGAGCCAGATTCCTATTTTCCCTTCTGTATTGAAGGCACTGTCCCACAGGTGGTTCACACCCAGATACCTGGGAACCAGGTAGAGCAGCGGCTTTACTGGAAGGCCCTGCCCAAGTGGATTTTCTAGGTGGAGTCAGGGCCTGCCAGTGACTTGAATTCCTCTCCCAGTCCCTGAGGCTATCATGAAAAGGGACAAGAAAATGCCATGGGCAGAGCCTCACACAAGTAACTACACCCAACAGGGCACCTGATCCTCTGGGGAAAATAGAATCAGCCATTGTGCATAATTGTTCAAAATAACAGATCTGATCCGTTTCGCCTCTTGCTTAAAGGCTGGGAGGCCCCCTCCTGGAGGATGCCATGCTTGCTGAGAGGAAGATAAGATGCCCTTGATTCTGGTGCCTGCGGTTCCAGGGCAGGGCACGTGGTTTGCGGAGGCAGCACAGACTGGACCCCTGCCTGCTCCGGGGGCAGCCCAGCTGTCCGGCCGCAGCCTCTGGATGAATGCGTAGACGCCTACGCAGGAGCCCAGAGTCCCTGCCAATCTGCTCACCCCTCCCCTCCACCCACCCCCGACTCTGTGCAGCCTTCTGTAGCATCCTCTACTCTCCCTTATCAAGCTGCACTGAAAATACCTGTTTATGTGTCCATTCCCCCCAGCAGTACAGCATCTATGCCCTACAGTATCTGCGTGATACTACTGTTTATGTGCCAGGCATTTGTTCGAACTGCGTCATACACATTAGCTCATTTAATCTCTATGATAACCCACTGAGCTAGAGATCTCAATGGTTCCCATTGGATATTTGAGAGCAAGGGCTACGTGATTCACTCTTCTATCCCCAGAACCCAGAACAGCGCTCAGCACAGAGTTAGCTCTCGGGATGTGGTGTTGAATGAATGGACGAGCCGGTAGCTGGCTGTTTAGGGGAAGGGACACTCAGCAGTTTCCTGCTTTCTTCCTTCTGCCATCCATCCCCTGTCTTGTCCTTCTACTTTCCCAATCTCTCCTCCACCACCTCAAAGACAAAGATTTAAGCCAGCTGAAGTAAACTATTCATTAAAAAACAAAATCTTTTAATTGGCTAAAATTACATTTTTCTGTTTGCTTTCTGCGGTTTGGTATAAGAATGAGTTTGGTATTACCGTCTGTTTGGAAAATGCCCTTTGAGAACAGGGACAGTTAATGACTGTTTCCCAGTGAGTCCAACAGCCTGTGCCAAGTACCCTGCGGGCACAGAGAAAATATTAATTGATGTTGATTTCCTTACTTATTATTTAAATATGCTAAATGGCCCCTGAGAAGCTTCCCAAGAGTTAATATGTTACCCCAAATATATGACTTATCCAGGGAGCACTTTAATCACTGAGAGTTCAGTGTCTGCGTTTGTGGTGCCTATTCACTTTATAAATTTGATGAATTTACACAGGAAGAAGTGGGATAAGACTTAGTTATAAAATGGTAGAAAATAATTGCTTATTTCAAGTACAAGTCAACTTGAATACTCAGTATTCAATAAGCATTCAAACCCACATGGATTTGAAAATTTAATGACCTCCCTTTTCACCAATGTTATACGTCATCAAAAATTGTTTACAAGTTGAAATATGGCAAACTTAATTGTTTTTCTTATTTCCCCACTTCTAGAGCACCTCAGAGTAAGCCTATAACATTTTTGGTACTTTAGTAAGTAAGAAATAATTTTATTTCAAAACCAAATGACAAAAACTTATTTATTTTAAAATAGGGAACACTTTAGAGTTATCCATGTCATATATTGCTGAGAGATTCCAGAATATATAAAGCAGATGAGTATTTAAAGTGCTATAAAGAAGAATTCTGTTGTCATCACTTTTGTGAATTAAGGTTCACGGAATTTCTGTGGATTTCCTACAAGCCATCAACAACCACAAAAGATGATTTTCCTGTGCTGATGTTGCTAATACTTTGTCTGGTGATTAGCACTGAGGGCTGGTGAAATTTGGGCCATGTGTGGTTTGTGATCACAGAGGACAGACAGTTCAACAAAGGGATTTTGGTGCTGTTATAGTATGATGACATTAAGCAGTAACCTAAGATAGATCACAGGGTCACTGACCATCTCTTGAAGGCTTCAGCCAAACATGTCTTGAAATTTGGAAGTTTTTTGGGGTGCCCGAGTGGCTCAGTGAGTTGAGCTTCCAACTCTTGATTTAGGTTCAGTTTAAGATTCTATCTCTCTCTATCCCTCTGCCCCCCTCTCCTGCTTGCATGTGCATGCTCTCTCTGTCTCTCTCAAATAAAAATTTTAAAAAGATAAAATAAAATAAATTTAAAAGCCAAAGAAATGTGGACGTTTTTGGATTTGGAAAGCTAATTTCATATGCATGACATACATTGTGGAACAGCCCTGGCAGGATGAGAAGCATTATTCCGTAATCTAAACTGTTGATACGTCCTTAATCAAATATGTCAATATTCCCATAGCCACATGTCACTTCAGGATAGGTTTTGCCCCAAATGAGTTGGTGCAAGAGTTTCAGTTTCCAGAAATTTTTGGATCTGGAAACTGTCATAAGGGATTGGAAATGTGCGTAATGAAGGTTTAAAATGTTCGTGTTACCAACAGAAACTGTGAAGGAGAGTCAAATCAGATAATCACTGCATGTTTGATAAAATGCCACACAGTTCTGTCCCGGGAAGGAGTTTGTATTTTTAGACGCCACTTGCTGAAGTATTTGCAATCTCTATCCAAAATAAACAGGCGGCCTCCATTTGTTGTTTTGGAATATGCTCTTAATTATATTAAACTTTAATTTGTGTTTGAATAAGTAATAACCTGGTAGAAATTTTAAAAATCTGTAAACAGAGAAAATCTTTTTGTGTTTTCCTTTAGACCTTAGGTGTACAGGTAAGTTACTCAGTATAGCCATGTCTTTTATCATTTTATTTATTTAAAAATTTTTACTGTTTTATTTATTTTTGAGACAGAACATGAGTGGGGGAAGGGCAGAGAGAGAGGGAGACACAGAATCCGAAGCAGGCTCCAGGCTCTGAGCTGTCAGCACAGAGCCCTCCGTGGGGCTTGAACCCACAAACTGTGAGATCATGACCTGAGCCAAAGTCAGACGCTTAACCAACTGAGCCATCTAGGTGCCCCTGTCTTTTATCTTTTTTAATTTAAACTTATAACAAAAATTTTTATTTGGATTTTACTTTTTAATAACTTTCATTTATTTCTTTCCAAGTTTTTATTTGTTTTTTGCTTTTTTTTTTTTTTTTTTGAGGCGGGGGAGAGCTGCACATGAGTATGTGAGTGAGGGAGAGGCAGAGAGAGAAGGAGAGAGAGAATCTCAAGAAGGCTCAGCACCATCAGCGTGGAGCCTGATATGGGGCTCAATCCCATGAACTGTGAGATCATGACCTGTGCCTAGATCAAGAGTCAGATGCTCAACTGAATGAACCACCCAGGTGCCCCCATAACTTTCATTTAAAAGAATCTTTCCTGGGGCACTTGGATAGCTCAGTCAGTTAAGCCTCTGACTTCAGCTCAGGTCATGATCTCGTGGTTTGTGAGTTCAAACGCTGCATCAGGCTCTGTGCTGATGGCTCAGAGCCTGGAGCCTGCTTCAGATTCTGTGTCTCCCCTCTCTCTGTCCCTCCCTGCTCACACTCTGTCTCTCTCTGCCTCTCAAAAATAAATAAACATGAGGGGCGCCTGGGTGGCTTAGTCGGTTAAGCGTCCGACTTTCGCTTAGGTCATGATCTCGCGGTTCGTGGGTTCGGGCCCCGCGTCGGGCTCTGTGCTGACTGCCAGCTCAGAGCCTGGAGCCTGTTTCAGTCTGTGATTCCCTCTCTCTCTGACCCTCCCCTGCTCACGCTATCTCTCTCTTTCTCTCCTAGAAATAAATAAAAAAAAACATTTAAAAAATAAATAAATAAATAAATAAATAAACATGAAAAAAATATACTCTTTCCTGGGGCAGAATTGAACACACATTCCACGGGGCTCTTGGAGGGAGGATGCAAAAATACAGAGAACACAACAGAAATGGCTATCCTGTCACATTAGCTTCAACATAGCTGCTAATATTAGACAAAATAATTGCCAAGATCCTGATCAACTCCACTTCTGCCATGATAACACAGTTGTAGAAAATACAATGATAGCATCAAAATGATTACCATGTAGGTTATGTACTTATTTTAACAGAGGACTGTGGGACCTAGCACAAGTCACTTAACCCTATGAGGACCTGATTTTCTCATCTCTAAATTAGAAATTTTCTGAAATGCCTAAGCCGCTGATTATTTGTTAAGCGATGAAGAACTATTTTTGTTATACAGGTGGTGTTGCTCATGCCAATTACCATTGTTAGCTTGAAGAAATATAGTATTAAGATTTATCGATGATTGTAAATTTTAAAGAATAATTCCAGTGATTTAATTTCTAGTGGGGTTAGGCCAGCAAGTTTGCTTTTTGGAGACTCTGGGTCTGTGTTAATTTGTCCATACACCACTTTCCTGGTGTTTGTGTCATCATTATCTACTGAGCTAATAGTGGCTGAGGTCATGATAGCAAAATGACAGAATGACAGGTAAGAGGGCATGAACTGAGATATAATGCTATCTGATGAGGGAGGTCATGTCATGATAAATAATAAATAAATGATAAAGTCTTTTTTTTTTTTTGGTCAAGAACTATGACATCTTTGAGCTTCCATTGACATTTTAAAAATCCAGTCAAGGAATCCTACAGAGTGACATTTGTAAGAATAAATGAATGATATCTTTCATAAGCAGGCAAGCAGAACCCTATAAACTAGAAGTTATGAATTAGATTCATGCAAGATTAATAGAACACACATCTGTTAAATGCCTGAATTTCTAAGATAACTCGGTAAAGTCTTGCCTATTTACTCTCCCCCCCCCCCCCCCCCCAACTTGGATTGTATGTCTTATCCAGAGCTATGGTTTATCATTTCCTCACAGTCACTGCAGAAAGACCACTTGCTCCATTTTAGAAGTTGCTTTGATTGGGCTTTTGTGTGAGATGATTTGCCACAGTGTCCACTTGGCCTTGAGGTGAAGTACTGCTCTGGGGCATATTGTAACCATTCCTGTCCTCACAGAGTTTCCACACTGATGACAGCCACCCTCCTAGTGATGAAGGACCTCCACATTCTTCCTCACATTTTGGCTGCATAGGGAGAATGGAGGAGACACCAATGCTGACATGGAAGAAGAGTGATGGCCAAGGCCAAGCAGGGCAAGGGCCAGTGTGGCAGTTTTTCTAGAACTTTCTGTCCTTATGGGTGCCTTACTTCTCAACAGGTATGCAGGGAGCACCCTTTCTGCTGGTGTGGTGGTAGACTCTGATGTTAAAGAAGTGAAGAAGGTATTTGCCCCCATGCAGCTTGAAGTCTACAGGGGAAAGCATGAAACAGGTAAATAGATAAAATAAATGGATGGATAAAAATGTGTATAAAATAAACAAATAGATACAACAGATAACTTGATAAATAGACAGAAAGTTCAGGGTAATTGTGATGTGTGCTGTGAAGAAGATGTTTAGATAGAAAGGGCCTGCCTCAAGGAGAACCCTGAAGCTGAGAAGAGAGCCAAGGTCTAGCTGCTCATGGGCTTCTGGAAGCACGGGAGGTGAGTCCCCCTCCTCAGTGAACCCTGACCCAGGAAGCACTGCACTGCAGGAATCATATTAACTACCTTAGCACTCATCAGGTTCTCTCTTGGAAATTTTTTAAGCAAAACGTATTGAGCAAGATTTCCCAGATGCTCTTGCCAAGGCCCTTCTTCCATTGCTCTAATGGAGAGTTATTCGTTCTTATTTCTGAGGAATGTAAGATGTTGCCTAATTTCAGGAGAATTAAATGAGACTGAACTTCTAGGTCCTTGGTCACATCTTTGCTGGTTTTTCTCCATTGGAAGATTCTCTGGCATAAAGAATTAATTGTCTTAGACAAAGGGATAGTGGGGGTTGAACTGGGAGGGAATTCTGGGAGGTGGCTACTTGAACTGTGGTCCTGGTGCTTGCTTCTGTGTCTGCTTTTGTGAAATTTCTTAGAAAAGACTTGAATCAAAAGATTAGTAAGTTAAGATCCTTAACAAATCTGGCTGTTCTGCTTCCTCAATTATTATGTGAAACAAAGGAGAAAAACTTTGGACTGGTTTTGTGGGGAGACCTGAGTTATTGTTACCATTTTTCCATGGATTACCCTTGAAATCTTATATGAGTCATCTCACTGCCTTCGATAAGAGAATCCCAAATTCACATATAAAATGAAGCTGGTAGACCAGATAACCTCCAGGACACTTTACAACCCTTGCGTTCTAAGATGCTGATGAATGTCTTGAAAAATTTTAAGAGCAGGAGACACTTGGAGCTTAAAACTGTCCGTTGAAGCCATTAGAAAGCCTACCATTTCTGTTTATTGTTTTATCCTACCCTGAACTTCAAAGTGCCTGCAAGGATTGCCCATTACACACTCGCCTCAGATGTTTCTCTTTACCCCTACCATTTGCATTAGACATTTTATTTTCATAGAAGAGGTCAGAAATACTTCTAAATTTGAAACTTTACTGCAGCTGGGAAGCCTATAGGATATTATTTAATGCAATAAGAAAATAATTCATGGAAGTACAAAGTTTTCATTTTATAAAGAATGACAAACTTTGCAATGTATACAGTGAATGATGAATGATACTGGGAACAGACAAATTTTTATCTGCAAAATCAGGATTTCTTCTGAAAATTCAAGGGCAGCAGCTTCATCCTTGAAGCTGAACAATATTCCCCAAAAGCCTTTGTTTGCCCTAATATTCCATAATGTTATGCTTTTACAGTCAATAAGCCATTAGTAATCAAGAGATGTATAATTTATTAATTACACTGCACATTAATATTTAATCTTTTTGGTTGCTGAGCATATTTCTAAATCTACTTTTTAATTACATTTTAGGGATATAAATCTTCCAGGCAACCATTAGAAAAGTAATTTTTCTGCACATTATGATGCCAATTACTTTAAAGCAGCTGGTTGGGAACCCTCACAGTAAAACTTGGTAAAGCAGAAATCTCGGTGCATAGGTAATCTTCACTCATTTGAAAGCTAATTGAATAGTAGTGAGAAGGGAGTGTTACAAAGAATTTACAAAGACATAGGCTAGCCAAGGAGAGAAAATGAGAGAAAGAACATAAATCTGAATGGGCACCAAGACCGGCAATACCAGTCTGTGGTGACCCTTGTCTGAGTTCTAAGCAGCTCTTGGGTTTTAAGTCTGATACTTGCTGTTAGCCGAAATAAGCAGTGATTTTTCTGTTGTGACCTTGTCAAAATGGCATTTTTAGAGCCATCAACAGAGCTTCCTTACTTATCCCCTCCCAATAGTGATGTCAGATGCCAGAAATAATGATTTTATCTTTCTGACTTTTTGAAACTCTGATGAGCTGCTTTCTAACATTGCTTTGGTTAATTTTTTTTTTTCTACCAGATGCCTATACTTTTGAAAACTTTAGCACTGAATATTTTGTTCATTTAGGTTTCTTTTCCCTTTCTGATATTTTATATGTTCTTTTTTTATTACCTCCATACTGGGACAATTTTTGGGAATGAGCTCTAAGTTTTTTCATATACTCAAGCTTTGGTGATAGTGATGGTAATTTCAGCAGGAGGTAGACTGAGGCATTGAATTCTATTTAGGGAAAGTATCTGCTTATTTACAAAAGGCCACCATCTCTGAAAACTCTGCCTTTCCAAAAATCACCCCCCATGGGGGAAGAGCTTCCTCTATTGGGTCTGAGATTTCCACCCTAAAAATCACTTCTTATGTTGGACAAAACATGATAGCTGTTTTGTTTTTTTTTTTTTAATTTTAATGTTTATTTATTTGTTTTTTGAGAGACAGAGAGTGAGCAGGGGAGGGGCAGAGGGAGAAGTAGACACAGAATCCCAAGCAGGATCCAGGCTCTGAGCTGTCAGCATGGAGCCCAATGTGGGGTTAGAATCCATGAACTGTGAGATCATGACCTGAGCTGAAGTCGGCGGCTTGATCAACTGAGCCACCCAGGCACCCTGAGAAGGCTATTGTTTTGAGAAAACCATCAGTAAAATGCCTATGGGTCACCTGGAAGAGGGTACATACACTGTTCTTTTCTGAGCTTGTTTTCCATTCAGCTCCTGCAGGCTTCTGAACTTCTGTGTTCACCAATTCTCACTACTGCAATTATTTTTTAAAAATTTATTCATTTACTTGGAGGCTTCATTATTCCTTTCATTTTAAAATATGAAATATATCACATATACAAGAATGCATAAAAGTTAAATATGCTGCAAGTAATTTAAAAAATGTCCTCCTTTTCTCTCCTACTTTGTAAACGCTATGAGATCAAAGATCATCTCATTAATTGCCGGATCCCTGGGATTTGACAGTGCTGGGTACATAGTAGGCCTTCCAAAAATATTTGTTAAATAAGCCACTAAATGAATGGGGATGAGTTTTTTAGTCACAGAAAGAAGTCTTTGGAAATTTCTTTTAAAGAAAATTTTGGCAGTTGGGGCCCCTTGGTGGCTCAGTCAGTTGAGTGTACAACTCTTGGTTTCAGCTCAGGTCATGATCTCTCAGTTGGTGAAATGAGCCTTGCCTTGGGCTCTGTGCTGTCAGTGCAGAGCCTGCTTGGGTTCCTGTCTCCCTCTTTCTGCTCCTCCCCTGCTCACTCTCTCTCTCTCTATCAAAATAAGTAAAGATTAAAAAATAAAGTTTAGAAGGAAGACAGGACTAAATTTATCTCTCGAGAAATATTTAAGGAAACTTGAAAGTGAGGAAGACATTTCTTTATCCTCGTATGAAGTTTAGAAACTGCTTTTGTTTAGGTCTTGTTTTCTAATTGGAAAAATAAAACAACCTGAGTTATGAAGTTATGAAGTAACTCTTCCTTCCTTCCTTCCTTCCTTCCTTCCTTCCTTCCTTCCTTCCTTCCTTCCTTCCTTCTTTCTTTCTTCACCCCTGACTTCCTATAGGTAAGGAAATTTTTAGTGAAATTGGAACTCATAACTCAGTTCTCAGTCTGGAATGCATAATCTTCCAAGTACCCTGGGGAGCTTTTCCCATCTACAAAAGTCAATTTTATTTTTTAATATCCAAAAAGTGATAGCCTAAAAACTCTTGAAAAGCCCAATTATAATGTATACATTTGCTAACTTCTGCCTTTTAATGCTTGGGGAAAACTCATGGACAACTCGGTATACTGCCCAAACGGTCAAAAACACTTAAACCAGAAACTGTGAAGCATCTCTAGGGAATAATATTTGAGATGATACTTGAGTGATTATGTTTAAAAGGATTTTTTTAAATTGGTGTGGTGTTTCAAACAAAATTGTCCTTCTTGGCTTTAGAAATTTCCATCATAGAGCACACGTTAATAGTTATTTATATAGACCTCCTTTCTTTCTTTTTTTAAGTTTTTATTTCTGAGAGAGAGAGAGAGACAGTGTGAGCAGGGGAGAGTCAAAGAGAGAGGAAGTCACAGAATCTGAAGCAGGCTCCAGGCTCTGGGCTGTCAGCACAGAGCCTGATGTGGGACTCTAACCCACGAACCGTGAGATCATGACCTGAGCTGAAGTTGGACACTCAACTGACTGAGCCACCCATGCAGCCCTCTTTTTTTTTTTTTTTTGGATGTTTATTTATTTTGAGAGAGAGGGAGAGAGGGAGAGAGAGAAAGTACAAGCAGGGGAGGGGCAGAGAGAGAGGGAGACAGAATCTCAAGCAAGTTCCGTGCTGTCACCACAGAGCCTTAACCCATTGAACCAGTCAGGCACCCCTACAGGCTTCCTTTTTATGACACTTACTCCCTGTCAGGCCACTGGGTCATTGAGGGGAGGGCTGCAGGGAGTGTAGACCAAAGTAATAGGTCTTGGGTTCTGAGCAGCTCTCAGGGAAGAATTAAAATCAGGAAAGAAAGAGGAGAAAAAGGAAGTTGCAGAAGTTAATTAAAACAGTGGTCATGATCCTGATGAGATAGGAGGGTCAACAATAACAAAAAGGATGGTAGATATAAAGAGAAAACTAAGCAGCATTTTGACAGTTGCTCTAGACAGGCCATTTCTCACCTCGTGCACACATCTTGAGAGATGGAGGCAACTTCAAAGATCACTTCTTGGAGAACGGTGCCTTCAGGTACATAAAGGGTTAAATTTCTATCCCCTTCAGGTGGGGTCAGGAAGAACAGTTAAGACCTCACACCCAGGCCTGGAGGCAACTAAGTTCTAAACCCCAACAGAGCTTGGGAGGTAACTTGCTATTTCATTAAGAGAAAGAGGGGCTGTGTGGTGTACGAATGGTTCCCTTCCATGAAATTGCCCTTTATTATTTTGGGGGAATTCAGTGTTTGTGGCAGAACTCTTTGTTATTCATGCAACTTTGTATAAGCGGACGCACAAGACACTAAATGACCCTGGCTGGGTGTCCATTCTATTTCCACCACAGTTATTCCTGCAGAAATGTCTAATATTGATTTCCTTTCTCTCCGGGAGAAACTTTTTCTCCCTCTCTTCTCTTCATTCCTTCTCCCTCTCAGTTTCCATCTGTCTTCTTTCCCCAAATCATAAGGATTCTGATATTCTTCTTTGCTTTTAGTTCGATTCATTGTCTGGAGCCCTCATTTTGCAAGGACAGGACTGGTTATTAACAGACAGCGAATGCCAGGGGTCAGGCACCTACCAGTGGAACCACTTAGGGGAGAGCAGCGTGTGGCCCCTGAAAGGATTTTCCCCCTGAAGTGGAGATGTGTTTAGGTAGAAGACCCTGCAATCCTCTGCAATCTCAATGCCTTTTCCTGATTTTCTCAATGGCTGCTGGGAATTAAGAATGCATCTGAATTTAGCACAGTGAGTTCCAGTGTAAGTTCCAATGGCAAGAGCAAGGGGAAGGTAATTAACTAAAGATCTTAAGGTTTAACATTACTAAAGGACTGAGTTCTCTGCATTCCTACACTAACTCATTCTGAAGACAGGCTTACTGAAAGAGTAACATTTGATAGAACGGAAACAATGATCACAGATACTATGTATCTATCCTGTCTGTGGAGTGGCTACCAAATGCCAGAAACTTTACCTTATTTCTAATCGTAATGGCTGTTGTACTAGTGGGTGTTATAACCTCAGTTTGGAGATGGAAGTCTTGGGTCAGAGAGGTTCATAGTCCCAGGACTTCCCAGGTGTGAAGTGATTTGGCTTGGGTTCATATCTCAATTCTCCACACCAGGCCTCTCTGTTGTGCTTTATACGGACCCTGGAGAAAGTCGAAGATGGCCACCCATATATCACCATTTGGATGACCCTTGATATTCAAAGATATGTTAAGGAATCTAAAACGCAAAATCAATCCTCTTCCTCTTTCATTTCCCATCATTTGAACCTGATTCTTTATTTTTATTAAAAAAATTTTTTTTAACACTTATTTATTTATTATTGAGAAACAGAGAGACAGATATTGAGCAGGGTAGGGATAGAGAGAAGGGGAGACACAGAATCTGAAGCAGGCTCCAGGCTTTGAGCTGTCCGCACAGAGCCTGATGTGGACTCGAACCCATGAACTGCGAGCTCATGACCTGAGCTGAAGTTGGATGCTTAACTGAGCTACGCAGGTGCCTCTGAACCTGAATCTTAACATGGATGCTTTCTAAAAATTAGGTTTTGTTCTCTCAAAGCCTAAATCATTGGATTTCTTTATTTTTCTGTTTTTATAGAGGAAACTTTGTAGTTAGTGTTCCTGAGCAAAGGACAAAAGGAAGAGTGTAACGGTAAGAACATTCTGACACCAAACCACTGAAGTTCCTAATTCCAATTCTGTTGCTGGAGAGAGAGAGAGAGAAAGAGAGAGAGCGAGAGCAAGAGAGCATCCCAAGCAGGCTACATGCTGCCAGTGCCTAACAAGGGGCTTGAACTCCTGAACCGTGAGATCATGACCTGAATTGAAACCAAGAGTCTGATACTTAACTGACTGAGCCACCGAGGTGCCCCAAGATATTCAGTTTTTTATGAATCAGATATAGCTGGTAAAACTGAAATGAAATAAGGAAATCATTCTAAATCATTTTTTTGTGCTGTGAAGTTGTGGAGTCTGTTGCTTAAGTCCCCAGGTTGGAACTTTGCAAAGTGTGATGCGGAGTCACCTAAAATGCAGGGTAGTGACCACCTACAGAAACCACCAACTCCGAAGTTTGCAGAAACCAGATCAAATGTAAATTTCAAAGGCGAGCAATTCGGTCCCATTGTTAACTTCTTAGATTGCTCCGAGCTAATGTTTAGTGTTAATGCCTGGCAAATTCCAAACATAGGTACTTATCTTTCATATTATATATGACTAAAATTAAAGTTGATTTGTCCATTAAGCAGTGCAGTAACAGGTCTTCTGACTTTTCATAAGGCATTAAAAGGAATGATGCATATCAAGAAGGCATTCTATTTCAAAAGAACACTAATCAATGCTGAGAACATTTGCTATAAATTATTCACATTTGTTATAAACTACTCCATCCCTTTAAAAATTAACGGTACACAACCTATAATCTAGGAACAAAAGTAAGGCTGCCTCACCTTGAAAAGCTTGAGTATGAAGGGCTGATTATAATAAGAAGAGCAAATTGGATACTAAGACGTAAGTCCAGTGTATTAAGAGGAATAAATCACTGAGCAGCCTTACATCTGATAAAACATGATCCCTGCTCTTGTGTGTTCTTTTACCACACATTAATATTTTATACAACCATTTCAAAATAAAGTCATAATGTGAGTCATAAATCACGGAACAGTGGTAATAAACCACTTTGGTTTATATTAGCTGTATACGGATGATACTTAAGTATTTCCACCATTAGCATGGACTATTTGAGCTTTCTCTGTACCACATTTGCTCTATTTCTTCCATTTTAAGTGGTGGGAGTATGGAAAACAATGCTAAATCCATTCATTAGTGATAAAACAGTGCAATAGTTCTCCTAATTGATTTCGTTTCTACTTGGACCTGTGAAAATGATAGCATAGTTGAAAATGACAATGTTATTGACCTTGTTTTACCAAAGAACATGCCTTCCCAGTGAATCCTGCTGAGGGGGTAAAAAAGCATCATGTGGAAATAAAATATGGAAAGAAAAAAGCGGAAGAATGCATTGAAGGTTAGAATGATTGAATGTGTAATATGGTTTATACTCATTAACGAACGACTTATTCTTTCTATAAGCCCCCTCCCAGCCTATTATAATGTATCGTCTTGGTCTTATTATTATTATTATTTTATTGATTTTCCTTTAGTTTCACTCTAGAGGAATCTGTTCTGCCCTATTGCTTATTCTTGAAATTGTTAGTACTAATATCTAAAGAGTCTGAATGAGGTTGTATCTGACAAAAATATATCTATAAATTTTCTAGACATATATCTACTTATATATACATCTACTATATACATCTATATATATAGATCTATATACCTATATATATCTACTATCTATATATAGTAGATGTGAATAAAAAGTGCACAAGTTGAAGTATTCTGAACTCATAAAAATGGAATTCCCACCCATAAGATAAATTGACCAAGACATAAAACACATACATGTATTAGATACTTGTAAATATATGAAGGATGCTGCTGGCGGTTTCTTTGATAAAGCTTACTTCATAATCTTCAGGATAAGGACACTGTTTATGAATCGACAGTTGGGTTTTATCATGAGGCTATGGCCCTTGATTCATAATGTGAGGGTTAGGTTAACATGGAATATCCTTGATGAATGCTCATGGTTTCTTTCTAATGCCAATGATGCAAAGGGACCTATACCTTTTGTCATTAGGAAAAGTAAATGGGGGATTGCCTGGGTGGCTCAGTGGGTTAAGTATCTGACTCTTGGTTTACGCTCAGGTCATGATCTCACAGTTAGTGGGATTGAGCCATGTGACGGGCTCCCCACTGAGTGTGGACCCTGCTTTGGATTCTCCCTCTCCCTCTGCCCCTCTTCTACTCGTGCTTTCTCTCTCTCTCTCTCTCTCAAAATAAATCAATAAACTTAAAAAAAGAAAACAAAAGTAAATAGTTCCAGTTATTGGATGTGGTTGAAAGGAGGATATAAGGAGGAAGTACACAAAAGTGCATTGAAAATCAAATCATAAAAATGTTGTGAATAAAGGGGTGTCTTTGTGGCTCAGTTGGCTGAGCGTCTAACTCTTGATTTTGTTTCAGATCATGATCTCATGTTTTGTGAGCTGGAGCCCCGAATCAGGCTCTGTGCTGTCAGCTTGGGATTCTCTCTCCCTCTCTCTCTGCCCCTCCCCTGCTCACTTGCTCATGCAGTCTTTCTTTCAAAATAAATAAACATTAAAAAAATTCTATGAGTAAAACTGTATTGATTTTTTTTTATTTATCAGAACTTTTTGATTAAAAAAAGTTTATCAATTGCAGTAGACCACTCAAATCCCTTGGGGATAGCCTGGGTTAAGTATTTGAGATAAATAGGATGGGTTCCTGGAAAATACATGTTGTATCATCTGAAGGGTATATGGTGATTGTTCAGTCACTACCTGGGAACATGGTCCCGATTGTCAGGATATCTGATTTCTATGTATTGGCAACCAAATCAGCTTAAAACAAACAAGTCTGTATGGGGCTAAACAAAACACATTTGCTGGGCTCATGTAGTCGGCCAGTTCCCAGTCTGAGCCATCTGTGTTGTTATCTAGGCCAGAACTTGACTATAAAGGTCCATGTTGCTGTTCACAAAAAGAATGTACACCGTGTTTCCACTCTTCAAATTAATCCTTTGGAAGTACTTAGATGCTTTTCCTTAGCTTCGCTCTCCAGGCGGCCCTAAATTTTTGTTGAACATCTTGTTTTTCTTAAAGGACAATTAGGTAGCTGGTGACCCTGATGTTGTGTGGCTTTTCAGAGAATGGCCACTTAAGAAGTGTGTGTACCTTGTGAAGGCTAAGGTAATCCTAGAAGAAGAGAAGGTAAAGCCCAGCTCAGCATTTCTGCGGCCTGGGAGCAGGAAAGGGTTATTACCGTGTGGTCCACTTTAGCGCATGCGGTATGCTTTTATGGAGGACAGGAGATTGCCAGAGAGCGGGTCACCGTGGGCAAGGAGAAAGCTGAGCTTTGACCTCAGAAAGGAATTGGGTCTTGATTTCAAGAAGGCATTTAAGACAATAATCCAACACTTTGGAGTACCTAAATGGATGGTGGAAAGTACGAGAAAACCACAGGTAGTGTTTGGTCAAACAGAAAGTGGTGGGAGGTGCGTGGAGGTGAGCAAGCAGAGAGAGAGGGGTTCTGAAGCCGGTGGAAGGGCACACAAGTGCTTGGGAACTGCAATATTTATAACTATGTGAGACCAGCAAGAGGAGAAGGGTGACAACGGAGGGAAGGCTGCGGCCGGAGGAGAGCATGTTGAAAGATTCATGCGGGCCAAGACTTGGGAGGATGTCCGCGTCGTGTCAAGGTAACGCCTTCATTCTTTGGAAGCCAGGTTTCAGAGGCTCAGCCGACTTCTGAGGATGGAAACGGCTTCCCCACGTTGCCCATATTCTGTGTACTTAATAGCTGCTACCCATTTCTGTCACATTGCCGGAGCTCTTGGGTCTGATAGCTCCATCGGAGAAACCCAGAAAATTCCCCAGGCAAGTCCGTGGCCTTCCAGGCTGCCCGGATTCTGGGCTGTAGATGGCTTACTGCAGTCTGGGGTGGGTACCGGGTATCCGTACCTTTGGTGGGCGGACCCGTGCCCGGGCTCCTGATACCCCACAGCGGGCGGAGGATAGACTGAATGGGGGTAGGCTCTGAGTGTGCATGTAGGTCAGGCTCTTCTCCATCAGCACTGTTGATGTCACTCTCCCCCGTCCTGACTGTGCAGGTCACGGCTCATTGGCCTGCTTCAGGGATCCACCCAGCTCTGGTCCTGCCCTGACATTCATTTCCTTATTGTTTCCATCTGAAAAAAAGAAAAACAAAAAAAACAAAAAACGGGTTTAGAATTCCATGTCCTGTTGGGTACCTCGAAGGTTTCCCCCTCGAAGTGGAATAGTAACCAATCAAGTCCTGACATTTTTATCCCCCTGCAAATGTGAATTATCTTGGTTGCTTCCCATTTGAATCTCGGCTAATCGTGGTTTAATTTCTAGAAATTGTGTCTTTCTCCATTTTGAAGGAATACAGCTAATCCCAGAAATAATGAACACCCCCAAAATATTTTCCATAATCATCTCCTCAGTAAACAATTGGCTTTTTTCCCCTTGGGTTTAAACAGTATTGAACTCTAGGTTTCTTCTGGAGAGCATAATTTTTTATACGTCCTATTTAATGGATAAAATGATGCAACCTATTTACCGTGTGTTTAAGTAATGAAGAACTGGGAAAACTCTCAATACATTTTCACCCATTGAAACAGAAACACCACAACTGCTGTATTGAGCTACTGAAGAGCAATAAAAAAAAAAAAAAAAAGAAAAGAAAGAAAAGAAAAATTGCCCCAAATCCTGGAAGGTCTGGAGTCACATCATGTCCTTTCTTTTCTTCTTTTAACGTAATGTGTCTTGTTTGTTTTAGTATGGGTGTGCCCCTAACAGTGTTACTAGCATCCTTTGCTTTAAAACCCATACGCAGGTTCTTTCCCCCAAAGTTAATAGAGGGAAAGGTCAAGATCAAGGTCAGATGCGGGACATTCCTCTCCATATCAAAGATGGAAAGCTAAGGTCCCCTTTGATATTACGTATATCTCACAAAATTATGAAATACGCTGCAATGATTTATTTATTAGATTAGGTCCTGGAACCATTAACAAAGTTCTTTTAAAATGTAACCAAACAGTGAGGTATTGATTAAGGCAGCCATGAGCGTATGTGGACGCCAAAAAAGTCCCGAAGCTTCTTATAACTTGGATCAGCACAGCCCAATCTCTTTCATCCTCACCTCCTTTCAAAACTGTTTAAGCCACGTTACCACTTAATTGCTAACTCATCTGTAGCAGGAAACAATTATTCCAAATAAGCCCGTGTACTGCTCTGGTTTTGCAGCAGATTATTTAAAAACAATATTTCCTCAAGATAACAATTTTGATAATGATGCAGGAAGGAAATATATTTGCAATTAAGCGAACATGCTTTAGCACAACAAGCAATAAAAAGCTTAACACTGAGCCTTTGTGAATTAAATGCCGGAACAACATTGGACAAAAGTCATGGTTCTGCTGACACATTTATTTCTCAGTAAATGAAGACTGTTTAGATTTAATGCATTTGTGGTTAGCAATAGTTTAAAAGATCAATGTAAATTCGTTCTGAACTAGTAAATAAGACTTTAATGAAACTTCTAACAGCATGCTTTCACACCTTAGATCTCTTTATCATTCTGAGGTAACGCAGCAGGATTCTCCTTGAGTTTGATGACATGCATATAACATTGTGAAGTGTTTGGCAGATTTTATTTGATGTTTATTTGATTTATGGGGTTGATATTGGATTTCAACATCTCCCTATCAGCCTTTTGTTCAGGCTTACTGCAGAGTGCTTATAAAGATAGTTTCTTCTAAAAGTACTTATTAATATCATATATATATATATATACTATTAATGAAATGCAGTATAAGACTGATCATTAAACATTCCCACTCTACTAAATGAGGTAATGTATGAGAAAGCACTTTGCAAACTGTAAAGCCATATACAGATGTTAGTTATCATAATTATTGTTGTTACAGGAAACCCGGGTTTTCTATATTATTATTCTGTTTTCCTTCAGCACTTAATTCAAAGAGTAAATACAGACAACCAATTTCCTTTAAAACCTGCTGCAGCTATTTAAACAGTTCTGAGCGTTTCATTAAGGTTTTATTGTAAATCATGCATGATGCTATTAATTTAGTTCAGCCTTAAAAAGAATCCACCGACATAATAAACATGACTTGTTATATTCAACTTGGCCAACACCAAACTTCACGTAGAGGATGCTGGAGACTTTCCACCTCGGCCTGGAAAACCGTCAAGGGAAACACATCCAAAAGTTATTCTTCTGTATGTAAAGATGCCTCTTGTTACCTTCCCAGTTGACTTGGTCCTTCATGGATGATTAACTCCATAAATTATTTTTTGTCAGGTGGGGTCAAAGAAAGGTTTTTGTTTTGTTTTGTTTTGCTTTGTTTTGTTTTTTGTTTTCCCCCCTTTCCCTTTTTTGGTTTGGTCTACAATAGACTAGGGGCTGGAAGACATTCACATGCTGTGAATCACAGTCAAGATAAAATTATCAGGTAAACACAAATGGAGTTAGAATTTGAACCATATCCTAGTGATGGGGGGAAAGCTGGGTGAATTTTTATGAACAAGGAAGGAACTTACCTATGGAGACAGATGATCTAACTCTTTCTGCACAACTTACCTCAGTGATAAATGTAAAAGTCCAGCTTCCTCTTTACCATATAAACTTCCCAATAGGATCACCTGTCTGTCTGTCTGTCTGTCTGTCTGTCTTTCTTTCTTTCTTTCTTTCTTTCTCTCTCTCTCTCTCTCTCTCTCTCTCTCTTTCCTTCCTTCCTTGCTTCCTTCCTTCCTCCCTTCCTTCCTTCCTTTCCAGTTTAAACGCATAAGGAGGGCAAAGACATTGTTAATGGTTTATTGGGTATTTAAACAAATAAAGCAAAAATTAAGCACATATTTAAAATAAACAAAGGACCTCATTACCCAGTTCTGGGGCTTGGGAATCTCATATGCTCTTGCTTGATATGTACTTGAGAGGGAAACATAAATGCTAAGAGGCAAATGAGCAGAAAATACGTCTTCCCATTAGTAAATGACATCCTAAAAGTGTTCGCCATATAGAACTTGTTAATAGATCTTGTAGCATAGTGTATCCATTTGGGAGAGAGTAAAGTAAACACAGTCACATATGTTTGAAAACTAAGAAAGCTCAAATAGCTCAGAGGAAAAATACTACAGAAAAATAGGGAAGGGATTCACTAAACTATATAGTCTGGGAATTCCCAAAGTTCTTTACCACCAGGTTATCTGCTCTCTGGGCTGACTAGAGCTAGTCCATCCTGACTCAGGCACCCAAGTTCTGGTTCCTCACCTCATAATGCACCCCAGGTGTGTCCCTATTAGTATGGCTGGAAATGACACTCTGGTAGTAACGGATCCCATGCTTACATCTTTCCAGACACACTGTTTCTGGCAATGCAGCCCATGGCAGTATTTGCTTAATTAGTACCCATGCCACCTTATGATGCCTTGCCTATATTAGAGGCTCAATGAAAGGTTTAGAGTGGCCAGATGAATGAACAAAAAAAAAAAAACCAAAGTCAGTTCCGTGTCCACTTATAAAAGGTCAGAGTGAAAAATATAAAGATAAGAAATGATTCAATATCAGAATCACTCAGGCACAGTTGCTTGGCACTGTCACATAAAGAGTATGTGAATGTCCTCTTTTGAATGGACAAGGATATCTATTTTTTGTCCCTTCTACTGGCTGATCATAACTTAAATGTCAATGAAATGTATTTGTAGTAAAGAAATGATATTCGTCTTCTGTGCTTCAGGTATCAGCATGGGTTTTGGTATAGTGAGAGCATCTGATCTTAGAGTAGAATCTGAAACTTAATGTATTTTTTTTCTTCTAAATACTGCTCAGTTGTGCTTGTTTTTCTGGATTTACAAGTAACAATACAACAGACATTGACCCTGATTACAATTTTGGGTTTTTTGGGGGGCATTGTTGTTACTCAAGAAATAGTGTCAGTGAATTAGCTGAAGATCTTGTAATTCAATATCAGATTTTGTTTGTTTGCCTCATAATAAATTGTATATACTGGAGCTCCATTTTCTTGGCCTCAAAATGATACATTTGAGCTAAAGTATCTTCTAGATTTAAAATTACTTAATTATTAGGAGTATAATCATACACATATGATTTTCCTATTAAAGTCTTCAGGATATAGGAAGTTTTCTGAGAGAAAAATGAGAAGTCCTAATTAGGGTCCAAATAATTTCGCCCCTAAATCAGTGATGATCAATCCTGATATTGTGACACATTGAAGTCCACTGAGTTTTCTGAAGGAAGGATGTGAACTTTCAGCTCTCAAAATATGTTTCAAAATAAATATGTTAACAGTAGGGTATTGAAAAAAAATGTTGGAAATACGGGCTCTGTGCAATGTGCATAATGTAAAATGGAAGACAGGGAAGGTAATCCTTAAAAGTTTATTAAACGATACAGCCATTTTATTTTTATTCAACATCAAAGTAATCTTTTAATACTTCAAGTATGTTGAGAGGTGTATTTACTTCCCAAATTAAAACATTGACTGTATAAAATCAATTAAAGTTAAAGGTAATAAGTTTTGTTATTTTGATTTTAATGCCTCAGCTGTGGTGGAGCTTGGGAATAACAACCCTATTGTGCAAAGCATTTTTGTGTCAGAAGATAAGAAGGAAGTTAAGCATGTAAGCACTTATTGTGGAATTTCTGTGTCTATTTTTGATCGATAGCAAGCATTCCTGTACACTACTGGTTTTAAAAACATCCTTTTTATTTTTTAAATTATTTTTTAATGTTTATTTTTGAGAAAGAGAGAGACAGAGTGCAAGTGGGGAAAGGGTAGGGGAGAGGGGGACACAGAATCTGAAGCAGGCTCCAGGCTCTGAGCTGTCAGCACAAAGCCCCACGTTGGCCTTGAATTCATGAACTCTGAGATCATGACCTGAGCTGAAGCCGGACACTTAACCGGCTGAGCCACCCAGGTGCCCCTAAGAACATTCTTGAAAGGTCCAGGTGAATAACTGGTTTACAATGTGCCAATTCTAGGGAAGATTTAAGGAGTTTACATGTGTTTAGATTTATAATTGAAGCTAATTATAATCTGTACTCAAAGGAGTACAGATGATTTTTAGATGTTGGCTTTTGAAGTATGTATAATACTAACAAAGAATTTCCAAAGTAATCATTTTTATAATTCCAAAATGCTGACCTTCAGTGATTACGTTTCCCCCTGACAATGCCAACCCATCTAAGTGAAAGAAACAAACAATAAACTTTCTGGATATGTGTGGAAGTGCAGAGTGGCTGGTAAACACATCAAGTTAAGAAAGCCAGGGGAATTGGGTGTTCTTGGTGCCATTTTGCAAATATACCAAAACTAGATAGGATGAGGAAAGAGAATTGTCTAGTTTGGGTCTAATAAGCTGTGGGCAAAGGCAAGTATCAGTTACTGTAGCTGATTGAAAAATACAAAACTAAAGACAAGCAATGGCGTCCAATTTGTGGTTTGATAAGTTGGCAGATCTTTGAAAATTTACTTTGATAAACAAAGTCAGTTATTAATGACATGTTTTTAAAACTCAGATGGCTTATCTGCTTGCCTCAAAGGTCACATCTGTTTGCAATAAAAACTTAAAGCATCTTCCTGAATTTTAAAAAAAAAAGTCTTTTAGGAAGAAAAAATAAATAAATGAACTAACCTTCCTGGTCTTTATTCTGCTACGTACATTCTGGTCATGCCCTGCATGATCTTTCCTCTTCCCAGGGAAAGCCTGAATAGTGCTTTGCTCACTTCTTCTTCTGTTCCTGGACAGTGGAAAGGAAACATGGAACTTACTGAGGGAAAGGTGTCCTTGCCGTACCGCATATACCCATTTATTCCCCATTGCAATGTGTGCTCAATGCCCGGAAAGCCATGCTATCTCCTTAAGTATTTATTAAAGCCTGGGAACTTCAACAAGTGTTGAGGGCACCTTATTAACTTGCTGTTGTCTGCTGAGAAGACATTGTTTATATGGAATTGGCTTCTTGCTAATGAGAGCATACATTAAGGCATAACACTGGCAAGGCATAATATGGACTTTCTTTTTCTAAATATTTTCCTTCAGATCTCTCTCATTCCAGTTGATGATATTAAAGGGTCAGGCATGTCATCACTCAATCCTTTACTTACTGGAAAAGGCACACGGATTTTATTAAGATTGGAAAGTTTCCCCCACCTCATCTGTCTCTTCCCCACCAGCCAGAGCCCCTTCCAGCTGTGAATGCTAAATAGTTCCAATGTTTCTCTCTTCCTGTAATAATCATGCATATGCCCAGCTTGTACGTCTTCTTGCCTCATGAATTTTCAGAGTGGCCCCAATGAGGCTCCCTCTTGTCTTGGGGACAATTGCCAAGGCTGATCAAAGGAGAAGCAAACTGTGGAAGAGTAGCTTCACTTTGTTTAGCAGAGCTCTGACCCCTTTAATGTCTGTGGCTTTTGGACATGGCCCTATACCCCTCCACCCTTGTTCCCTGTCCTCCAGTTTACACCACACATCCCAGTCCATTGGCCACTGGGGATTCTGAAGGGAACACCGCCCTGAGGACTGAAACGTACCTTGCCTTCCACATAGGTGTAGGGCCCCACTCTCCCAAAATGGCAGTGGAGAGTGGTGGGTAATAAGGGACTGATTTCAGGTCTCTCCTCTCCATTTTCTAGAAGCCAAGTGAATTCTAGTGGGCAAGAAGAAGAGAAGAGAAATCAAGTCATCAACCTGGGAGCACAGGTTATGAGCCCCTGCCTGCGATGTGCCAAACATACTGTGAGACCTCCTGACCCCTCAACCAAGGCCTGCAGACCAGACGAGCTCTTCAGGATTGCCAGTCACTGGCCTAGAGTCATTTCTTCAAGAGGAAGGCTCTCCCTGGGAAGCTGATCTACATTTCTGCTGGGATCGATGCTGTGGAGACTGCATAATTTGGTAAGTAGGGAAGCTGTTAGTTTTGTCTCAGCTGACAATAATTATGGATTCGGGTGCCCAGATCAAGAATGAGCAAATGGTCTGGAGAAAAATCAGCAGGGAAACTATAATTTTTGGGAGGTGAGGTGGGATGGTAGGTAACATCTAAGTCAGCAAAGAAAAAGTGCTATAGAGCAATGGCTCAGGAGTCTAGGAGAATATGGGGACGGCTCCAGAAAGTTTAACGTACAGATTTGCCCTTTATTCTGTACCTTTATTCTGTTCTATCGTTCCCTTCTATAGTTCTGTCTCATTGCCCCCCAAATGTTCTTTTTGCACCAGCCACTATTAAAAATGGAACAGGAAACAAATAAGAACACAAATAAATACTACCCCACCAACCTTGATCAATGCCAGACACATCGTGAGTATTGACTCAATGAATGAGTAATAATTGCTTAACATTCTGTTGCCGCAGCGCACTACATCTAGTGTTGGTAGCTTACCAACAGACAACATGTTCTTTGTAAGAGAATAAAGTATTTGAGACACTTTTTCTCAAATATTTTTCTCAAATATTTCACCTCAATATTTTGCCATGTTTCAGGTTTATTTCAGTAGATTTTTGATAGGACACTGTGAAATCCCTATATGAGTGTTAAGGGTTTGAATTCAGAATCCCACATGGCTGGGAAAATGGTCTCTTTGATAAACCATGCCTTTGGTTCTTTGGCACTTTGTTTTGGCCTTATCCAGCCAAACTGCTCTCCAGGCTATACTGCTTTTTCCCCAGCGGAGTAAGTCTGTTCACACAAAAGCCTTCTGTGACACGGCCCTTTCAATGTCCATCAGCTCTTCTTTGAACAAGGCGAGCGTTGTTGAGCTTTACGGCATGAGCGATCTCAGAAGTGGCCCCATTCCATTGCCAAATAGCACAATGATGGGTCATTTAAGAGTACTTGACTTAGATGAGTTTAGCAGTGTTCATCCAGTTGGGGTGACCCATAGAAGAGAGTTGAAATTGTAGGTTTGATGACTTTGGGAGTAGCAAGTTCTGTTTTGTTCCATTAGATTTGTCAATTGTGGGCATAGGGGCATGTGATGTCAATATGGTTGATGTGGGATCAGCACAAATGAATCCTTCTTACTTGAAAAACTAAAACAAAAAACAAGAAGGTGGAAATCTTGGCGAACATGGAGACAAAATCTCAATCATTCCCTCCCTCCCTCGCCCTCTTCCTCCCTTGTCCTTTGTATGATCATTACTTCGTGAATGGAATGACAGTAGGGTCTACTGCTTCTGTCCTGTATGGTTTAAGATGCACCTACTGTGTGACAACTCAGTGGTGTTATAAAGGAAGGCACCCGCCTCTCTGTGTTCCCTCCTGAGCTGGCCTTCTCTCAGTGTCTCAAGGACCATGGCACTGGCCCCTTGTTTATGTTGCTGAACTCCATGGTTAACAAGATGCTGTTTTCCGTCTAATGAACTTGCCCTGCAGGCACAGGAAAGGGGTTGGTTCCACCATTTTCAGAAGCCAAGCAACCGATAAATTTAACAGGATTTTGTTGACATTAATTGGGTTTGCGTTGGTGTGAGGCATTCTCGCTCCTGGCTCATTTGCCTTCTGGATCATTTGAATCACCCAGGTTCTGGTCAACCAGTCATTCAACCATGTGATTCCAGGCTTAACAATATCTCCGAGTCACTGGCGACTCAATCACACTTTCGTTTATTGCTCAATAAAATAATAATAACAATTCATGCAGACATTTAACCAGGCTACATTTCTCCAGGGGCAAAATTAAGCTTTCTGATTTAAAGAAGTGTCTGCTTTCACTTCTTTTTTTTCCCCCAAAGAAATAAGTCAAAATGCTTTTGGTATTAACAAAAGACTCTTTCCAAAGGTGTAGCTACTGACATCTGGAGTGAACTCTAAGAACTGGTTTTAGGATTGAAGAAAAAGGGGAGAAGACCAGGCACTACTATGGTTTCTGTAGCAGAGATACACGCACACAAATATTAACTGTTTTAACTTATAAAACAAATTACTTACTAATTCTTGTTTAAGAAACAGGCTTTGCAGATTTGCCCACTGATAAGTCTTGCCATTTTGCCAAGAGGCAAAATATATGAATGCTAAGTTTTTGTTTAGTTTCTATTGCAGACGCTAACTTACAGAAGGAACCTCTGTCCTTGAGAAGTTTTTATGTTAGGCATGTGTGAGCTAAGACATGAATGACACTGAGGGCTAATTTGCAAGTGGGGCTTTTATATCCACAAATTGGTGAAGAGAGCCATCATCATTCAGGGTGAGGGGCCAAGATTTCAAATCTGTTCAGAACTGACGCTTTTGTAGTTTCCCATAACAATTGTTAGAAAGTGCATCACACATTTGGGCCTCGTGACAATCTCATATTGCTAGAAAAGTCTTTAAGTACTTGATTCCCAAAGCTCTTTGCTTACCAGCTGCATCCTGGACTATTCAGATGCAGAAAAAGCTCTACTTTAGGCTTAAAATAAATGAAATATCATTGAACACACACACACACACACACACACACACACACACACACACACACACACATATTGGATAAAAAGCAACCAGTTCCAAATTTATAAGATTCTTAAACTATCAACTGAAAGGTCTTTTTCAAGTCAGTTTCTTTTAATAACTCACTATTCTGGAGTACAGGTATAGTGCTTTTAAACTGACTTTATTGTTTGTGCATCCCTAATTAGCGCCTTTTTGAATTCTGTCAATGATCAATGTGCAGATGATCAGTGTGCAGATGGTTGGAACATTGCAAATGGGCTGTGCTCTGTGAACTTGCCTCAACATTTAATACAAAATAATTATTATCAAATTCCTTCAAAACTTCTGAAAAAATCATTCGTTCCTTTATGCTATTTCATCACTACACATTATTTTTTTTAACATATGTATAATCCTGTATTGTGTTTCTTATGACCAAGGTGCATCTTTGTGCCATCGCTGGCAGAGGGCAGGGGTGACCTTGGCAGGTCCCCACGTGGAGAAGAAGGTGGTAAATTTCTGTCTCTGTTTTTACTAACCCAATCAGAATTTCAAAAGTGTGTTGCCTAAATGTGTAGACATTAGAATCAAGGTGGACTTGGATATATATTTTTGATCCTTGTTTGTGTATTCAGACATCCGTAATGTGTAGAGCTGTTCCAATGAGCGGTTTGGCTCTGAGTCCATATGTTGATTGAGGACATAGGTTCACCAATTGGGACCGATGTCTCCCAGACCAGATAGAAGCGTACAAATTCTAGCTGGAATGGCAGTTTGCTCAGTGAAAGCTATGGGGCTCAGATTCCATCTGTCTTGTGTCTCCATTCTGCCAGCAAGATGGTCACATCTGTGTGGCCCCAGGTAGTTGGTGGCCTGGCTGCGCTGTAGCCAACAGAAAGCGGGTTGTAGAGGATGAAGGGAGAACATGCCCCTTTCCTTTCAGGGCATGACCTGCAAGTTGGATCCTTCCTCTCACAACCTATTAATGGTCTGCACTGAAATCAGAGGTCAAGTGCTTAGAAAACTTTATAGCGATATGATGTTGCTGTGAAATCCAGATCCCTGATCAATTTCCTTATCATTTATTTTCATTGTATTTCCCAAAAGCATCAGTTCTCAACAGATTAGAGTTTTTCAGAAAAAAGCTCTTTACCCCAGAAAGCAATGGTCTCATAACCAATTTGCAGGTTTAAAAGCCCATTTGCAAATTAATTAACCATCTAGCTGCGGAGAAGCACATGTGGTTCAGAGATGGTCCATAGCTTCCAACCAAGACAGGCCCATTGAAATATGGTGAGGCTGGGGCACCTGGGTGGCTTAGTCAGTTGAGTGTCTGACTTCAGCTCAGGTCATGATCTCACAGCTTGTGAGTTTGAGCCCCGCATCGGGCTGTCTGCTCTCAGTGCAGAGCCTGCTTCAGATTCTCTGTCCCCATCTCCCTCTGCCCCTCCTCTGTTCTCTCTCTCTCTCTCTGAAAAATAAATAAATGTTAAAAAAAATTTAAATATGGTTCTGCTGTAGGGAGTGGAGGTAGACCGAGGACCACTAGCAGTGTGTACACAGAGACCTTTCCAAGGCCTGTCGTGGTTGATTTTGGTTCCCAAATGAAGTTTTGATTATTCACCTTGTCATCATTTGCTGAGACGTGAGGCAGCAATGTGTAATGTAGCTTCGCCGGGGAGTCCCTCATACCATACTCTGATCCGTCTCAGCATCGGCTTACTCCATGTGGGCAGTGTCCAGCCATTCCATGTGTTGAAGGAAGATTTACTCAAGATTCAAGCCTGAGGATTTGTGATAAAACACAAGAGAAAAAGCAAATGCTTCAAGGTAGATGAAGACTACTATCTTTGGATGGCCTGGGATGGAACATGTAGACAGTCTGGGGAGCCTCTGGTCAAAGGCAAATGTATAGAGCTTTGTTTTATTGCAATAATTACCCAATGGCTAAAATATGGGTAGAGTTGCCTTCTGGGAAGAATTCTATATGAACATCACATCTTATAATTGAACTCTTTACTCTTCACCAGTGGAAACACCCTAAGGATGGGGAGTCAGGCCTTCGTGGGCTTTCCGCAGCCCCCTTGGCTACGTGTGGGGTTTGAGGCCTCCTCTCATCCCAGCCCACATCCCATGTGGCTGATCCAAATCCCAGGGTGCATCTCTCTGAAACCCATTCCTGTTTCTCTTCTAGTTTCTTCCCTTCCTTCTCTCCCTGGTTTGAGAAAGTCTAGGTTGTAGTTGTTGGGAGCTTAAGCCTTCCACTAGAAGTACTGTACCCACTTCCTCTGTTGAGCTGGTTGCTTATGACTGAGTAATGGGTTGCATTTTCCCAGCTTATTGGGGTAGAGGCCAGGGTGGTGACACAAGGGAATCTGAACCAGGCTCTCTGCCTGGGTCTTATTGAAAATTTGTTTGAGGGACATAACTCAGTGGAGGGGGCTGATGGATTGAGGGTAGCAGGCTGTGAGAAACACCTATTGCTCTTTTTAGGTAGGATGAAAATATATAAAGGAAGATTCAATGTCTTTCCAGAAGTAACCTGATGGAATTCATCATGTGGCTTCTATAGGGGAGTTGCACATTGGGCTGGTGCTATAGTCTTTATTTATTTATTTATTCATTTTATTTATTTTTTTATTAAAATTTTAAAAAATGTTTTATTTATTTCTGAGAGAGAGAGACAACATGAGCAAAGGAGGGTCAGAGAGAGAGGGAAACACAGAATCTGAAGCAGGCTCCAGGCTCTGAGCTAGTTGTCAGCACAGAGCCCGACGTGGGGCTCGAACCCACAAACCACGAGATCATGACCTGAGCCAAAGTCAGATGCTCAACCGACTGAGCCACTCAGGCACCCCTATTCATTTTATTTTTAAACTCTGACATCTGAATGTCTCTCCGAAAGAGATGTGTCTCTGATATGCTATCTGGAGTTGAGAGATGAGATTAGAAGGGATTGGCTGCAGGCAAGGGATTCAAAGAGCTATAAATGAAAGACACTGAATTTGAGGATGAGAAAGACACAGAGGAGGTTGGGTAGAGGGAAGACTAATCACTTTGTGCGAGCCTGAAGCCCAAGGTCTCAGAACTAATGAAGGAAGAAGTGTGTCCCAACCTTGCGAATCCATTAAGAACCATTCAGTTGTACTTCCAACAGGCAAATTTTATGGCCTATAAATTATGCTTCGGAAAAAAAACACATAGGTGTGTCTAGTACTCCATTTCGAGTTATTTACAATCACACTGTTGCAGTAGAATTTGCAAATGCCTCCCCAGAATTTCACAAAGCTCACTGAACACCAACAGAACTCATGAGTGGGTTTGTTTATTTGTGTGGTTTTGGTGGAATCTAAGAAAAGTTTGGCGTTCCATAATTGGTGGAAAGAGACATTGCGCACCAGAACAGAGATGGTCTATTGATTCTTGGTTCAGTGGAGCCTGGGGCTTGAGGCCAGCGTCTCCAGAAGAATATAGGGCCCCCATAATTTGCAGAGATCCTGGGAATCGCATTAGAGTCTTCTCTCAGTGTAGACTGGAGGCTTATCTGAAAATTATGGAGCCTCTAGTGACAATAAGTTCCTCTTAAATACAATAGAAATTTTCTTTCTTTCTTTTTTTAATTAATTAATTAATTTGCTTTTGCTCTAGTCTCTACTTTTAAGGAATGCTCACTCTTCTGGCTTCGATTCTATTCTACTATTGCTTTTTCAAAAGTGCCTTCCTGGGATTAATAATTCTAAGGGATGTGCAGTGAGAAAAGAGATTAGATGGTCAAGTCGATTGTAGGAAACTCGGCAAACTCTATCCCCTTCTTATAGAGTCACAAGATGTACCATAGTAAAGGCTCTGAGAAGGTCTGCAGAGGGATCCATGTTTCTGTTTAGGCCAGTGTTTTCCACACTCAGTTGAACACTGCCTTTTTTTTTCAAATAGCACACATTGTCAGAGAAAGCCATGGGCAATGTCACTTTCCTTGAAGACTGTTTTGTATTTGAGCAAAAACCTTCCACCCAGAGCCAGGACGGAACTCGGCACCAATGTGCCTGGTGTTCTATTATTTGTTCCTTCATCCTTCTGTGCAGAGTGTTCTCTCAAAGTGTTTGAGGACTTTTAGGTTTAGTTTCAGTGATGTCTGTGCTGTCGACCTTATCAAAGCTGGGAAGCCTATGTTGCTATGTGTTTGTCAAAGGCAGCAAACTGTTGAACAATAATCATTCAGCAACCACAAAAGGCATCCGGGGAATTGGTGCTGTCAGATTTGGATATTAGTCTTCAGTGGCCTGACTGTAGTAATTAATACATAATGATAATGCAAATGCTAATGAAATTAGCAATGCAATTGCTATTAATACAGTTTAGGCATATCATTACTGGCCTACTGCCCTCAATGAAAAAGTCTTCACTAAAGTCAGCCTCTTTTCATGATAATAGGGAATATGGTGAGTTAATTTTTCTTGTTGGAGTCCCTGCCTTGATTTAGCAATCTCTCTGCATCCCTGGTGCATGCCGCTATAGAATTCTATTTTATAACTTCTGAATAATAATCACAAATATAGCAACTGTTCCCAAGAGGCTAGATGAAAGCCAAACATCAGACAGGAGGAAATAAAATGAAAATAGTGGTTTGGAACTCAAATATAGCAAATACTGTGAGGCAGGAAGAAGTGGAAAGTCCACGTAACATTAAGACGCTAGTCATTTTAATAGAGAATCCACTTATATGGCTCCCTGGTAAGGAAGTCCAGGTCTTTCTAATGGTGTTCTCATAAATATCTGTCCATTTACTTAATTTCTACCTTTAACTAGGACTCAATAGAAATCCATAACACATTAGGAGAATATTGTTTGACACCGAGACTTTTCTGATTCAAAAGTCAGGTGGAGGGCCGAACTGGGCTGCTTGTCACAGTGGCTCCCCACATCCTTTCACAGCTGGTGGCCTGAAGGGGACCCTTCAGGCTCTTTCCTTCATTTCCCATTGTTCGTTCAGTCAGGTTTTCATTCCCCTAATTTCTCCTCTGGAACATTGTCACTTTACATCCTGCTTTTCAGTTCTCTCCATTTTGTCTTTGTCTTGTGATCCAGTCTACACATTTCTCCGTAAGTGAGGGCACACACAATTTTGGAGAGTGTCTTCTACTCCAGTGTTAGTAAGAGCATTTGTCAAGTAAGACTTTTGAAAATCCTAGGTAACAAAACAAAAGTTATGTACTAATTACTATAGTCATCATGTTTCCAGTTCCCATTCAGTATTTAAGATTCCTGTCCTGGGGGTGCCTGGGTGGCTCAGTTAGTTAAGCGTCTGACTCTTGACTCTTGATTTTGGCTCAGGTCATGATCCAAGGGTCATGGGATCAAGCCCAGTGGTGGCCTTTGTGCTGCGTGTGGAGCCTGCTCAAGATTCTCTCTCTCTCTCTCTCTCTCTCTCCCTTCCTTTCTCTCTCTCACCCCCCCACCACTCCCTCTGTCCCTCACCCAGCTCATGCTCTCTCTTTCTCTAAAAAAAAAAAAAAAAAAAATAATAATCCTGTCCTCACTGTGGAAGAGAAGAGAAATCATAGAGTAGGCTCATTAGGTTAGCAACATAAAACAGCTATCACATAATGGGTTATGTAATGGAACCATTTAATAAAAAGAGGGAGAAAATACTAGTGGTAATTAGATGAGAAGGTCAGAGGGATCATCAATTTCGATGGAGCTGATGTGAGAAATAACTCTTAAAATTTCCAGGAAAAATATCTCCTGGAGATTGTTAGAACCACAAAAGGGGGGGGGGGGGTCTGCGTTTGCAGCTCAATAACCGAAGGCGCAGTACGGTATGTGCAGCGTGGCTGGGACAAGGCTGCAGGGTGTCTCTAACCAGAAGTGCTCGGGGCTTGTCCCGGTGCCTTGTCTGATACTAGGAAAACATAGCAGCCTCAACTCCCACTCCCCGGGGAGGGACTAATCTGCTCCTTGGCTAATGCTACTGGGTTTCTTTACAGGATAATTATGGCCCATTTCTCCAAAGGAAAATTTATGGTCAATTTCTCCAATTTCTCTACTATTAAAGGAAAAAAAAAGAAACAATTTCCTAGGATTTTTCAAATTTTACTTCTAGGGTGTATGAGTTTTGCCTCATGGCACTGTTTCCTGGCATGTTTTCACATGTGACATTCAAACTCCTGTGTATGCTTCTCTCTCTATTAAACCCAGCTGCATCTAAGGTGCCTTCAAGACCGCTTCTTTCTGAAGTGAGCTCTGACCGCCACGGGCATCACCTTTGGCTCATGTTCTTGCTATTAGGGGTGTTCTCTGTCTCTCCTGAGAGACTGTGAGCGACTGGGTGGTAGGCTCCTCTCTTACTCGTTTGTGTAGGATGTTTCCTTCTTCCTCCCCACTTCCTCTGTGCCTGGGTGGGCGCGAGGCTCCTGCTGTGCACAGCCCGTCTTTACGAATAAAACAATAGATGGGAGAAGACTGGAGGTGGCTTACTGAGGGCTGGTTAGAAGTGTGTGCACGATTATTCCCTGTGTGGCAAAAAGGGAACCTGCCTTAACGAACCGAAGGGCACCTCCGTCTTCAGGGGTCCTGTGTTTGGCACTGGCAAGGGCGGCTCGAGTCATTAGAACACCCACTATAGTGACTGACACCACTCAGGTGTCGGGGAAACACGCCTCTACATCTCGTCTTCTTGGGTGCTCAAAATAAGAGATAACTGGGCCCGACTGCCATGAAGGAGTATGGGTGTGTTATTGGCAAATCAAACTCTGTGAATTTCAGATACACCGTGAATACTTCTTTTTAGAGAAGTATGTCCTGAGTACACTGTAATTTATCTGTCAGCCCTGCATGGGTCTTGCTGCTGTTGCTGGGGATGGACTCAGCTTTTGGGAGACACCTTCAGAAAGAATAAATTAATGAACCTTCGTCATTCTCTTAGATATCCTGGTGACAACATAGTCTCACAAAATGAATGATCACTTTCCAGTAGTCCCAAAGTTTCCTATTCTTGCTTCTCTTTATGTTCCAATGTGACGTTTTGGGGATTCCCATGCATCAGCGTTCTCAAAGACTGCTCATAGTAGCTGAGAAATATTTTGCAACATTAAATACTTGCAATCGGGGCACCTGGGTGGCTCGGTCCGTTAAGCATCCAACTCTTGGTTTCGGCTCAGGTCATGATCTCACGGTTTCATGGGTTTGAGCCCCAAGTTGGGCTCTGTGCTGACAGTGCAGAGTCTGCTTGAGATTCTCTCTCTCTCTCTCTCTCTCTCTGCCCCTCTTCTACTTGGACTATCTCTGTCTCTCTCAAAATAAATAAATAAACTTAAAAAAATCAACACTTGCAATTATTCCTGAATTTTTATACATCCAGGTTTGATGTAACATGTATGAAGCATGACACTGATTTTTCCTATAGTCTTAAGATATTTACATATTACTTAGAAGCTGCTTTAAGAAGTGGTGAAAATTGCAATATAAGTGATAGTGATCTATAGGGTGCAATTAAAATATTTTGTGATCTTTTCTATTTGAGCACAAAATGCAAAGTTCATGTGTTGTTTACAAATTTCAGAACTGCCTTAAAACTGTTATTGATAATTTCACTCACTACTGCCTGAACAGAGCTAAGGTTTTCTTTGAGACTGAAAAATTTTAAACATTCTACTATCTCAATTGACTTCAGGTCACTAGAGTGCAAATTAAGTGATACTTTTGATTATAATAACATTTGAAATGAAAGTAACAGAGAAAGAAATTTTAAGTGCCAATTATGTACATTTAAATTTTATTACTGTGCTAAAAATACTGACCCACGAGAACACTAAAATATTAATTGTTGCCTAACAATGTTCATTACTGTGTTTTGTCAACATTTAAGCAAACAAAAACTATGGCTTCACATATTTTCTTTTTTATTATTGTGAAGGTAGAGTTGATAAAGCATATTTATTTAAGCTTGTTAATTTGATTGATAGCATGTGGACATTTATACATCAGCAAGGGAGCTCACCAGTCTCAGCCTGGGGCACAAATTTTTGGGGACTCACCTGCATGGAAGGGCCAGCAATATTCCCCTCTCCCCACTTGGCATTTGGTAAATGCTGCATTGACCCAGCAGTGGCTCTTGGACATAAGTAGTACGTATTTTCCCATTGATTTTCTCTCTGTGAGATATGAAGATGCTTATATTTATTTTCTAGGGCTGCCATAACTAAGACCACCAACGGGGTGGCTTAAACCACAGAAATTTATGGCTTTGGTTTCGGAGACCGGAAGTGTGAGGTCAAAGTGGCAGCAGGTTGGTTCCTTCAAAGGCTTATGAGAGGGATCTGCTCCATCCTCTCCTGGCATCTAGGGGCTTGGAGGCACTCTCTGCTGTTCCTTTGCTTGTAGACCCATCACTCTGATCTCTGCCTTCATCTTTACATGGTACTGTCCCTGTGTGTACGTGTGAGTGTTGTTCTATGTTCAAATCCCACCCCTCCTTTTTTTTTATAAGGACACTGGTCATGTTGAATTAAGGACTACCCTAATGACCCTATCTTAACTAAGTATATCTACAATGATCTTATTTCCAAATAAGGTCATAATCCAAGGTAACTGGGATTAGGACTTCAGTATGTGAATTTGGGAGGAGGATACAATTCAACCCATAATAACACCCTGTCTTGCCCTGTGATACAAACAGGACTTTAAATTCTCTTGGACTTGAGACGGGGATCGGGTATGGTGTTGAGGTTAGAATGAATCCAGACATGGATGGAAACACTTTCCTTCACATACGTTTGGTAATTGAAAAGAACACAAGTTTTTAAAAAAATTTTTAATGTTTTATTTATTTTGAGGGAGAGAGAGTGCATGGAGGAAGGACAGAGAGAAAGGGGACAGAAGATCTGAAGTGGGCTATGGATCCACCAACAGCTACAAACCCGATGTGGGGCTCGAACTCACAAACCATGAGATCGTGACCTGATCTGAAGTCAGTCGGTCAACCGACTGAGCCACTCAGGTGCCTGGAAAGAACAAAAATTTTTATTTTACTTTTATTATTTGGTGGAGAGGAGTGATGGTGTGAGGGTCAATACATCCTTAATTCAGATATGCCTAGCGTCCAATGGCTGATTAGGCCTGTAATGTCAAAAGCTGAGCATACACTCATTACCACCCTTGGGCAGAATGTTAATTTTTTTTCGCAGAGGACAAGTTAGGGAAGAGGAATATTAAAGTGGTTCTTATCTATTAGGTTAATTTAAAACTTAATTGCATGTAGTTTAGGTCACATTGACACAAAACATAAAAGTAGTATGTACATTAAATAAGCCATTATTTCCCAGATTAGATAGATGGGAAAAAAGTTTCCAGAGTTTGGAAGGTATCACAGTCAATATTGGTAATTATTCTTTGCCAAATATCAAAGACATACAAAGGATTTTATTTAAAAATTTTTAATGTTTATTTTTGAGAAAGAGAGAGAGAAAGACAGAGCATGAGTGGGGAAGGGGCAGGGAGAGAGAGAGGGAGACAGAGAATCTGAAGCAGGCTCCAGGCTCTGAGCTGTCAGCATGGAGTCCAACTCGGGGCTTGAACTCACAAGCCGCCAGATCATTACCTGAGCCCAAGTCGGACGCTTAACTGACTGAGCCCCCCAGGTGCCCCCATACAAAGGATTTTTTAAAAAGAAGGCCAAGGTTAAAACATTCAATACTCGGCGTTTTGAAGTTCTGCAAGTGGAAAATGCCCAGGATACAGTAGGAGGCAATGCCAACTCAGACCCTAGTCACGGCAAATAAATGTTTCTGGAATGGAGAAACATAAGCCAAACATCTTAACTGCCTATATTTGCAATCCTTCAGTCTGTCAATACCCCGTCAGGTAAATGTCACAGTTATTCTACGGTTGTGCTGCTGCTCTAAGTGGGAGTGAGACCTTCATGCAGGAAATCAGTTGCCTCTGAGGCTTGTGTCTTTAAGCCCGTTTGAACCTTGTTTTATGACTTCCATCATTACCTCTAGATGAACATGACACCTGACCACCTAGTCAGAACATTCCAAAGTTATTATTATTTTTTTTTTTTGGTAGGTGATGTTGGGGAAGTGAGTAGTAAATATCACTTTGTCTTTGGCAAAACTTCTATACATGTACTTGGAAAATATACATCTTCTGGACAACCAGATGGGCAGACTCTGTGGGGGTGGAGTTAGTTTTTCATTGTAGTCATGGGCTCACTTCTGCCAGCACATACGCACTGTGGTCCCTTATCACCAGCACTTAGAACAGTGCCCAGCAGGGGGAAGAACTCAAAAGACTGATAGCCAAAGCTGTCCACTTGCCACATTATCACAACAGGTGGAATACCTTAACAGAAAACAGAGTACTTATTTATGTTGTGTGAGAGTATCATCTTCCAGGATGTTCTGGGGCAGTGGTGGGTGGTACACGAGCACAGTATTTTACTGTCTCCTTCCCAGTTTCCAGCTCTCTGGAACCCCACCCAGGGTTTCTCTGTCTACTGCCAATTCTCAGTCACATGCCAGGAATGAGATTTTCTTTTCCCACCTCTGGTGCCTCTTGACAGTGTGATGTCATCAAAAGGACACAAGCATTGGAATAAAATCTGAAACCCATTTTTGGGGTTACTTTTTAGTTTTGTGTTCTTGATGCTGAAGCTGAAGCATACATATATTTCTGGATCCACAGGATGGGAAGGCAGATGCCAATCAGAGGGGCTAAGCTAATTAATAAGATGGTGCACTTAAGATAGTTCCTGGCAGGACGTGAATGCTCTTAGGGACACAATTCACCACAGGTCTCAGTCTCTCATATCTCTGATGTCATATGATGGGAAGAATACTAACTGTCCTTCTTTCTGGACTATCTTTTTGAGGATGTTCATAGAACTCCCATCCTCGGACAATAGAGATAGTGTGTCTGAATGAAGCAAAGGTTTGGGCAGGTTTCCCTGAGGACCTCTATAAAGATCTGCATTTCCTACGCTCGAGATTCCTCAGCTGTGACACATTCTGTTTGTAGCATCTTTCTGGTCTCCTTGTCATCACCTCTGTGGGGCTTGAGGGACAAAGATAGCTAAAGAAAATGTGCTTCTTGGTGTGCTGTGAGTTTCAAAGTCCTTTGTCTCTGACCCAGGGAGTCTCGTGTCTTCTACCAGCATCTGTGAAACTGTGGCTCTTCCAAGTAGGATCAGATTTCAGACCCTTCACAGTTCTTGACAACATTTAATATACAGCCACATTCTTTTTGTCATTTCTTCCTTACTAGAGGACAAACTTTTGGAAGGCAGGGACTATGTTGTTGAATTTAGTGCCTCCAATCCTAGTATGGAATGGACTCACAGTGTATTTCTGATTTACCTGAGCTCAACCGGAATGGCTAGTCTTCAGCTCCATTTTTGCTTCTTCAATTCACTCAAACTCAGCAACACCTGAGGGTCAGCCAGTAGAAAGGGAGGCTATGGGAAGCAAGCTGATGGGAAGAAAAAGGAAAAGTCCAAACATCTTAGTTCGTTTGCCATGTTTTCCCTATGGCTTCCTCTATAACCATTTCTTTTCATGAAAAAAAAAAATCCCAATGTCCTCTTTGGAAACATGAAAAATGATCAGCAGTCACTACACATGACACAGTAATTGCAGTTCAGTGTGTAGGGCACACCTAGCAAGATGGGCCCGGGAAAGGCCTGAGGAGATCCTGCCCCGTGCACAGCAGGGAGAATCCCATCCTTCTTCCCGTGAGAAGTGGGGAGGATGGAAGGAGAGTGTGAGGGACTCTTCAGTGCAGGAAGAGAGTTAGTTGTCAAAGAGTCGCATGGAGGAAGACCCTTTAGCTTTGGAGAAGGGAGTTTCTGCAACTCTGGGTGCATCTTCAGCAATGACCCAGAGCAGCAAGGCAGTTGAGGCCAGCTGGGTGTTTCTAGATAAGACATCAGGCTGCGTAGACCAAACAGTGGCTGTGGTCACCCTCCTTGCCCTGGTTACAGCTCTGCTTGGCTTTGCTTAGCTACCGGCCCCTCAGCCCTAGAAGTACCCTTCCCCACTCACCCCTCAGATGAACTCCTATGCACTCTTCAGAACCCAAGGCCCTTTGCAGCAACCTGGCTGAGTCTGTGGAGCTGTGTTCCTGGGCAGGAGGCCGAATGTGCTGCGTTTCCTTGATTAATGTGCCTGTCAGTTACCAAATATTGCTTAGGTGTGCTAGGCACTTGCATTTATGATATTTTCTTCTTTTCTGTATTCTTGATGTTTTGGCACATGAGGCTGCAGTGGCTGGTGTGGCACTGCCCTTCCCAGGGCTAGCTAATTCCTAGAGATGACAACCAACTTCCCCTGGAGGGCACTTTTCATACGCAAACCAACTGATCTGAAACCCATACCCCCAGCCACTTGCATTTTTGGTCTCACCAGAGCTCCTATACTGGGGGCCAGTATTACCCTTCCCTGATCACGCCAGGACCAGATACCAGACAGTATTAGACACCACTGTAACCTGGAGCCCTCTGAACTTACTCATAGTAGCCAATCCTAAACTGGCTTACCTTGTGTACCCTGCCTTGCTGCTTCCTTCCATTGAAAACCACAATAAAGGTTCTTACCCGTGTTTCTCTCACACCTTGGGGATAGGGTGCCCTCCCCTCTCGGGAACCCTGAGTAACCAACTGTCTCTTCAGTAAAGGTGGTCTCCCGATCTGTCCCCTCATGACACCCAAATAATAACAAAGCCCAGGCTTTGAAACAGCACTGCCCTCTGCACTGAATAGGGGACAAGCCTGAGCTCATGCTCGTGGGAGCAGCTCTCTTGTTCTCTGTTAAAGGAAATGTGTTTAAGGCTTGAGCAAGCATTCTGTGCCTGATTTCCGGTGGCAAGTCATGGAAAAAGAGCAGGACAGTGTTTCAAGGCATTTCGCCCACCCAGAGGGCAACGGCTGGAAGAATGAGAGGAGCCTTGCATGTTCTGGAATATACCGCATGCTGTCAGAGCCAAGACCTGGAGCTGTAGGGGCTGTCTGGAGACATTTTCCTAAATTCTGCTGAGACAAAAGCGCAAAATGCAGAGAAGTGCTCGTGAATAGGGTCTCATTTTTGTAGAAATCGATGGTAGAAATGATCTAAATATATATGCATATCTGTCTGTGAGTCTGTCCACAATTACATGAGTATAAAGAAGAAAAAGGAAGGACACAAGCTATGTTATGAACAGTTCATGTGGGCAGGTGGGCTGATGGGAGAGGAGCCAGAAGCTGGAGAAGCCAAGGGAAAAACTGGGGGGAATATTACATAATTACACTCAAATAGTTGAATTAAATTATGTGTGTGTATGTGCAGATGTATAAATACACTTTTTAAAGTTCTATAATTTGATGACTCGGCTTTTTAGCAGAACCGTACCCATTCTGATATCATTTTTCTGTGACCTAAATCTGTGATTTAAATTCAAAAGGGGGTGAAGAGACTTTTGCTTGCCATCTATCTACTTTGTTGAGCTCAGGTGAGCAGATCACTGGGTTCTGACGTCCTCCACGAGGCAGATGTGGGTGGCCTGGGACCCTCGCCTCCCCACTCACGTCTCTGATTTGTGACACCAGCACCAGGGAGCCTGGCTCTCCAGAGACCGTGAAGCGATTCTGGCTGGCTGGCTGCAGCACATTGCCCTGCGGTCACCGGGGCCAGACAAAGGCAAGCTCTTCTCTCAGAACGCGGGGCTGTCGGCCCTGCAAACATAGCCCCTTCTGCTGGGTGTTACTAGGCGGTGAGTCTAAATATGGCACAAGGCAGTTCGATGGAAATCATTTCCAGTAAAAGAGGATGTTTCTTCAGCAGTTTCAAGCTGGCGCTGACTCAAGCATCCTCCGGGGAGCCCATTTAACTGGTCATTAGGGAGACAGCAAAAAGGCATTGAGGAATTCTGTAACAAGACGTGCATCCTGTGTGGGAGACCTCCTGGGACCCTCTGACCATTGGCTCCCTGTGCCTGCTGCTGAGGTTTTATTGATGCTACTGAACAGTCTTTTGCGGCCGCTAATCTGCTATTTGCGAACGGCTTTAAAGACGCTGTGTGTGAGGACCGGCTTCGGGAGTGAGCCCCGCACCTGAACAGAAATGAAATGTTCAGAGCTGATTAACACCTGTCACTTCTTCCTTCGAGATAGAGAAGTGAATCGAGGAGGACCCGAAAGAAGACGTGAAAGTTCAGGCTGGAGTTTTAAGGGTTTTTTTTTAAGGCAAAATATTTACTCTATCCTAAAGGCAACAAATGCACTTATTTACAAATTTAACGTTTTGAAAAATCAGAATATAAACAAATGGAGAATTTCTTTACATGAACCGTACAGGGCAAAAAAATAGTTTACTTGAGGGGGTCTGTCTGCTTTATTTTAGCTTTAGTTTATTTTGGGTCTGCCTGCCATGGAAAAAAGTGATCCTTGCAAGAGAAACTATAAATGTCACAAATCTTCAAGGATGGCACTTCAGGACTGACAGATGGAGCTACCAAGGTTGGTCAGAAGACTGTTGATCTTAATTCTAGAAGGGCCTTCGAGATTGGGGGTCACTCAACACCCACCAGGCCTCCAGAGACAGGTCCAGAAGAGGAGGGGTTAAATTTTTAAAATGAAGCATGGGTTCATAGCATCTTCAGAATCAGAACTCTGTTCCATTAATGTTCATTCCTCTTCCCAATCATTTATTTTTTTTTCAACATTATTGATGTAGATCTTGAAGGAAGCATTTCAAATGATAGGAATGGCAGGAATAGAAAATACATTTTAGAAGAAATGGAAGATACGCTGAAAATGCTTTTTTGTTTTTAAGGAAACCAAACAAAACCACAGTTACTGCACTAAGGGTCAATGCCACTGACCACAGCTTCCAAGTTCTTAGTGAATTTATGAATGTGTATCATCAATAAATGTGTCCTGGTCATGAACAGAGGGGTCAGAACCTTGGTTTTTTTCTTTTTCTTTTTTTTTTTCTTTTTTAAGTCTAGAACTCTCTTCCTAGGAAAGAGGTGTTTGTAAAGTTAGGCAGTGAAAGTATTGCTGTGTTCATCTTTCGGCAAGTTGTTCCTTTCACACTTGAGTCTTTGCTCTGTGTCTTGGTTTAAATGGATGGACCTTTCCATTGATGTCTATTGATGTCTGTCCCCTGGGAGGTCAAGGTCAGGGCTCCTTGTAATTAGTGCTTTCTGCACATGGTCCTGTGGCCCCTGGAGATGTGGGGGCCTGTGGGAAGATTTGCATGGAGGAAAGAAGTGTTGGTAAATCCACCCCATTGGAAGGGAATCCAGCTCTAGCCCCCATGCTGAGATGGTTACCTGAGTGAGGACCTCCCTTGGGACTCTGGAGAATCTACTCTGCATAGCCTGGCCAGGGCTGTTAGCTAGATGCCATGGGTTGAGGGAACCTGGCTACTTCTGTGGCAGTGCTGGTGCTGCATGTGACACTCTGTAGAGGCATCATCTTAGATAGTGATCACTATGGACACAGTGTCAAGGCTGGCACAAGATCAACATGACCGCACAAGGTTGGACTTTGCTGTCATTGGCTACAGGTTCGTTGTATACAGAGCATGGAAGAGCAGATGCTTCTGTGCACATGGAATACAGTATTGGAAGGCTTGGCAGCAGGAGATGCCTGGTTAAAATTTTCAGCTTTCCTAAGGTGTTAATGGTGTGGTATTGAAATATTGGGTAGAAAATATTTAAGTTGTGTTTATTGTCTGACTATGTGATTTTCAAACTCTTTTCCTAAGTTTATTTATATATTTTGAGAGAGAGTGTGTGTGCATGCACGAGTGGGGGAGAAGCAGAGAGAGAGAGAGAGAGAGAGAATTCCAAGCAAGCCCCTCACTGTTAACACAAAGCCCAAAGTGGGGCTCGATCCCAAGAACCGTGAGATCATGACCTGAGCTGAAATCACTCAACTCAGCTCAACAAACTGAGCCATCCAGGTGCCCCTGATTTTGGAACTTTTGACTCAAATGTTTTGTTGTAAGGGCAACATAGGACATGGTGCAGTTCACCATCGTATGTCATTCACCTGTCCTTCTCTTTGTCTCTTCTTCTTGTTCCTCCACCTTTCTCTCCTCTTCTTTTTCCCCTTCCCCTTTCCTCCTCCTCTCCTCTCTCTCTCTTCTTTCTCTCTGTCTTTCTCTTTCCTTTTATGAGAACAGATCAAGGAATGGGTCTGTGTGGAGGGCCCTCTACCCACTTACAGCAGTAGACACAGATAATCAGTAGGTGCTGCCTATGTGGCCTCTGCTGTGTCACACACTGGTCCAGGCGCTCAGGGTCCAGCAGTGGGCACGCCGACAGTTCTTGCTCATGTGTGGTTTGCACTGCAGTGAGGGTCCGCCTTTGTGGGGAGACATGTGGAAGATGCTTAGGATATTTGTGATATGAGGCACTGTCAAGGAAATATTGCAGACTATCTTTGAATTTTCCAAAACTTAAAGATGGTCCACCACTGGCTTTCCAAAAATGTCAAAATCATTGCTTAAGAATCTTAATTTTTTGCTTTTGATACCGTCAAACTGTTCCTGAGTGGGGCGGATATGGTACATGTTGGTAATTTCCTCAGAATTACATAACCACCATGAAGATGTCCAGAAGACAGATGTGTGCAGTCCAGACTGTGCTCCTAATAAAAACATGTTAAGACCAAGTGTGACTATTCAGCTTTGACATAAACGATGAAGGTCCTCTGTGAGTTGTGTTGTGGGCACCTCTATTTCTATCTCAGAGGTAGAGTTATGTGCTTGAGCACCTGACGAGGAAAAACACAAAGTCATTGCTTGAAAGAATGAACTTTAATAGGATACAATATGACATAATATAATGCTACTATATTCACTTTTAAACTACTACCACTACCACATCGAACAAACCACAGACCTATATGGTTCAGAACACACTCAGGTCTTTAGTGTTTTTTGAGAAAATGCTCAAAAATCAAAGGTCATTCTTCCTGTTTGTCCATTAATAATGCTCATGATTTAGGGGTCACTGGATGGCTCAGTCGGTTGAGCATCTGACTTCAGCTCAGGTCATGATCTCACAGTTCGTTCGTTCAAGCCCCATGTCAGGCTCTGTGCTGACAGCTCAAAGCCTGGAGCTGCCTCAGATTCTGTGTCTCCCTCTCTCTCTGCCCCTGCCCTGCTCATACTCTGTCTCTCTCTCTATCAAAAATAAGTGAACATTAAGACCAGCATGAGGTGGTATCTCAGTGTGGTTTTGATTTGTATTTCCCTGATGAGGAGGGATGCTGAGCATCGTTTCATGTGTCTGTTGGCCATCTGGATGTCCTCTTTAGAGAAGTGTTTGTCCGTATCTTCTGCCCATTTCTTCACTGGATTATTTGTTTTTTGGATGCGGAGTTTGGTTAGTTCCTCTGGAAAACAGTGTGGAGGTTCCTCAGGAAATTAACAGTAGAACTCCCCTATGACCCAGCAATAGCACTGCTAGGAATTTATCCAAGGGATCCAGGAGTGCTGATGCACAAGAGCACATGCACCCCAATGTTCATAGCAGCACTCTCCACAATAGCCAAAACATGGAAAGAGCCTAAGTGTCCATCAACTGACGAATGGATCAAGAAGATGTGGTTTATCTATACCATGGAATACTACATGGCAATGAGAAACAATGAAATCTGACCATGTGTAGCAACATGGATGGACCTTGAGGGTGTTATGCTGAGTGAAATAAGTCAGGCAGAGAAGGACAGATACCATATGTTTGCACATATAGGAGGATTAGGAGGAACTTAACGGAGGACTGTGGGGGAGAAGAAGGGGAAAAATAGATGGGGAGAGGGAGGGAAGCAAAGCATGGGGATGAGCACGGGGTGTTATATGGAAGCCAACTTGACAATAAACTATTAAAAAATAAATGAACATAAAAAATGTTTAATAACACTCCTGCTTTGTAGTAACGCTGCTCCACATGAGCCGACAGCAGGGTATTGGAAGATGAGGCTTCCCAATCTTTAGAGAGAGAAATGGAAGCACCTAAAAGGGGAGAAGGAATTCCCAGTCCTGTAAAAGCCAGCGTGTAAGAGAGAGGCCGGCACGTTGGGCCTGGGACTTTCATGGAAACTGGAGGATTTGGAACCACCTTTGCTTCCTAGATAGAGTCCTCCTTTTTTAGAAAAAACAAAACAAAACAAAACAAAATTTTTTTTGAAAGAGAGAGAGAGAACATGCTAGTGGAGGAGAGTAGAGAGAGACACACACAGAATCTGAAGCAGGCTTCAGACTTGGAACTGACAGCACAGAGCCCAACACGGGGCTTGAACTCTTGAGCTACGAGATCATGACCTCAGCCAAGGTCAGACACTTAACTGACTGAGCCACCCAGGCGCCCCTAGGGTCTTTGTTAACACTCTCTGCCTCACTTACTGATCTTGCGGGGCCCTTGTAAACGTAAGCAGTGTGGTACCGAAAGCTACCTGGTGCATGGAAATAACACAGGAATGGTGATGATCATCTATAAAAGTAAAATTCTAAATAAATATAGATAATATGACTCACTGGTTTGCACCACAAGTTTTTAAAAAATATTTTTAATAGTTTATTTGATTTTTGAGACAGAGAGAGTCAGAACATGAGCGGAGGAGGGGCAGAGAGAGAGAGAGAGAGAGAGAGAGAGAGACAGAATCTGAAACAGGCTCTAGGCTCTGAGGTGGCTGTCAGCACAGAGCCCGATGCGGGGGGGCTCGAACCTGCGAACCGCAAGATCATGGCCTGAGCCAAAGTCGGACGCTTAACCAACTGAGTCACCCAGGCGCCCCTGCACCACTCTTTTGAAGGTATCTGGATCCATGCCTTCACACCACATGAATTTGGCCTTGGATGTGAACAAAGGAGTCAGAACACTAGAGCCCTGATTTGTTCCCAAATCCAAATCTTTCTGCAAATCTGTCTCCTCCAGAGATGAGTTATTCTTATGATATTTGTCGAAAACACAGGAATTAGCCATAAAGGGAAAATTTGGTCTTAGGTCACACCGTGGAAATCAGCTAACCATGTGTGTCTCACCAATGCACCCAGAGGTCCTGCAATGAGCAAAGTGTACACATCAGTAATAGTTATTCAACACAAGGGACAAAGAAAAATGCCAAAGCACTGTGTTAGACTTACTGACTAGAAAAATAAATCTGGCCACAAATAGTGCTTGTGGAAGTCTGCAGCGGATGCTAAACACGTTCCCTGTAAGGATATTATAAGCCCAACTGTACAAACATACAATTCCTCTCCTTTCCTTCCTTCCTTCCTTCTCCCTCCTCCCTCTCTCCCTCTTTCTTTCTTTCTTTCTTTCTTTCTTTCTTTCTTTCTTTCTTTCTTTCTTTCTTTCTTTCTTTTCCTTCCTTCCTTTCTTTCTTTTCCTTCCTTCCTTCCTTCCTTCCTTCCTTCCTTCCTTCCTTCCTTCCTTCCTTCCTTCCTTCTTTCTTTCCTTCTTTCCTTCTTTCTTTCCTTCTTTCTTTTTCTTTCTTTCTTTCTTTCTTTCTTTCTTTCTTTCTTTCTTTCTTTCTTTCTTTCTTTCTTTCTTTCTTTCTTTCTTTCTCTGTTCTTTTTTCCCTATAGCCACTCACATGCATAGGAAGGAAAGCAGACTGAGCTTAAATGCCAGTTGTTCACAGGGATCATAAACCTGTGCTGAGAATATGGACTGTACAGTGCTGTTGGCACCTGGAAGCCCATGTGAGGTTAAGACTATGCTTAGCCCTTCCTACTGGGCAAATGGCACTACCAGACCAGCTGGCTTTACCAGATAACCCGGACAGAGACACCACCGTGGTCCTTAGACCTGCCTGCCCACTCTCCTTGGTACCCAATGGTGGGGCTTTGGGACAATTATGTGAGTGAGCCCCTGGCTTTTGCAGAAGAGAGTGGAACAGTGGCAGATGGCATATGTGGATGTTAAATTCTCAGCTGTGAATGTAGCTAGATTCACGGTGGGTACTTAAACCTCATGGTAAGAAAGAGAGTGGATAGAGAAGCCAGTTCAGAAGTTACTATATGAAAATGGCCTCACTCCCCTCTTAGTATTTTTATATCTTGCGAGTTCTGTGTTTTTTCTAAATATAAGACTTTATGCTTTCCGCTAAGTCTTTTAAAATCTCAAGAGATGTGCATTAGCTGGAAGTTACTCAGTGACCAAAGGGTTAATCATTCACAGTCTATGCTATAAATGTAAAAAAAAAAAAAACCACGTAAAAATCTCCATTTTCTCTTCATATCTACACATGTGATGGGAAATACATTTATTTTGTGGTAGCCGAGGGCAATAGGCCTTTCAAATATTTCTGATATTTGACTTCCTTTTTGATCTGTAAGTTTTCTGGCAGTGTGTTAAATACCCAAATATTTGGAGCTTTTCTAGATATCTTAGTGCCACTGCTTTTTAACTTTAATCCAGCTTCAGCTGACAATATATTCTCAGTTTACTGATCTCTTGTGGTGACTATTTCATGTGTAGCTGAAAGAATGACTGTTCTAAAGTTCAGTAGTTATTACTGAGGTCACATAAGTCAAATTGTTTGACAGTGTCATTCAAAACTTCCTGATACTGATTTTTACTTTGTGTGTGTGTGTGTATGCATGCGCGCGTGTGTGTGTGTGTGTTTGTTTCTTTTGGGTTTATTTCCATTATTTACTGAGAAAGGGTTATTAAATCTTCACCTAGGACTGTGGATTTCTCTCTCTCTCCCTCAAATTCTGTCTGATTTTGCCCATGATTCACAGCCCGCAGACACAAAACACTGATCTGGGAAACCAGAGAGGAGAATGACCCCCTGGCTACAGTGGCCTCAAAGATGGACGACAAAGGACGTGGTCATTGCCAGGATCACTGAGTCAAATTAGAGAAAGCTGAAGCACAAGGTGAAGTCCAAGAATGGATTGTGCACAGCAGCTGAGTTAAAATGCAGAGGGAACCCTGGGTGGGGGGGCAGGGAGCAGCACGCAGAACAGCTCCCCCTGCCCACCCCCCGACCCCCAGCTAGGAGACGGACCTTTAGCAAATCTGGAGTCCCTGGGAAGACGAAGCTTCCGCGGGCTGCTGAGGGTGCTAGAGCGCAGGCAACTACAGAGTGTTCTAGATGAGGTATGAAGTGAGGCTGAGATAGGAAAGGTTTCTGTAATTGACTTTGACATTTCATCAGAAAGACCCTTAATCTCTGATCTCTAATGGTTCATTATGATTTTCCCCCATGCGTACCCATGTTTGTATTTATAATTTTGCCTAACTTTTTCTTGAAGATTAAATTGTATGAGCTTCTGGGGCGCCGGGGTGGCTCAGTCAGTTAAACGTCCAACTTCTGCTCAGGTCATGGTCTCATGGTTCCTGGGTTCGAGCCCCACATCGGGCTCTGTGCTGACAGCCAGCTCAGAGCCTGGAGCCTGTTTCGGATTCTGTGTCTCCCTCTCTCTGACCCTCCCCTGCTCACGCTGTCTCTCTCTCTCAGAAATAAATAAAACAAAACAAAAAAATTTTAAATGGTATGAGCTTCAGCCCTCTGCCTCCTCCCCCAAACCTGGGTTTACCCCCCACCCCCCTGCACTGCTTATCTGCTGGGCAACCCGAGACAATTTGTTAGGCTCTCTGGCCTAAGTTCCCTCAATAGCACAAGGCTGATAATAGTACCCACTTCATAGGCTTTTAGAGAGACTTAACTGAATGAGTTTAATATGCATCAAGCCACATGCACAGTGCCAGGGGCACAGTAACGCTAAATCAAGTGTTTGTTAAATAAAAGCAAACAAAAGAAACAAGGGTATCAGCTTTGAAGTAGTCAGACTGGGGTTCTAGCTTTCACCACTGTACCCCCAGGCTCAATTTTCTCATCTGGAAAACAGGAGTGGTATGATTTTCAAGCTCTTACAATTCCATGCAAGCGCGCAGTGAATTCCACAGCTTGACTCACCCTCAGGCTACTGCTTATAGTTCTTGAGTTGGCTACTTTTCCTGCTGCCCGAGTGGGAAGTTTTGGCACAGGTAACTATGTTGCCAAATCATCACATTTTGCATTTTGAAACAAAATCTGAATTTAAAAAGAGGTATCCATATCTGTGTCTTTAATAACATGAATTTTGAAAGGTTGGCTCTATTTTGTTCTTTCTTATTATTAACTTGGTTTGGAATTAATTTTGAAGAATATTTGTTTTGATTGTAAATGAAATATTTTTATATATCTCTATGTGGGTATATACAATATATAAATATACAAATAGGTCACTTATGAGCAAGCCAAATACACAAACACATAATATTATTTTCTGTGCACACAGACATGTATATTTTATGGAATTCTGACTAATTCGGACATCTCAAAGTGTTGCTATTGGCGTGAGTGTCATATATTTCATCTGAATGGTATCCAGTTTTAAAACAATTTTTAGGGGCACCAGGGTGGCTCAGTCTGTTAAGCGTCTGACTTTTGATTTCAGCTCAGGTCATGATCTCATGGTTTGTGGATTTGAGTCCTGTGTCAGGCTCTGGATTGGTGGCTCAGAACCTTCTTAGGATTCTGTCTCCCTCTCTCTGCCCCTCCCCTGCTTGTTCTCTATCTCTCTTTCAAAATAAATAAAAATATGCTTAAAATGTAATAAAAAGCAGTTTCTAAAGTTGAGAAAATTCTACTTAATAAAAGTGTCAATCCTTCTAATGACCACTGTTCTGTTTGCATGTTCCAATGCCATCTTTACAGTATTCCATTTTGTAAAGATATTTTTAAGTTTATTTATTTTTGAGAGAGAGACAGAGAGCAAGCAGGAGAGGGGCAGAGAGAGAGAGAGAGAGAGAGAGAGACATAGAATCCAAAGCAGGATCCAGGCTCTGAGCTGTCAGCACAGACCCCGACGCAGGGCTTGGACTTGTGAACTGTGAGATCATGACCTGAGCTGAAGTCAGACGCTTAACTGACTGAGCCGCCCAGGCGCCCTGAGCATCCTACTTACTCTTGATCTCAGCTCAGGTCATGATCCCATCGTTCCTGGGTTCAAGCCCCGTGTCCAGCTCTGTGCTAATGGCATGGAGCCTGCTTGGGATTTGTCTCTCCCTCTCTCTCTTTGTCCCTCCCCTGCTCGTGCTCACTCTCTCTCCCTCTCTGTCTCTCTCTCTCAGATTGTTTCTGTTTTACTGTAAAGGTGAAAAGCATGAAAGATTTGACAGCCAAATTTTTAATTTAATTATTGATGATAAATTTGTTCAATCATGAAGTCTGGAATCTCTTTATAGAGTCCAAACCAATAACACTATTTATTGAACAACAATAGCATATTCCCTATAGAGAATATACATAGTATAGAATAGAAAAATTCTTAGTTGAATTTTATAAGTGCAGCATTTACATGATAGAATATTAGTTTATGAATCAACACACCTGACTTGAATTCATGTAGCATTGACATGGGCCTCAGTGCTCTGATCTGAAAAATCACCTCCTTAAACACTGTTGGAGTATTAGGGATGATGCTTTAGTTTACACTCTCCAGAGGAAGGTTACAGGTAAAAGTCAGGAGTAGTCGTGGCATTGGAGATGTAGAAGCTGAGAATCCCTGAAAATGATTTACATGCACCTCTTAACAAGCTAAACAAAGATAACCTCAGTAACTGACATGTGTAGCACTTTATCGAGTCAACAACCTGTTTGTCCTATTTGATTCTTGAATAATAACACTGGGAGAGAGTCTCTATGATCCCATCTTCCAGGTGACACATCTGAGGTTCCAGAACATGCCATCTGAGCCTATAGACTCCACTCTGATGCTCTTTGCTCTAGGCTGCTGCAAGCGTCATGGGTGCCAAAGGAAGTGATTTCCATGTCTTCCATATAGTTTATATCACTCGTCATCTCTCACTGGGGAATTGTAGGCATTTGCTGTCTTTCAGAGCTTTGAGGAGCTGAATAACAAATGCAGTGCAATTGCCAAGTGATGGCTATCTTCGTTACCTACAACACATTACATTACAATCTTGATGTAATGAAACGCAAGCAGACTGTATCCTATATGCCTGATAGAGAAGGGGTAATGGATATAAACAGATATTTGTCTGCTTGGACTTGTACCAGGAACTCTCCAGTGATGTGTTTACAGGGATGCTTCGATAGAGCAAATTTTCCCAGGACTCTGCCAGCCGCAGTCCAGGTAGCCTGTGGAGTGATCTAGAGGGGTACAGGGAGAGAAGGGCATGGTGAGTCCCATGAACGGTGCTTAAAGGGAGAGGGAGATTGATGAAGATAGCATTCAGAGATACTAGAAAACCCATTTTGATTCATGTGGCATTTACAGTGCTCTGACCTGAAAACTCACCCCTTTAGACAGTGTCGTGGTATTAGTGATGATGTTTTAGTTTGCACCAGCTAGAGGAAGGTTCCGGGTAAAAATGTAAAGCATTTAAAGCATTAGTGTGTGAAACATCTGGATATGTGCATCAGTTACTTTATTCTCTGTGCATTTGTATGTATTTAGTGCTAATTCTTGGACATGAATTGAGATCTGTAGATAAGAACTGAACAACCCAGTCCTGTTTACATGTGAGACATCATATAGCTCACCAATTATATCACACAGTAATACAGATGCCAAAGTGCATGGGTGAAGCTAACATTTTTTAAGTGTCTATTATATAACAAGCACTTTCTGTACATTATCTCATTTAATCCTCATGATGAGTCAATGGGACAGTCATTTTTATAGACATTTCTCAGAGGAGGAAACAGTTCAGAGAGTTTAAGGAATATACTTGTAGCTACTGAGCTATTATATGGCAAAGCCAATGCATGGCAATGCTATTATACTGTAAAGGTGATTTAATGAAACCCCATGCATCATCGTTATTGAATGTTCCACGTGGGTTTATATGCTGCCTATGTCTGGGAGGGAGTTTGCTTTTCCTGACAGGGGCTCGCCCTTAATCCATGGTTTCAGAAAAAATAGCCATTCACGGAAAGGTGTAAGATTGCACATAGATTTAGATATGATCATATCTCAAAATAAAATTGGCAAGTGTGTAAAGCAGAGACTTTCAGGACATGGGTTCAAATTATTCTTCAGACGGGGGATCTGTTTCCTCTGATTGGTTCCACACACTCCCCCCAGCACAAAATAAGAAGTGACCTATTGTACCTCAGGATAAATTGTCTTTCCCACATGCCTATTTTTAAAAGTAGCATCTTATGAGGAAGTGCACTGTTTTCAGTATAAAATATTAACGTCAGTTCGTTTTGTGTTGGATTACATTTTAGGGTTTTCTGATAAAGATTCAGTGGTTTTCACACTCGGATTCTCATGTAAAGTAGCCATCATCAATTTTTCTCACCTTAAAAGTTTTTAATGGAAAATGTTGATCAAGTTTGTGGAAAGTTGATAAGATACTGGGAGAGAAGAGGGATTTGTGGGAAAATAAAGTGGGTATATATTATTGATTTTTTTCATTGTGAGAGCGGTCTTGGGGGAAAAAAAAGCCTCAGTTGATAAGTGCATGTTTTTCTAACACTTCAAGGTTAGATTATAAAAAAAGGAGGTTAGGAAATAAGAGCTCAGAAGGGGAGTATGTGGAGTATGTAGCCACACTGCAGCTTTATGACGTGTCAACGTAGGTTAATCCTTGGTGTAAATGTACATTTTAGTGAATGATGTCGATCTTGAGGAAGGCTACGCATATTCGGGGACAGGGGTTGGTGAGAAATCAGAACTTTTTCTTGATTTTGTTGTAAGCCTAAAACACTGCTCTAAAAGCCGGTCTTTAAAAAAGGAGTCCATGAGATAGTTGTTCACTATTTGCTTTACCCAAACTGAGAGCTACTCTGTAAACATAGGCAGTGTCTCCTTGGCTGTCACTGAGCTCATCATGGTGCTCATGGCACCTTCCAGAACTAGGGTGACATGTTTAGGTGTTTGATGGCATCTGTCTGCTATGCTGGGCGAATGATGGTCTCTATTTCAGAGACATACACTAAATTACCATTTGGCCGCAGGGAAACTGGCTTATTTCTTTAAAAAATTTTACAATATGAAAAACCATTAAACAATAGGAAGTCACTAGCCTTGGATTAAAAAATTAGGACAGTGTGTTTGGTTCTAAAGTTATTCACACAAAGCATGGAAAAGGCAATGCCTTATGGTATATCTTCTGATCAACTTTTCTGTGTTCGCTGGAGGGAACAAGGGATCCCTCACACACCAAGACAGAGGTCCTTATAGCAGGTGACACACACTCATTCTTTCTTCCCACACATCATTATTACTTGTCTATTACTCATTGGCACTGTTCGAGGCTTTGCAAATAGAGCAGTAAACCTCATGGACAATGCCCCTGCCTCTTGAGTCACATTCTTTGCAAACAACTCACAGTTAAATTTGAATTTCAGATAAACAACAAATAATAGTTTAGTGTCAGCACGTCCTATGAGCTATTTTATTCGACATTTTATCCGGCAACCCTAAGCCTGGAAGGAATATAAGGAGACACTCCTTGGAGGTCAAGAGGAGGAACATTTGTGCTGCAGTAAGAGGGGAAAGCTGTGCAAAGGCCCTGTGGTGCCAGATGAGAAGGGGAACTTCTTTTATGGGGAGTCAGTGTGGCCAGTGGTCAGGAACTGGGACAGGGGGCACTGGAAACAGATTGCTTAGACCTCAGTTCTGTCTCTACTGCTTACTTGACACACCACTCCTGGGTCAAATTACACAACCTCTTTCCCCCAGTTTACATATTTGAAAAATGGGAATAATAATAGAACCTATGTCATTGGGTCCAGAGGAAGATTAACATAGTAATACACATACATACACTATGCCATCTAAGTATTTGCTATTATTATAATTCTTTAATTGACATAGGCAACCTCCTATGAAATGTTCCCCTTGCACATCAGAATAAATTGATCCATGCTCATCAAACATCCCCTTTGCTTCCAAAAGAAATTTCTGACAGTATTAAGCCCATCATTCCTTACACGAAACAACATGTGTAGGCACATCACTGGTATCCATACCCAGGGGGCCAAGATGAGCATCTGTTTTAAGAGGACTATCTGAAATATTTCTTTCTTTTTTTTTTTAAGTTCAGTTGCTAATTTTGAGAGAGAGAGAGCACACAAGTGGGGGGGAGGGCAGAGAGAGAGAGAGGGAGGGAGAGAGAGAAATCCCAATGCAGGGCTCAAACCCAGGAACTGTGAGATCCTGACCTAAGCAGAGATCAAGAGTCAGACGCTTAATCAACTGAGCCACCAGCTGCCCTGTAATCTTTCTTAACTCACTGTCAGAGCTCCTGGCTTCTCTTAGCATTTCCAGTACAGATCATGGCATTTAACAAGGGAATCTGCTTCTCTGTGACTGGTCCTAATGCTTTGTGGCCATTTCCAATATAGAGGTTTCATAAACTTTTTTTAAAGCAACTCTTTGTTGATACACAAAGAAGTGTTATAAGACATGGCACTTACAGCAAGGGCTTTTCAAAGAATGTCAACCCAAATGTGCCAGAATCTCTCTTTTAAGGATGACTCCATGCTCCCTTCTGGATTCCCGCAGGCCAAGCCAGGCCCTGCTCATTGCAGCAGTGTGATCGCCATACTCAGACAGCTATGGAGGGAAGACACAGACATTGGAGATACCATGTTTTGTGGAAGTCATGGTAGACATTGGCTTCCACCCTTTTGTGTCAAGCTCGCCAAATCGTAGCGATGGCAGGATCAAGGTGCTGGAGGATAGGGTGATTGAGAGCACAGGCTCTGATTTCTGCCTAACAGGGTGGGGCCACCCTCTTCTTCATGACTCTATACTTCAGTTCCCTCAACAGCAACATGGGGATGAGTCTCCCATTGAGTTCTTGTGAACATCACATGAGTTCATATATGTGAAATGCCTCTTACAACTGTGCCAGACACATACTAAATCCAACATAACATTTAACCATACATAGAATACTCAATATAAAGTATAATCATTATTATTTAACAAATGTTTTTAACATTTATTTGTTATTGAGAGACAGAGAGAGACAGAAGACAAGCACAAGCAGGGGAGGGGCAGAGAGAGAGAGATATAGAATCCAAAGCAGACTCCAGGCTCTGAGCTGTCAGCACAGAGCTCGATGTGGGGCTCAAACTCACAAACCACAAGACCATGACCTGAGCTGAAGTTGGACGCTTAACTGACTGAGCCACCCAGTCGTTCCTACAATCATTATTATTATTTCACTGGTGTTACATTGAACTTGCACCCCAAAGTTCCCAGATACTCCCCAGACGTGAAGGAGAATCTTGCTGTGTGAATATGTGTTACGTATATATGTGTGTTACATGTTTACTACCAGTGGCTAAGTGAATTTTAACACATCTAAACACTAAGTTATTATTATAGTTATTGTTATTGTTATTATTCTCTACAGAGAAGAGCTAATGGTCTAGACTAATTTTGAATAAACAAATCTGATCTTAGTTTTCAAATAATTGTAGGGCCCTTCAGGACAGCTCTCATTCCTCCACATGCGTTGCAATCTGTTTACTTGCCTATGGACTCAGGGGCCTGTCTTTTGAATTCATGGATCTTTTGGTGCCAAGATGGATGAACTGAATGAGCCAATGGTGCATCATTATCCTCAGTCAAAAACAAAGGTTAAATTTGACAAGTTCTTTGTAGATTTTGGATATAACACAACAGATGAACATAGGGGGAGGGAAGGAAAAATAAGAGAAAAACAGAGTGGGAGGCAAACCATAAGAGACTCTTTACTACCGAGGACAAACTGAGAGTTGCTGGAGGGGAGGTGGGTGAGGGATGGGCTAAATGGGGGATGGGCATCAAGGAGGACACTTGTTGGGGTGAGCACTGAGCTTCCTATGTAAGTGATGAATCACTGGGCTCTACTCCTGAATCCAAGACTACATTGTATATTAGCTAACTTAAATTAAACAAAAAAAACAACAACACTAAAAGTTAATTTCAAAATACTAGAACTGATTTTAGAACACATCGCAAAATTATCTCTAAAGCAACTCCAAAGAGTAATGTCAAAGACGATTTTGAGCAATGGCTCCAATTTTGGAATGCAGGCTCCTGCGATCACTTTGAAGGGAGAACAATAATGAACATCCTTGAGTTCTATGCCGATACTTTTTGGTCTTCCTACTGCAAGGGTGTCCCAATGGACCAGCTATACCATCACGTAGCGCTGTGCCCTGGGAGCTTGCTAGAAATGAACTGTCTCCATTTTTTCTCCAGACTGGCTGCACCAGAATTTGCATTTCAGCAAGATCCCCAAGTAATTTGCACGCATGTTAAGGTTTGAAATGTTCTGTTTTACTCTCTCTCGATAGTGTCACACCACATTAAGCCCCTCTTCTTACCTGAAAGGTTTGAGGTCACTACACTCATACCAGTGTGATGTAATTCTTAACCGCCCTTGCTGACGACAGTGAGATCCTTTGGCACACGTATCATTGGCCCACATGGCTGGAATTTTAACTGGCTCCTCTGGTATTTATCTTGTACAACTTGTAACACCAAATAGAGCTGACCACATGGGTTACCACTTTACCGCTATGAAAAGCCACTGTTGGAATGTCCTAGTTAAGGCAAATTGTTGGTATTGATAACAGCCTCTGGGGTTTGGTGATGGCTGCTGGGGTCATAAATGTCCTGCTGGCTTGTGCCAAACCTCAACTAAATGAGAACGTGCTGTTCAGTCTTACCACGTTTGTGGGTACTTCTTAGTTTAGCTCATCATACCAGACAATTCTACAAAAAAAAAAAAAAAAAAAAAAAAAAAGACCTCAGCTCATCCACTCAAAAACCATTTCAGTGAAAGCATTTCTCCATGGAAGGAGGGTGGAGAATGTGTCATTGTTGGTATTAACTAATCGAGGTACAAACCATTCTTTGCTCAGTGGCACTGCCACAAAATATTTGGAGATCTGCCTCCGCCCACAAACTACTTAATGGGGAAAAAAGTTGTTTGCTGCCAACCCGCTGTCTGATTCTGAGTTTTTATGACTGCATTTCTCTGCATGGTAATCTGGGTCTAAATGTGGACCTTGTTCCCTCCTTTGCTTTTTTACTCTTTCCAATCAAAGCACCCATGAGGTTAGACCATCAAGCTCTTCAAACCAGTGTGTCCATTTTGATTGAACAAGCCTCATTGCCCCTGTTGCACCCTGTGGATATTTCTGTTTGGTTCTTAGAAGATGTGTGAGTCCAGTCTCTGAGCACTGGGATGGCTCTTTGCCACCCAGGGAGTGAATTTTTGCTTTTCTTGCTGACATTTTAAGTAGACCACTGGGTGTGGGCTGCTATTCTATTTCCCAACATGCTCAGTGCAATTACACTAAAATATTACAAAGCCTGTTTGTGGAAAGGGTGAGGGCTTTGGCCCCAGAGCCTAAACCTCTCCAGAGGACCGTGTGAGACAGGGCATGAACAAAGGTGCCGGTCTATTGGAGGGGTTGTGGGTAGGTCCTTGGAGGTCTAATCAGCCTGATCAATTCCTGTCAGTGCCTGGAGAGCTCCCTGAGTTTCCAGAACTCGGTCCTCCTCCTGAGGAGATCCATGCCACGTGGACTGAGTTTCCCAGAAAGAGATGGCAGGAGAGGTTGACTTTTATTTCACTGCAATGCTTTGGCAAGATTCTCATTCATGATGACTCTTTCTCATTCTGCCACCATGACATTAGATTGTGGCTGCAATTTACAATAGCTTGTTTTTAATCTTTTCTTTTTCCCTCCACATCTGAGTTATGGCTGAAAGCAGAATGTGACTACAAGGTGTCCTTGTGAATGCTGTTGACAGAGGATTAGCCTCTGCTCACATTCGTTAGAGAGCACCAATCCAGGGCCAAAGCTGCAGTGTTAGATCGTTGAATATGATAATCTACTCTAAACACCGGTTTCCATAGTTGAGTCCATTATAGTGGCATATTCTAAACAAGGAAGGGAAAATCAAAGATGTGATGACATATGTAATTATGGAAAAACACGTTTCTAGAAAGAGTTGCAAAGAGCAGTGTCTCTTGTCCTACAGACTTCTTCCATCCCAGGATACTGTCATTCCAGGATAACTGATTTTGAGGCAAGTTTGGTTCTACCATGGAAGAGAGCTAGAACTTGAATCACATGGTGAACTTTCACCCAGGGTGTGAAAGCCATGTGCTGGCCATTGTTGGAGTGGGCTGGAAGTTACTACCATCAAAGGGAGGCTGGAACTTCTAGGTAATGAGAAAATATCTGCAGATGTGGGTGGGGGTGTCAAGGGAAGAAAATGATTTGATTGTAAATTTAAAGGACAACTAGCTGAAATGCAAATTCCAACTACATTGAGATACCATCTCTGAGTCCCAGGTCTGGTCAACATCACAAGTTTGACAATAGGCTCTCATGGAGAGGCTGTGGGAGCACCATTTTGTACGCAGCTGGAGGGATCACAATCCAACACTTGGAGGACAGTTGGCGCTACCTAGAAAAAGGACTTGTGGATTTACCCCATGAGGCAGCAATTCCAAACATTGGCAAGATAGGAAATGCTGTTTGCACTAGCTTCTTCATTGATCGAAGCCTGGTTTCTAATAGCAAAGGAAACAATCCAGATGCCTATCAGTGGGTTGACTGGTTGAATACATTGAAATACATCTATGTGGTGAAGGAGTTATAAAAAGAAATGAGGAAAATGTACTGCTTCTGACTATAGCATTAGGATGAGGAAGAGTGCAACTAGGATTTTGTGTAAGAAAGAAGGAGAAATACCAATAGAATTTCACATGTGCTTATATTTTTTAAAAGAACCAATAGAATAATACAGAAAAAAATGTAGGAATAAGAATGGACCCTAGACCTTTCTGAATAGGCCTTGTCATATAGATCTGACTTTGGAACCAAGTGAATCTTTTATGTAACTAAATATTACACAGTACAAGTAAAACAAAATTTAACAAATTGAGACACAATGAAACAAATGATCCTAACTCTCTGTCAGGTGGATAAAAACATAATCACATAGGAAAAAAATGGTTTCATATGACAGCATAGAAATTTGACAACAAATGCTTTCTATGGGGATATACCCTAAGGAGTATTTAAAAAAAAATTTTACAGTTTTATTTTCAGTAATATTATTGACGTTATACCCTAAGAAGTGAGTATTTAAAAATTTTTAACTGCATTTTACAGTTTTGTTTTTAGTAATAATATTAGTGTTCTTAACTCAATTATGTAGATAGACATATAAATAGATATATTTTAGGGTAAAGAAATAATGTTGGTAATGACATTAGGAAATCAGATTTTTCAGACTAGAGATACAAAATAAAATAATAAATCAAGTAAAACTTCTGCACTTTTTCACTTGAATTAAAAACACAATACGAACCCATGGCCTATATATTCTCTTTTAGAAAATAAATATTTCCTGGTCCCTTCAAACTGGAAACATCCCAATTTTACCCACAGCTGAGTGGGTGGGCAAGGTGACATCTCCATACATTGAACAGCACTCTATAACAAAAGGAATGAACTGCCAGTCTACACAATGGCATGGATGAATTTCAAAACCATTGTTTTGAGTGAGGGAAGTCAGGTACAAAAGTCAGGTAAATTCCGTATGGCTTCATTTATAGAACGTTCTAGAAGAAGCAAAAGAGGTGCAAAGTGGATCAGTGGTTGCCTGCATTGCGGGGTGGAAGGATTGGATGCACAGAGGCACAAAGGAAGTTTCTGGGACTGGAAATGTTGTATATTTTAGCAAGGGTGTGGGCTTCCTGAGAGTATACACACGTCACACTTCATATTTAAAATGTGTATAATGGATATAAATTATACCTCAATACATTTGATGTAAACAAAGAGAAGACAAGAAAACCCAAGGGACGGGGTAGGAGCTGTGGTCACCGGTCCCAAGCTCTTGCTACACATTCAAGAAGGGAACTTGCCCAGTACACAAGCAGACAAGTAAGCAGGAAGCGAGGCCAAGAGTAACACGCACGCCCTGTCTGCCATCAAAGGTCAGGTCTGGAGAGTTCTCCCATTGCCTAAGAATGAGCCATCAGGAAAAAAAGCCACACAAAAGTCCCATTAAAAATATGCATAAATAAGAGAAACGGTACATCGTGTTATAACATATCTCTGTAAAAGGTTTCCTGCTGGAATTAAAAGATGTGAGAAAGGCATCTGCTCACTGCACAGGTGATGGGGAGACAAGACCTCCCGAAACAGGATCGGGGTGCCTTGTGGGGAGAATGTGCCGCCGTGCTTGGCAGGATCAGACACACCTCAGAGCCTGTCTGGGTAGGACTGTAAAGAGCTTTGATGACAAATTAAGGAGTGTGCGTTTTTATTTTGCAGTCTTTGGATCTCCCCCCCCTTAAGCTCAGGAGGGTAATGTGATCAGGCTGTTGTAGCTTTGCCTGTTTTCATAGAGGAAGATTCTCCTGGCTGTTGAGGGAAGGATGACTTGGTTGTCAGAACTGTGGAGAAAAGCAGAACCGTGGGAACCATCTGGGGAAACTGAGATGGGGATGGTGGGATAGAAAAGACCAGATGGACTTGAAAGGAGTTCCTAACATGGCAGTGACAATAACCACTGGCCAATGTGTTCATTTACGGGGAAAGGTGGGCAGAAGGCGAGGGGAGGCAGGAGGAAATAGGAAGGGCAGCAGGTGACGAAATGATAGGAATTAAGATTTCTGTCACTGGGACTCTGGGTAAATGGCAACTCCGTCACCAGAGACCAGAATACAGAGGAGACACAGGTTTGCAGGGAAAATAATGTGACCTGGTATAGAAACTGGAGTTTGATCTCCCTGTGGGATATCCAGGAGTTATAAGCCAGGTGTAGTAGATTAGGCTTTTCCTAGTAATTCTGTTTACGGAGATATTATTAGACTTGTGTAAACCTAAGTCTGCATTATAATAAGCTATTTCATAACAAGACTTCGGCACGTTTGCCAGAAAGTTCATTTTACTTTTCGGCATTTCGAGGATCATCTCGGCGTAACACCGCTCCAGAAAGGGACTTAGCTTTTACATTTCTTAAATCTGTAGGTTTTAAAATCTCAAACTCAGCTTTATGATTTCATCACTCCTAAAAAGTGCTGAGTGCTTTCTCTATGCAAGACACTGTGCTATAAATCCAGAGAAGTAGAAGAACTGTGTCTCTGGGTAGAAATGAGCCAGATGCTCCCAAGGACTACCCCACTTGAGGAAAGCAATGTAAGATGCATGTCAAGCATCGAGACTGATGAGCAGTCCAGTAGCTGAGTTCAAACTTTGCACTGATCCAGAAAGTGCCGTATGAAGGATGCCTCAGGACTAAACATTATCTACTGCAAAGAGGCTTTAGAGCAGTGAGACGACTCGGTGGAGCTCAGCTTGTTTTGAAGAGTTCATTACCTAGACCCATAACGGGGAATGCACGCCCCTCTCTGCCTGTCTGCTGAATTCATTCCATTGTTTTGCAGACAATCTGAGCTCAGTCTGGTGGAGGCTTTGCAGATATGGTAATTAAGCAACTATTGAGGGAATATCATTTAGGCTTTATGATATAGGAGTCCTCTCTTAATTGGGAGGTGCTTATTCGGGAAATCTACTCCTTCAGGATGTGATCAGAGAACCGATTTAGCCCTAATGATATTTAATAGCAGTGGCTGGAATTTAATGGGGATGGTAATTTCATGTAATTGGGGGGCCTGCAGGTGAGTTAATGCTCTTGAGTGGCACTGCATTTGGGGTGGTGTCTAGGTCCAACATGTGCTTCCTGTCTGCATTTCTCTTGCAGCCCTGGTGAGGATGAAAGACGTGTCATGGGGTGGATCTCCTTCTAAGACAGGTGGCCCAATACTGCTGCTGTTTCCTAAGGGAGAACAGCACTCTGATTTAGTGTCAGACCAAGTTTCAATCTATATTTCTCTTTTCCTTTCTTTCTCTTTTTTAAAACCATAAACCACTTTACATGAATAATTCTTTAAATGGACCTGGCATAGACCTGGACACCTAAGTGTGGAATGAACAGATTTCAATTGGGGCCGCCACCTCTAGATTAGAATGTCGTTGGTCCACGGTGCCTCTTCGTAAATATCATGGAAACATCACGGTGACAACATGATGTAATGAATCAAACAAGTATGCAACTAATTACATAAGCTGTGAGCATCTGCTTTGGGAAACGCTGTCACAGGCCAGGATGAATTTTCCCTCTGGATAGAGCAGGAAGAGAAGAGATGTTCACATCAGACTTCCACTGGGTCGCTGGCTATACTAAGTGCTTGGCGTGCATTATCATTTCATTTGCTGGGCCAGACAGGCCTTTGGTAGGATTTGGTGAAATCTTTACAATTTCGGTTTCATTTAATGAGTTGCTTATTGGTCTTTTTTTGTTTGTTTGTTTGTTTGTCCCCTGTGAAAAAGTGTACAACCTTAGTTTTAAAAATGGACCCACTGCGATGTATGAGGTCTCTGGATTAGACCTCAGGGCCTGCAGTCTTCCTTCCTGGATTCAATCACCAGGCTCCCCATGGAATCAGCTCCTTCTGGGAGCTTAAACGCAGCCAAACTCATTTCACAATTCACTGAGGGGATCTAACTGACCCTCTGAGTCAAGCAAGCTCAGCAACCATGCCTGTTGACGGGATGATTTCTGTTTGAGGCAGTAACAGGGCTCTAAGATTAGAGGAGTGCTTCTGGTTTGAAGGACCTTCCAAAGACCCAAACTATTTTGGGTTCAGCCTGAAAGTTCAGATCCTTTCTGATCCCTCTGACATGGGTTGACAGGCTCCAGGGTCACTGGAGCTCCACAAAATCAGCTCCAATTCCCAGCAGCTCGTGAATGGGCACGCACATTGTGGGGGGCTTTCCAAGAGAAACCCATCCAGAATCCACCACCAAGCTCCCATCTCAGAGCTACCTAGAAGCAGAGCCCAGAAACATTGGTGTCCTGGGGCTCAAGATTCGCTGGCGATACACAGAACAGCCGGCTGCAGAATGACAATGTCTAGAATCCTCACAGTGTATGGTTGTGGTTACAGACGACTTTACCAAACTACCTTCCTCTACAGGGAATTGCCTGAATACAAAACTAAAAGAGGAATAGTCTCACTTTTCTCCCTTATTAAAAATATGATATAAATCCCAAATTATACCCACTTTCCTGCACACTATCATGCATTTGCTTGCCGTTGAGAAGAGTGAAGACTTTTGTTCTTCCTGGAGGTTAGAGGCCAGCAGAGACTGGATGGCCCTCAGCAGTTTTCTAAACCATCTCAGCTATCCAGGGAGTGAGCAAAGGGAATATGCTTCAGACAACACTCCCTGTTTCCTGATAGTGACTATGTATTATAATGTCAACCTTAGACAACACAGACATAAAAATGGTGACATCAACACTAGCAAGCCTCTCTTTAGCACAACCACAAATACTCCTGTCCTTTGAAAACCCTGTGTTTTGGTCCCTGACCACGACAAACAGGTATATGAGTTACTTTGGAAGACATAAAAATGAATATATGATCTAGCAATCAGCAATGGCTGTGAGAAGCCACATAAACGGTCACCTTAAGTCATAGCTCACCGAGGAATTTTCATCAAGGGAAATAGCAAAGCTCTTCATGTCCAGCTGTATTTATTGTAATGCTGCTAATAATTCATGTAAAACTGGACAAGATGAAAGTATTGAATGGTAGGAAAATGGGAGATGGTTAAATGATTCCTAGTCAAGCTCCTTGAAATGGGAATGAGTGGGTTTAGTCTCTTTGTAGCTTGACTTTGTGCCTTGTACTATCTGTGTCTTAAATGGGTGTCTGCTGTTTGTGAGATTATGTGTTTCCAAAAGTTCTGAGCAGTCTTGGGGTGCCTGGGTGGCTCAGTCCATTAAGCGTCTGCCTTTTGATTTTGGCTCAGGTCAGAATCTTGTAGTTTGTGGGTTCGAGCCCCTACTCTGGCTCCGTGGTGACAGCTTGGGATTCTCTCTCCCCCTCTCCTTCTGTCCCTCCCATGCTCACTCGTGCATGCACTCTCTTTCTCCATCTCTCAAAGTAAATAAATAAACATTAAAAAATTAAAGTTCTGAGTCATCTTACTCAAACATGGAGCGATCATTTATAATTACAATAAAATCTTAGTTTGCAAGTAGAATTTGTTCTGGAAACATGCTTGTCATCCAAAGCACTTGTGTATCAGAGCGAATTTCAAGAACCATTGGCTTCATTGTGATCATGTGACATTGTACGTCATGTACTACTCACATTGAATATATTGCTTGTTTACCAAGTTAAAATTTATTAGAAATATTTGCTCATCCTGCAGAACATTTGCAGAACAAATTACTTGCAATCCAAGGTTTTACCATCTAACCAAGCATAATATATTTAGTAAGATGGCGGTGAGGTTCATGTAGAGCAAATATGTAGGAGGACAGGGATCTTGGACAAAAGTCAATTAAACAAAACAAAAGAAATGTAAAAAGTGAAGGGTCAGAGGGTTTATAAATTGTCCAATCTGATACTAAGAGTTGGTGCCTCATGTTCGGTGTCAGAAACTTCAGGAGAGGGGCCTCATGCCAGACAACGTGGGAGGAGATTCCCAGGGTGCTGTCTGCACCCCAAAGTCCCAGCTGAGGCCTGGCCCTGCTATTCTGTGGCCCCTCTCTATGGTCTGGTGTTGGTCAACAGCCAGAATCTGTCCAAGAAGGGCTTAGCCAATCATATCTACTGCCTCTTTACCCTCTTAAAGGATCTAGAAACACTTGTGTTTGAGAATGATGGTACCTTCAGAGGACTCTGCATCATGCTTTGGATTTGCTTGACCTCAGGTAGATTCAGAGAAGAAAACTGAATTACTCCTAGACTGGATGGAGCACCCTTATACAGAAATTATGGAGACTAAGAAAATCCTTAGACGAGAAAGATAAACACAAATTAGAAAGTAAAAATTCACGCCGGCCTTGTGTTTGGTGCTCATTACCATGCAAAATGTGTGCAGATTACTAAGGGTGGAAAAAAACAGTTCTAGAATGGTTATGAGGAGGTGTGCCCTGTTTCCTTTCTTTTCAAAATTTTATTTAATTAAGACCTCATTTTTCTTAAATATGAGTGAAAAGGCAAGCTTCCCTTTCTCAGGGAAGCTTTGAGTCTAGGACTACGTTTCACAATATTTTTTATTGTACCTCTGAGGAGAATTTTCACACATTTTTGTTAAACAAATCTCGCCCCTGGTCTCAGTCCATCTGGCTGCTATAACAAAACACCAGACTGGGCAGTTTATAGACAGACACTTATTACTTACAGTTATGGAGGCTCGAAGTCCAAGATCAAGGTGCCAACATGGTCCATGAGGGACCTATTTGTAGTTCATAGACGGCTGTCTTCTGATTATGTTCTCGCATGGTGGGAGGGCCAGGGAGCTCTCTGGGGTCTCTTTTATCAGGACACTAATTCCATTCATGGGAGCTCCACCCTCAGGTTTAACCACGCCTACCACCCACCACCTCCCAATACTTTATCACATTTGGGGGTTAGGACTTCAACATATGAATTTGGTGAGGAGCACAAACATTTAGGCCATAGCACATCCCCATGAAATGTTTATAGCACAGATATACTGTATATGAGTTTATATACTGCATGCACCTCCCTGCTTTAGCCATAAAAAGAAAAATGTGTTCTTGCTCTCCCTCCCCCCACCAAGAACCACTTTTTGCCTCCCTGAGAGTCTGGAAAACAGGGTCCAGATGGTGGCTGAGATGCAGGCACACCTGACAGAGGTGAGGCAATGCACAGCGGTCAACATCTTGGGGGTGGAGGGACCCACGGAAGAACCAGGGAGGAGGGAAAGGACAAACTTACTGGGTCAAGTTCGAATTTTCAGTCTTCACTTCAAAGTTCAAATCTAGAACTCACTGAGAAGTATCAGTGGCTTTGATACACATCTTGTACCAGAAGCAATCAATCCTTTCACTAAAAACGAAAAGAAATTCATTTTCAATGGGACCTTAAAGGCCACTGGCAGGAAACAACCAGCCGAGGGGCTGATGCATCCTCTCTCCTGCACCCTGAGCCCGTGGCTGTTCTGACAGTACCCCGGGCCTTGCATGTAGCCTCCGTGCTTTGATATCTAACAAGGGACTCTCCACCGACAATAATTATTGACCTTTAATGTCTCGCTGCAGTATATCCAGACTAATTATGCCACACATTTGTGAGCTCTTTCATCCTTTCCTTTTTAGCCAGTTTGAAAATGAGGCCCCAAGGGTGTGAGCTGATCCACAAAAGAGGAGGGAATATTAATCTTTCTGACTCTTCAAACACCTACTTCTTTTTCTTATGAGGAGGATCTTTGTCTTCTCATTGTTGCCGACGTCCTCTTTTCTGCTTGGGAATGGGTGAGATGTAATGGGAGTACTCAGTGAGATTTTGCAAGTTCTGTCTTGTGAGTGTTGACAGAATTTAACAAATTTATTACATGGAACCAACTTCTGTCAGGAAGGAAATCTAATTGGATGGCATTGGAAGAGAATAGACATAATTCTGAATAATGAAGGCACTATATGTATATATATATTTAAGCAATATGAACACCAAGAGAGTTCCACAACACAGTTTTGGGTTTGGTTTTCCTTATATTTTCTGGTGTTTTCAGAGAGTTTTAAGACACTGTCTTCTGCTCCTAAGCCATTTGCCAAACATCACCTCTCTTTTGCCAATCTATCGGCACCATATCGAATCCTCTCCACTTTACCTGGGGAGACCATTTATTGGAAGTTGGAACATAATTTTTAATGCTTTAAATAAATTGATCACAGAACTTCCTATTCTGATTCTATTTCTAGTATCAGTTTTTTTGCAAGATGGGCTTTGCCTATTTTATCCAAATTGATGAATATAGAATAGAGGAAATTAGCTGTGTCCAAGACCATGAGGAATATCTATAGCAGGGAAAGAGTGGTATGAACAAAATTCCTTCACCGTGGGGCCTGATCAGGATTATATATGCAAGAATCCGTATAAGTGGACTTCTTGTTTTGTTTTGTTTTTGTTTTTGTGCAGGGATGTGGGCTGCCCGAACTTAAGCTATAACGATGTTCATAATACCATTCAAAGCACAGCTTTGGAAATTCCTCCTGTCCACTCCAGTCAGGTAGAGACTATATTAATGAAATCAAACAAAGGTGGCATTTTAGGCAGGTATTATGTTACTGCTTCTATTAGAGATTAAGGGTCCATAATCTCTTTTAAAAGTTTGTCTTTTTTTGGTTTTGTATTTTCATCAATCAGGATGACAATTGGGTACCTTAATGGTGGCTTTGCATGATGTGGACTAAGATGTGTCCAAATGGGCAGCGGCCATCAATTCTGGAGAAGTCTGCCAGGAAGTAACTAGATAGCATGCCAGTGACTGTACAGTGAGAGGGGTAGCCAGGCCCTAGTTAGGGTAAATAAAGACCTGAGACTTGTAGAGCTAGTTGCGGGGAAAAGCGTGCTCACAAGAGGGTTAGATAGGTGTGTATAGATAGCGCTATCTTTGTAAAGTCATCACATGTGGAGATAAAATGTTTCACCGAATCACTTTTAAAAGTTCCTAAAAAAAAAAAAAACCATAGCAATTAAAAAAAATCTTTTGTTTAAGGGCAAGAACTGGGCCTGAAGTCATCATTTATTGTCTTAAATCTGGTGGATCTATAATCAGGTCTTCTCCTAGGAAAAGGGCACCACTGAAGAGACCTTATAATTTCACAGTGGGTGTGAACACGTGGAACACTGTGATGAGGTCATGCCCACATTTGATATTGCCACCAGCTGTGAGCTCTTTGAATTCAGGGACCCTGCTTACCTTTGGGACTTCAGAACCAGACAAGTGCACACTGTGGAACTGACTGCTTGAATTGCACTCCAGGACCTTATATTTATTCAGTCATTCCCATCTGCTGTGAACTTGAACAGTCTTGATTCTCCTATCCAGCTGTCTCTCCCAACTTTTTCTTTTTTTCACCTGAAAATATCATTAGCACATCTTCTGTATTTTCATCTCAGATTATAGTCCATATTTAAATAAATATTGAGAGTCCCTATTCATAAAATGCTGATAAATACAAAAGGCTTGTCCTTGATAGGGTACAAAAAATAGTGGACAGAAATCACCAGAAAGAAACCATTCATACATTTGTATACCAAACAGATATTTATTGAGGACTTAATACATGCCAGGTACTGTGAGCAAACACAGACATGACCCTGTCCTCATGGAATCTGACAAGGGAGACAAATGTGATTCATAAGACAGATCACATGAGTAATGGAGCTTTAGAGCCAAGACGTGGGCCCGGTATAGCAGGGGGCGTAGAGGACTCTCCCAGGAAGTGATAACAACCCAATTCTAAGGGAAGGAAAGGATTCATAAGGGGGATTTTTGGGGCCATGGTTGAAGGCACATTAGCATGGGAGAAGAGGAGGGTGGAGATGTGAGGTGGGGCCAGACCCCTTTAGGTCTTCAGGTTTGGGTCTTTATCCTAAAGACAATGAGACCAGAGTTTTGAGCAGGATCACTGGGAAGAGATCAGATTTGCGTAAACAAAGATCATACTGTCTACTTGGAGAACTGATTGGAAAGATGGGTGTTGGGTGGGAGTTGAGTAACATCAGGAATCTTGGCAAGCAGGTGGGCAAGAGGTGGAGAGAGCCAGACCTGGTCACAGAGGGTAGCTGACCAACATGAGAGGTGTTTGTGAATTCTTCATTGGAGTAGAATTCTTATAAATTATTAGAACTGTGTTCTCCCCTTTCACATTTTGACTTAGGTGATACCTTCCAGAATTTAGAATTCAAGATCTAAATATGTAGGCAGTGTGATGTAGAATGAGCTGACTAGGAATAACCAGTATTCCTGGCACGACTGACTGCTTTTTACTTGTGTGACTCCGGGTAAGTCCTCTTCATCTCTCCGGGCCTCAGATGTTTTACCCAGTAAGAGGAGGATGGTCTCTCTCCAAGGTCCCTTTCAAACATAAGACTCTCGGATGGATTACATGGTCTCTTTTTGCACCTTCTTACATTATTCAGATTTTCTGATTTCTTTCCAAACCCTTTTATACCATGCCAGGGCTAAGGATTGGACAGTTTTCAACTTTGAAACTTGAAGTTGTTTTTTTTTTAAATTATTTTATTTTGTCATTTTTTTTAAAGTTTATTTTTGTAGAGGGGGAGAGAGAGAGAGACAGAGAGAGAGAGAGAGAGAGACAGTGAGAGAGGCAGAGAGAGAGGGAGAGAGAGAATCCAAAGCAGGCTCTGCTTTGTCAGTACAAAGTCCGATGCGGGGCTCGATCCACAAACTGTGACATCATGACCTGAGCTGAAATCAAGACTTGGATGACTGATAAAGATGCCAGGTGCCTGGGCCTGCATCTCAGAAGTTCCTCATCACTGATCCACTTGAGCGATTCAGCAAGCAGAAGCAATTCATAAATTGTATATTTATATACAATTAGAAATTGGGGCAAAGGGTTTCCCTACAACAGATACCTAACAACATGTCTTTTTTTTTTTATATGTAGACAGAACTTCTCTCATTTCTTCTGTTATCTCATGTCTTTCCTTTTAATTTTTCTGCCTTTGTCTGAAAGATGTCAAGGAAGTGAATGGAAATGTGTAGAATATATGTTCTGCTTTCCTAGCTCAGGGGAAAAAGGCACCATGATCTGGGGGTGGAGGGTGGTCAAAGGGCATTCAGATGTCATGCTGTACACATGACCTGTATGATCTAGTTTCTACAGAGATTCTTCCGTCTTGCTCCTCGAGGGGGAACTCAGACACCCAGCAGCACAGGTGGGGACAGAACAGAGATGTCTTCTTTCCCAGACAGTCTACACCTTTGTTGAGTGCAGCTTGGCTCCTTTTATCTTGCCAGGTTTTTTTAGAGGGAGGGTCCTGACCTTGAGCCAGCCTGCGGGCACTCCAGGGGAGGAAAGGCCCCAAAGAAGGTGGTCAGGGCACAGATATTCCTACAGCTTTAGTAGCAGTTGCAGAGACGGCTTCCAGCTACTCCAAACTCAGAGATGGGGTAACATGTAGATGTCCAGTTTACCCTCGGCATGGGCTCTCTGGTCTTCTGCCAGCGGGGAGTCACTCCACCTAATTCATGCCACGGTTCATGGTTGATTGTCTTCTTATGCCTTACTCTTGATATATTTTTTTTAAGTTTATTTATTTGTTTTTTTGAGAGCAAGCAGGGAAGGGGCGGGGCGGGGGGGATGTCACAGAATCTGAAGGAGGCTCTGTTCTGCAGTCAGTGCAGAGCCCAACAAAGGGCTCAAACTCACAAACCATGAGATCATGACTTGAGCTGAAACTCAGAGTCAGATGCTTAACTTCCTGAGCTGCCCAGGAGCCCCTTACTCTTGATATCTTAAGAGCATGTACTTGAGGGGCGCCTGGGTGGCTTAGTCGGTTAAGCGTCCGACTTTCGCTTAGGTCATGATCTCACGGTTCGTGGGTTTGAGCCCCGTGTCGGGCTCTGTGCTGACTGCCAGCTCAGAGCCTGGAGCCTGTTGCAGAGTCTGTATCTCCCTCTCTCTCTGACCCTCCCCTGCTCATACTGTCTCTCTCTCCTAGGGAAAAAAAAAAAAAAAAGCATGTACTTGAGCCAAAGAATGAATCTGGCATAGTAGGGTGGGCAACTGGCTTTCCCAGGACGAAGGGTATTCCTGGAACATGAGACTTTTAGTACAAAAACCAGGAAAGTCCTGCACAAGCCTGGACAAGGTGGTTGGCCCACAGTCAAATTTCAAGTTGGACAGTTATTTAGAATAGGAAGCAAGACCCCTCCATCCTACCCATCATCACTGCCTTGGTCATTACTAAATTATCCATCTGACTTGTCATATAGCAATATCCGTTTGAAAGCTGGAAATTCCATGTATTGGGTCGTTTTCTTGGTCAATGGGCATTAGAACTTGAAATGACATCCATGTGATAGGATATATAATTGCTTTGAAAAAGCAAAAGGGGCACCAGGGTGGCTCAATCGGTTGAGTGTCCAACTTTGGCTCAGGTCATGATTTCATGGTTTGTGGGTTCAAGCCCTGCGTCGGGCTCTGTGCTGACAGCTCAGAGCCTAGAGCCTGTTTCACACTCTGTGTCTCCTTCTCTCTGCCCCTCTCCTGGTTGCTCTCTCTCTCTCTCTCAAAAATAAATAAACATTAAAAAAATATTAAAAAAAGCCAAAGTATTAGGGGAAATGGCAAAGTAAAAATAAGTAAACCAATAAGAACAGCCTGGAAGTATGATCTTAGCCCAAAGGCCTAGAAAGGATGGATGACATGAATCTCTAAGTTCCGCCATTGCTGAGATTAATAGTGATGGATCACCATGATGTGTGTTGTGTGCAGTAACATGAAGGAGGCTGGAGAAGTCACACACCACTAATAATCTATTTATGAATGATTAAAATATTTTACGGCCATCTATCACTTTAAGCTCGAATACTCAGGTGTAGTTAAAAATCAATTCTAAGTAAAAGTGGAAGGCGGTGTGGGGCACCTGGGTGGCTCAGTCGATTAAGCGCCCAACTCTAGATTCTGGCTCAGGTCTTGATCTCACGGTTTGTGAGTTTGAGTCCTGCATCAGGGTCTGCACTGACAATGTAGAGCCTGCTTGGGATTCTCTCTCTTTCTCTCTCTGCTCTCTCTGCCCACCCCCAGCTCTCTCTCTTTCTCTCAAAGTAAATAAATAAACTTTTAAAAAAGTGAAAGTGGAGGTGGCCTGGAGAGGAAAATGCTGTTTCCTGCCTCTGGGTCTGGTGTCTGGGTGTTTCGTGTGACAAACCGGTTTGGTTCTTCACTCAGGCAGCCTGGCTTAGCTGGGGTTCAAAGGCGGGCTGTGCAGTACAAACCCTGACAGGCTTTAATAAAGAGATACACCGCGTCTGGATGTGTCTGAGGGAACTCCGGCCGCTTGTGGTTTTGTATACGGTTATGGTAAATAACTAACCCGCTGATTGCTGTGGTCTGGCCTTTGCTGGGAGCACGGGACCACTGGGGACCCATTTAGCCTACATGGCCCGCACCCACAGGAGGGGCTTGGCCGGGCGAGTCCGCAGCCCACCTCTCCGCACCCACCGGGGAAAAAGTGTGTCCACCCCCCCGCTCCCCGTTTGTGAAGTTGACAAGGCGGGGGCGGCAGAGAACTTTCTGCGTGTTGGGGTTGTCACTCTGCATTTCCCCTTTTCCCCATGACTGACTTTTCGAGATGCTCTCGGTAAATGAGCCCAAGTGGGAGGATGAGATGACGGCTGAGTCCTGAGCCGAGCTCGCCGCCCTCCCGGGGGAGAGGAGCCGCCTCGTCCTGACAGGAGGCGCTCAACCCGAACCGAACCGAGGGCCAGAGCCGCAGCCGCCATCCGTGTGCCGCTCCAATTAGAGCTCGGGCTCCAGGCCCCTCCCGCTCTCTTTCAATCTCTCTCTTTCTTTTTCCCTTTCTGTCTCTCTGTCTCTCTCTGTTTCTTTCTCTGTCTCTGTTTCTCTCTTTATAGATAGATGATTGATAGATAGATGATAGATAGATAGATAGATGATAGATAGATATAGCTCACTCTCTCTCTGCTTCTCTTTCTCTGTCTTTTTTCCTCTTTCTGTCTCTCTCTGTTTCTGTCTCTTTCCCTCTGTGTCTGTCTGTCTGTCTGTCTGTCTCTCTCTCCACCTCTCTCCCTTTTTCCATCTTTTCCCATCTCTCTGTCTCTCTCTGTCTCTCTCTCTGTTTGTCTCTGTCTCTCTATATATAAGATATATAGATAGATATAGATATTGAATCTCTCTCTCTCCATACATGTGTGTGTATATATATACACGTGTGTGTATATATGTGTGTGTATATATATACATGTGTGTATGTATACATGTGTATATATATGTGTGTGTATATATGTATATGTATAAAAAAACATTTTTAACTGGTTAGTAGTGTATCCTTCTAAGTGCTCCTGTGTGTAGAAGCACTTAAAAAGAAAGTGGCATGAGAATTAAAACCATAAGGAATGAATGTTTTGGAGCAAATGCGTAAGCTCACCGCCCCCGTCCAGGTTTAGCATAAAATAAAGGGCTTGAGCGCACCAGGATGGGGACACGTGTAGGGGGGGCCACGCCTGCGTAACGGCCTGTGGCTCACAGATCGGGCTTTGCCTTGATCACACCAAATCTGATATCAAATGAAATGTGGAGACAGTGACCTTATTGTGATCTCCCACCCTCAGAAATGAGCGGTTCTTGGATTTTGAAAGGTACGAGAGGTGTTTTCCTTTGAGCCCTTGGCTACATTTTTCTTACCCCCGAAAAGCAAAGGTAGGATGTTTTGATACAGGAAAGAATATGATGTGCCCAAAGACTGCTTCCCAGCACCTCCCCTGTCCCTCGTCCAATGTCCCCAGGGAAAGGTCCTTTCCCAACATCACGGTAGACTATTGCCGTTCTCCTCGCTGACCAAATGCCGCTTCTCGAAAGCCCTCGTGCTGTGCTATATTCTACTGCTGGATACGAGATGGGAGAGTGAGGGACTCGGGGAAGGTTCTGTAGAAACACGAGCCTTTCTCTTCTTCTAGGGTGTCTCACACTCACTAGATGCCTGTTCTTGGAGCCTTTTTATCGTCCCCATGCGTCCACATGTCCACAGAGCGCTCTGAGCAGCCTGAGTCAGGATGTCTCCATTCCGGTGCCACAGGAAGAGCTGTTTGGTTCTCTGCCACCTCTGCCCCAGGACAAGAAAGGACATGTCTCTGAAGACCAGGACCCTCCACCCTCTACTTTCTTGCATTATTTTCCCTGTTCCAGAAATGCCACTTCATTTATTTTATTAATGTTTATTTATTTTTGAATGAGAAACAGAAAGACAGAACATGAGCAGGGGAGGGGCAGAGACAGAGGGAGACACAGACTCTGAAGCAGGCTCCAGGCTCTGAGCTGTCAGCACAGAGCTCGACGCGGGGCTCGAACCCGCAAACTATGAACTTGTGACCTGAGCTGAGGTCGGATGCTTAAGTGGCTGAGCCACCTAGGTGCCCCTTTTTATTTTTATTTTATTTTTAATGTTTCAGAAATGCCACTTTAAAAGAAACTTATAAAAAATGTCCTCTGGACTATATATATTCCAGGGCACACAAGTGTTTCTTTCTGTTGGTTAGTAGGTCTAAGAGGAACGACACAGACACTCCCCCCCCCCCCCCACAGAGGGAGTCATGGTACCTCTCAGCTTCCTGCAGACAGCTCCTTCTCGTTTGTTTCCAGGTCCGATCACTATGTGGCCCCTTTGGTTTTTGGGGTAGACAGGCCCTTAGTTGATGTTTGGTGACACCGAGACAAATCTTCTATCCCTTCAGCCTCCTGGCTCAGCCACCCAGCAGATGTCCCAAGGTGCTGCTCTCCAAAGTCTCATTTTCCCTCTCATACCTTGTACACGCTGAGTCCCGGCCATGCAAATAAGAATCTGCAGCTTGGGACTCTAAGCCTAGGATGCGATTCATGGAGCAAACTGTGCCCTTGGACCTAGACACTTTGTGCTTTACTGCTTTCTTATTAACCTTTCCCTTGTCTGCCTCCAGCTTTCAGAACACAAGACCTTTTCTTTCCTATGAGCATCGGTGCAACTGCCCACAAAGGAAGGTCATGTCCCTTCCCTTCACCTAAATTACAGATACTCTTCTTTGGATCCAAACTAGAGGGTTCATTTTTTTTTCTCTCCGGATTGAAAGTCTTTGTGCTGGGGACATTCCGTATCTCTTCTTGAAGCACTGCTTGTATTTGTTCACTCCGTAACAGAGATCACAGACTGAGGAGTTGAAACAACAGAAATGAGTCATCTCACAGTTCTGGAGGCTGGACATCCAAGGTCAAGGTGTCATCAGGGTTGAGTCTGAGGCTTCTCTCTTTGGCATGTAGATGACCGCCTTCTGGCTGTGTCTTCACATGGCCATCCCTCTGCATATATCTGTGCCCTACTCTCCTCTTTGGACATCAGTCATATTGAATTAGAGCCCACCCCAGGGGCTCATTTTACCTTAATCCCCTCTTAAAAAGCCACATCTCCAAACACGGTGACATTCTGAGTTACTAGGGGTTAGGACTCCAACATATGAATGTCGGGGGGCACAACTCAGCCCATAACACTACCTGAGATCAAATATTTATATTTTAATAGAAAAAAAGCTTATTTTCTAAGCATTGGCCCCCAGTTTAGATTTTCCTTAAAGTTAGGAAAGGACTGGGAAAATATTTCGGTAGCTTTTTTGTTTTTTTCTGATATCCTTTTTCTAAAAGGTATTTATGCACCAAGGGCACAATTATATTAAAATCCATGTCCTGGTTCCCTGCAGCTCCCAGGCCATTTGTACGATTCTTTTGCAACCCTTAGCTTTATATACTAAGAATATTGGCTGGATGAACCATGTTGAATTTTAAATCCGTTAACATTCCTACTGCCTGTATTAGTATTCTCCTTGCTATGATTGATACTCTGTGGAGTGAGAGACAATAGCTTTGTTAAAAAGAAGGAGATGAAATAAATTGGGGGTGGTTTCTTTCCTTTTGAGTTTACATTCATGGGCAACTCATCGTCACGTCTGTCTCAAATCTGAAGCCCTACCATCTACACAAAGTGCATCTCTGTGGGATGTCCTTTCATTTTATTTCATAATGATCAGTTACACACCGATTATTGTTAATCTACTTACACAGGGGGCTCAATCTCCTAGCAATGATAGCCTCAAAGGTAAGAGTTGTGTCTGCAGATCTTTGAGCCTTCAACCCCTTCTACGACAGAGGTACCAACCAAGGAGGCTTAAAATGTCAACGGATGCTCAATAAATCTGGTGGATGGATAATTCAGGTGTCATCGCTGAACCAGAATCCCCATAACTTTCATCCCCTTCTCTAAAAAATATACCTTTTTTTTTCTTGAGGGAGAGAGAGAAGGAGAGGAAGGAAGGGGCAGAGGGAGAAAGAGAATTTTAACCAGTCTCCCTGCTCAGCACAGAGCCGATGTGAGGCTTGATCCCACGACAGTGAGATCATGATCTGAGCTGATATCAAGAGTCAGACATTTAACCGACTGAGTTACCCAGGTGCCCTGCAAATATACTTTTTATAGGTTAAAACAAAAATGCCAAAATGCACAGAGATGAACAGAAAGATCAAAACTGACTACTGTAATGGGCTCTGCTTCTGTTGACCCCTCTCCACGCCAGGGAAGATGGCATGAAGGATAATGTAATCCGTAAACAGTAAGCGATAGCAATCACATCCCTGTCTCTGTTTCTGTGCGCTGACTGCTTCCCTATCTGTGTGGTACTTCTGGTTTCTTGGGGTGCGAGGCTGGAGGCGTTCTGTGGGTGCCCAATGTTGAGTACAGAGACTTGGATACAGACACCTGTAAAGTTTTCTGCCACTTCTGATGTCAGTGAGCAAGCTCACCGAAGAAGTATTTCCCTTTCTATGTGACTCAGATGCCAGGAAAACCAATGTGTGTACTGAAAACTCACAGCTTTTCAGAGGACATAATGGCAAATGGCAAGATAGGCTATCCTGTTCATGATTACATCCAATATGATTTAAAATCCCAAATTATGTTGGCTTGCATTGCCACAATCACTAGAGGCATCCAGGCCTCTTTAATAGGCAGCTAAATATGTTTTACTGTGGCACGCAAGTAACACAATGACAAGCAAAATAACTTAATCACGTCACATACGACCATCACCCAGAGGGTCTTTCTTTGTGTGATCCGTTGGAAAGCTGTATCCATCTGCTTGCAATGTTGCTAAACCTCATATTTGGGTGGAATTTGATGAATACAGAAAGAAAATGGATACTGAGCAATAATAAATCACATGTACATTGCCTGTCGTACTTTCCCAAGTAATTTTCAAAACGAACAGGCTGGAGTATGGTGTCCTGGGGGTCTGGTTTGACTTGGCTCTTCATGGGGCAAACCTTTAAGAGTAATTCGCCTGTACAGGGTGGCAGGGCAGGCAACTGAGGAAAGGAAATTTAGGAAGGAAGGAGATCTCTCCCAGGGAGATTTCCATTCGGAAAGCCAGTATCAGTTCATAGGTTTTGGGGAAGCATTGAATGTCGACATGTGCAAACAACATGGGATCTGGGGCATCATGGAAGAAACACGCTGAACTGATTGAAACACACTGGGAACTGTATTTTACATGGCCCCTCCAGTGATCAGTACAGGCACACCTGTGGGAATTCTAGTCTGCACGGGCATTGGAGCTAATATGAGACATAAAGAGACCCCCATAGAAGGGCAAGTCTTCTCTGGGAGCTGCCTCTGTTTGGTGGGAGGGAAATCACTACACACAACTTCTTAGGGTAGCATTTAGGAATACATTGCTTTCAGCTAAGTAGCAAAATCTCCATTGCAAAAAAAAATCTGTTATTTGCTTTATTTAATCTACAGAGAAATTTTTCACTTGACAAATGATTGTTTATCAGTGTGCTAGTGCATTTTGACAAAAAAGGCAAAAATCCTAAGATTTCACAATATGAATGCATCAAAAAAATATAAAGTACATGAAACGGAGGATTAGCTGTATATGTTTTCTGCTGCATTTTCTTTTCTGGTATTTTTGATTTTAGCCATTCTGACAGGTGTGAGGTGATACGATACCTCATTTGTGGTTTCGATTTGTGTTTCCTTGATGATGAGTGATGTCGAACATCTTTTCTTGTGTCTGTTGGCCGCCTGGATGTCTTCTTTAGAAAAATGTCTGTTCATGTCTTCTGCCCATTTTAATTGGTTTATTTATTGTTGGTTTTTGTTTTTGTTGTTGTTGTTATTGAGTTGTATAAGTTCTTTATATATTTTAGATACTAACCTTTAACAGAGATGTCATTTGCAAATATCTTCTCCCATTCAGTAGATTGTCTTTTAATTTTGTTGATTGCTTCCTTTGCTGTGCAGAAGCCTTTTATTTTGATGTAGTCCCAGTCGCTTGTTTTTGCTTTTATTTCCCTTGCCTCAGAAGACATACCTGGAAAAATGTTATATCCGATGTTGGAGAAATCACTGCCTTGGCTCTCTTCTAAGACATTTATGGTTTCAGGTCTCATATTTAGGTCTTTTGACTATTTTGAGTTCTGCAGAATTTTCTATCAGAGATACATTAAAAATAGCCTAAATAGTTGACAAAATAGTTTCACTAAGTCTGATAACCTACATACTTACAATGGAATATTATGCATTCATAAAATGATATCATAAAAAAGTATGAAATCATATGAAAATTTGTTTTCAGTGTAATAAAAAATAGCAGATTCAAAGAGTGTATGTTGTATACATCAAATTTAAAAATAAATGCATTCATGGAAAAGTGTATGCAAATATTAAGTGATAATCAACAGATCATTTTAATTTTCTTCCTAATCCTACAAAGAACCAAAAAATATAAAATTACAAAATAAACAGAACAAAATTTTCAAACTTTTAAATTTTTTTTTTTTACAAATAGTTTATTGTCAAGTTGGTTTCCACATAACACCCAGTGCTCATCGCCACAAGTGCCCTCCTCCATGCCCATGTCCCCCCTCCCCCCCCACACCCATCAGTCCTCAGTTTGTTCTCAGTATTCAAGAGTCTTTCATGGTTTGCCTCCCTCCCTCTCCCCCACTATTTCCCCCCTTCATCTCCCCCTTGTCCTCCGTTAAGTTCCTCCTAATCCTCCTATACGTGCAAACATATGGTATCTGTCCTTCTCTGCCTGCCTTATTTCACTCAGCATAACACCCTCAAGGTCCATCCAAGTTGCTACACATGGCCAGATTTCATTTTTTCTCATTGCCATGTAGTATTCCATCGTATAGATAAACCACATCTTCTTGATCCATTCGTCCGTTGATGGACACTTAGGCTCTTTCCATGATTTGGCTATTGTTGAGAGTGCTGCTGTGAACATTGGGGTCCATGTGCCCCTATGTATCAGCAGCCCCGTATCCCTTGGGTAAATTCCTAGCAGTGCTGTTGCTGGGTCCTAGGGGAGTTCTGTTAACTTTTTGAGGAACCTCCACACTGTTTTCCAGATAGGCTGTGCTTTTAAATGTTTTTTAATAGTGGCTATTGTTAATGACAAACAGATCAGGTGTGGAGATTTAGTGCAGCCCATGCATCTTCAACGGGGCTGGTAATGATAATGGGATAAACGAGAAACCCTGGCCAGGCATAGCCTGACATTTTTAAGGATATGGATGGTAAATTGAAGTATAGCTCTGTTTCCCCTGCTGAAATAAACCAAAGTAAATTGAAGACAAAGTAAATGGTTTCTTATAAAAAGCTCCCTTGGGCCAAGTGTCCCAGGCTGACCAAACAGTACCACGTCAACCTCTGGTGCCCTGTGTGGTCTCCAAGCATGTGGGACAGCAAGGTGGGTGCTGTGTGTGGTGTGCAGCGGACACGCGGAGCCAGGGCGGCAAGCCCGCGGCTCGGTCCTTTCCAGAAGGCTGTTGCAAACACAGCGCAGTCAGTTCATCTCGCCAGCCCTCTCAGGACATGCAGAAGTGTATTACAAAGAATGTCCTGTGCCCTGTTGGAAGCATCAAGTTGAAGACTCTCCCTGATAGGTATCTCAGAGCAGAATGCTGTTCTGGGGCTGTGCCAGCGGCGCCTGACTGTCTCATTTCCAAGGCGGCAATTGAGTGATAATTGCAGGATCCTATTTTGAACAACACTACAGCCTGGCCTGATAAAGTTTGTAACTATTTAGATAGAAATCTGAGAACTCTAAACAATTTATTTACAAAGAAGGACACAGATAGGTTTTAACTACCTCATAAATCGGCTCTCCTTGACCGCAGAGACAGCAGATATGAGGTTCTTGGGGGAATCAATTAGCCCAGGACGGGCCTTCTTTTGTGTAAGGCTTTCGTAATTAACAGACTGGGCCAAGCAGTTACCGGCACTAAGCTGAACATGGGAAAGCCCTGGGGCTTCACTTTGAGGTCGAGGTAGGAGTTCCCTGGGAATACTCAAGCCGGGGAAGGATCCTGAGTAGCTGAACTAAGTGCCAGCATGGAATCCTTAGACAGGGATTCTCAATCTGGGCACTCTTGACCTTTGGGGCTGGATCTTCCTTGCAATGGGGACAGTCCTGCGCATCGTAGGTCCTTCGGCAGCATCCCTGGTACCCTCTGCCCACTAGATGCCAGCAGCACCCCTCCCGTTCCCAGCTGTGACAACCCAAAATGGCTCCAGACATTGACAAGTGTTTCCTGGAGTCAAAATCCGTCCCCCTCCCCCCACTCCGCCCACTCCTTTGAGAACTTTAGACAGAGACATTCCTTGGGTTTTTCAAAGTAGTTTTTCAGGGGTTAATTTTTTTTTCCTAAGTGCAGATTGATATTTGGATATCATTGGCTTCCCTCCTCTCCTTCCTGAGTGCTCCGCTATATGATTACATGTTGGCTGATTCTTCCATCTTTAACCTGAAGCTTTGAAAGGAAACAGCTTTTATCGTCTCTGTTACATGGAGGGGGGCTGCGTGGGTTTGAATATCTATTGCTTTGCATGCAAATTTCAATCCTTTGAACACCTTCCCACAGTTTCAGGGGAGATGCTGAGAATCCACCAGCCATTCCAGTCTTGACCTTAAGCCTGTAAACAGGCCGGAGGAAGGCTGGAAAGGTCATTTCCTTCCCCCTGGCCAGAAGATCCAGGCTTTCTTGCCAGATAATTTCAGAATTTTCCCACCTTTTAGCTCAGAGGAAGTAAAGGAATGCTCCCTCCCATATAAGATTCTCGCCAGGCCACCTTGCCTGGGGCCTTAATGCAGAATCAATGCCCTTTACTTCTTTCATTTACTATTTGCATGTTGCTCCCCATATTCAAATTTCTTCTTTGTTCTGAAAACCAACCAACAAAACGAAACAGAGTTCTAGGGAGGACTTCCTTTAATGTCAATTTTCTTTATTTTTGGGGTGGGGAACAAAATGAAAAAGTTCAGTATATTGCCAAATTCTACAACAGAATAAAGCAAAAGAGTTCTTTTGTTTTACCTAGCAGTCATTAAAAAGAACTCAGATATTTATTTTTCTTCCACAAGCTCTTAATTGTCCAATGACAAAGGAGAGTGTGATCTCCATCTATGTGCTGCTATGTCTCTGCCTCATGAAAGGTCCCCAAAGCAACTTCTTATCAGGGCAGAGGTGGCTTTGCATGTTGACTCTGCTGGCTGTTAACACAGAGCCATAAATTACAAGACTCTGTTTTCTTCTCAGGGTCTAATTGTTTCTCTGGGGGAAAAAAACCCAGCATCTTGCTGGGCCCTGCCCTTCACAAAATGTGTACAAACACGTGCTAGACGCCAGTGCGTTGGGAGGAGAGCGGGCCTTTCCATCTCAGACCAAGAGTCCGACGCCACACCACGCTGTGTTCCTACGTTCAACCTCTAAAGAAAATATTTCTCTGCCTGTTTGAGAGCAAAATCGTAGTGGGCAAGTAGAGGCTGACGTGTAAAACTGCAATCATGGAAAATGAGACCCTGCTGAGGGGAAAAAATGACAATCACAGCATTCCTCCATCGCTAGAATTATAAGGTGTTAGAGCGGGGCCAGGACCTAAAAGAGTCACTTATCCTTTCCCATTGTTCTTCAGATTAAGAAACTGATACTGAAAGATGAGAAGGGAATTGTTCCACTTGAAGCGGCTGGTTAATGGCAGGGTTGGGACAAGAATTTACCACGGATTCTAAGCTCTTTTCATTGTAATTCACTACCTGTCCCCAGCAAGAAGACTGCATGCTCCTGCCTCAGGGCCTTTGCACAGCTATCCTCTGGCTTCAGTGATCTTCCCCCAGGTAGTGTCCTCTCTCTTTCATCCACTTTATTTAGGTCTCTGCTCAGATGTTGTCTCCCCAGAGACTTCCTTTTCCGCAGTAACAGCCCCTGCCTGTCCCCTTTCTGTTCGCTTATCTTGCTTTTCATCACAGCATTGACCGATACCTGGCATTGCATTTATTTGCCAAACGGGGCACCAAAAGCATCTGCCAAAATCAAATCATAGCTATTTGGGTCAGAAAAGTTTGGCCTTGCCACATTCTTGCAAAGATGCAGTTGTAAAGAACTTAGAAATGGTTAATAATTATGAAAAACTGGGAACCTCACAAGTGATCAAATAAACACAAATAAAATGTTAAGACACCATGTTCTTTTCTATCATGGCTTAGGTCAAAGTTGCCAATAAGCTACCTTTGCCAAGTCAATTTTTTGTTGCTTTAAACCTTTCTCCTCTGTGCTCCCGGGGCACAACATACCTATGGTATATTAGAGAAACAAACTAATAGAATGTGTGTGTGTGTGTGTGTGTGTGTGGGTGGGTGGGTGTGTGTGTGTATACACAGGAGTTACTTTAGGAAATTGGCTCATGTGATTATACAAGGGGTCAGTCCAGAATCTGCAGGGTGGGCTGGCAGGCTGGAGGCCGAGAGAAGAGCCAATGCTACAGGTCAAGTCCAAAGATCCTTTGCTGCAGAACTCTTTGCTGGGGGGAGGGGCAGAAGGGGGATCAGTCCTTATTCTACTCAGGCCTTCACTTAACGAGGCCCCCCCCACATGATGGAGAATAATTTGCTTTACTCAAAGTTCATCAATTTCAGTGTTAATCTCATCCAAAACCAACCTCACAGAAACTTCTAGAATAAGGTTTGGCCATTATCTGGGTACCATTGCCCAGCCAGCCGACACGAAATTAAGCATCATACTTTGTTTTCTTCCTAGCACACCAAATGCTCTGCCTCAGTCTTCTTAACCGAAATCTCCTCCACTAAAATTATTAAAATGTCTCACATGATGCTTTCAGATACAGCTCATCAAAATACAGGACACCAGTTAAATTTTAATTTCAGATAAACAATAAAAAATTAAAGCATAGGGGTGCCTAGGTGGCTCAGTCAGTTAAACATCTGACTTCGGCTCAGGTCATGATCTCACGGTTCGTGGGTTTGAGCCCCGCATCAGTCTCTGTGCTGACAGCTAGCTCAGAGCCTGGAGCCTGTTTCAGATTCTGTATCTCCCTCTCTCTCTCTGACCCTCCCCTGCTCATGCTGTCTCTCTTTCTCTGTCTCTCTCAGAAATAAATAAAACATTAAAAATTTTTTTAAAAAAATTAAAGCATAAATATGTCCAAATATTGCCTGGGAAATACTTATACTAAAAAACTGCTCATTGCTGATTTGTATCTCAAATCTGGTGGATTTTTCACCATCTTAACTTCCCTTTGTTCCTTTCTTGAGCCATGTGACAATCCCCAGCAGACTTTCCTGCATCCATTCCTGCCCCTCATGGTCTGTTTCCTCTTTAGCAAGTCGAGTCATTTTTATAAATCTAATGTCCCTCAATCTAGACCAGAGAAAATACATGAAAATCTGTTAGACCATGCTTAGTCTGCTTAACAGAACTCTCTAAAAGTGGCTAATCCTTATTAAAATCTGAATTCTCCACAAATCTCTGTGTGGCTCTACCCCTGCCCTTGGGTCTCATGGGCACCTCTGTATCTCAAGTTTTCTGTTTCTCAAGTTCACGGTTTGCACTGGCCTGAGTGTGTGTGGCACACCGTCTTTCTGAGAAGCTCTTTCCTTAAATATTTTTTTTAATATTTTTTATTTTCGAGACGGAAAGAAACAGAGCTGTCAGCACAGAGCCCAACGTGGGGCTCAAACTCACAAACCATGAGATCATGACCTGAGGTGAAGTCTGATGCTACACCAACTGAGACCCCCAGGTGCCCTTCGTTTAGATAAGACTGCCCCTCCCCCAGCCTCAGCTCAGATGTGTCCCATTGAGAGCAGCCCAGCAAGTAGAGCTCCAGCCACCTGAGGACTTTAGCGCCTGCCTTTATCTTCCACAAGGCACCTGCTGCACCAGCCTCTCCCACTGGAGTGCAAGCTTCTCAAGGACACGCATTCTGCACGGTTTACTCTTCTGCCCATTCCATACCTTTGTCTCTTTAAATGTGCTGGTCGCCTCTTGTTTCTCAACTTTATATTAACAGAAAAAGCCAATGATATTATCAGGAATTAACCATAGCTGCTCTGGAAAACTGTTGGTAAGCCCTTTCATTGCAAAGAGCGTCTCAAAAGCGGTTTGCCAGTGTATTTTAAGAATCTGAAAATGTCTATTTCTTTGTCTTACTGATTAGAAATTTAAAAATCTGTTCTTAGGACGTGATCTTATAATGTGTGCAAGGATTCATCCACCAAGATGTCCTTTGTAGAGAAGATATATAAAGAAGCCAGAAGTCTAGCAATAGGAAAGTGGATAAAAATCACAGGGTCCATCTATATGATGGGCCATCCGGCTTTCAGAACCAACATTTTCCTGCTAGGATTGATAGCTCTGCCGTAGATGCATCTTTCTCCAGGCACATTCAAATATTATTAATTAATGAAAAGATATGTGTAAAAAGATTTAAACATGGCCCCAAACTAGGACTGTGTGCCTGTTTGCCATATCTAATAAGGGACTTCCACCTTTATGTGTGTGTAAAGAACATCGCCATATCATGAAGGTGAGAACTTCCGCAGTCACAGCCAACATCTCCTGCGGGTCTCAGGACCTTCATGAGACAGAAATAGAGAAGCCAGCTCATCATCATATTTATTCTGGGAAAAGAGTGGGGGGAACAGAGAGGAAGAGAGAGAGAATCCTAAGCAGGTGCCCACTGTCAGTGCAGAGCCTGACTCTGGGCTCAGTCTCACAAACTGTGAGATCATGACCTGAGCCGAAATTAAGAGTCAGATACTGAACCAACTGGGCCACCCAGGGAGCCCAGGAACTTCATTCTACGATGTCCTGGATAGGTAATATCCCTTACAGAGACACAACCATCTCATCACCTCTAACTTTTAAATGTTCCAAAACTGTAGTTCCTGGTAACATGAAGAACGCTGAAGGCAGATGTGAAGAGTTGGTGTGGCTAACAATAGAAAACATGGGGGCAGAAATGCCTGGGACAAAAATATCTCAGAAATTGCCTATCCAAAAGTTGTGATTTTCATGTACGGTGTTAGAAGGGAATAACAAACTAATTGAACCAACATAATCAGGAATATCAACATTTTCAGATGATCGGACCCTGAATAGGTAAAGAATGCTCTCAATAAAGTACAGCCAGAAGAGACCAAGGGACCGCTGAACTTAAGTCTGTGGGGTAGGGGGCAAGGACATCAACTCATGCTTTGTCTTTAGGTCAGAGAAGAGGGACAGGATTCAGGGTTGAGATGCAGGCAGACCTGAAAGAAGAAAACTAGTAAGATTTGCAAGAAAACTGAAAATGCCAAAAGGTCGATTAAAACCCATGTTAGAAACAGAAAGATACAAAATTATCACTGTAGAAACCTGAATTGATAATATAAAATTCCAGACACCTTTTTTAGATAATTTGGGGAAGTGTAAAGGGATGAAATGATGAATATGTGTAGATGAAAAGATAGATAGATACAGAAGACAGATTTGTAGATAGTAAAGAGACACACATCAATAGAAGATAATAAGACATAGATCCATTGACCTGGAGGCTGACAGTGAAGTTGGATAGATGAATAGATACGGAAGACAATATATACATGAACACAAAAGAGAGATGAATAGTGATACAGGAAAGAGGAAAGAAAGGAAGACAAATGTGGAAGAGAAAGAGATGGATAGATATTGAGGATAAAAATTTTCTGTTACAAATTCCAGAGGGGTGAGGACTGGCAATTCCTGGTCAAAGAATGATGCAATCAACAGAACCAGTTTAGCTGCAGACGACATTGTATGAGTTCATCTTCTGAAGGTGACAGTTCCATGCCTCTAAAACTCAATCAGCAACAGCCAGTTTGCCAACATTGCTTCAGTGGCTAATGGTCAACCGACTTTTGAAATTCTGGCTTCTGAACTTCTGACAATTCCTAAGCGCTGTATTTCTCTAAACCTTCTGTAAACCATTTTGAAAATGGTGTTAGAAATAAGAAGTAACTCTCTGTCAAACATTAGGAAAGATTTTTCTAAGCATAAGCTAATTTTATAAATTACCAAAAAGTAGATATATAGCAATAAAAAATTAAAGATACTTGAGTGTCACAAACACTATCAACAACATTGTTAGGCAGAAAAATTAGAAACTAAACTAATTTCATTTGCATCAAATGAGATGAAACGACTTGTGGTTAGCAATCATCCAATTGAGAAAACTTTCAGGACTCAGTAAGAAAGACATGAAAACCCCAATAGCCAAATTAGCAAGAGATATGAAGACAAGTCACAGAAGAAATACAAATGGGAATAACCAAGTGAAAACAAAGTGTTTCCCACTCACTGTAAATCAGAATCAAGGAAATAAAATCAAAGAAATGCAAAGTAAAATCATATTGGCATTTTACACATCATTGGCAAAGATCAGTCACGGTTAAGCCACTTGGAGCCACGGTGTGATGGTGTGGACACTCTCAGCCATTGCTCAGGGGAGTGTAAGTGGAAGGATCTTTCTGAAACTTCCATTGGCAAGAGCCTTAAGACAAAACTCACACCTTTTACTCAGATGTCATGATGAGGTATCTCTTCCTTGGAAGTACAAGAAGCTCTAAGTACGTTTTCAACACAGACATTCATTACTGAGCTATTTATAAGTGTGCAACACTTGGAAAGCCATCCAATGACCATGAACATGATGATATAAATTCTGGTCCACACACATGATGGAGTATTTTGCAGTCATTATAAAGGAGTTTGCAAGAGATTTTTAGTCACATGTGAAAGTGCTTCATCTATAGTGAAATAAAAAGCAGGATATAGATTTGTGTAAACTTCGTGACTCGAGTTTTACACAAATGTGTGTTTACGATTCAAATTTTATTAAAAGGTGTATAGAAAAATACAATGAAACATCCATCATTTTTTGCCAGTAGTTATTTTTAAATAATTGGAGTATAGGTGATGATTATTTTCCAACTTCTGAGCATTTTCTCCCACTGGCTGTTAATAAAGGCTCTATTCAAAAGATATCTACCCCTTGTCAAATCATGTTATTTCCTTTCTTTTTGTTTCTCTTAGATGCAATTATACCTTTATTCTTTTTAATTTTTTTCAATGTTTTATTTCTGAGAGAGAGAGAGAGAGAGAGAGAGACAGCATGGGCAGGGGAGGGTCAGAGAGAGAAGGAGACACAGAATCTGGAGCAGTCTCCAGGCTCTGAGCTAGCTGTTAGCACAGAGCCTGACGCGGGGCTAGAGCCCACGAACCATGAGATCATGCCCTGAGCCGAAGTCGGACGCTTACCCAACTGAGCCACCCAGGCGCCCCAGTTATACCTTTCAATAAATGCATAAAAGTCGTATCTGCTCTGGATCCAGCAGGAGAGTTACATTTTCACTGCATTCCAGGCTTATTTTTATAATCACACACATACACACAAACCACAAATATGACAGATTTAAAAAAGTTCTAGCGACAAGAAAAAACTGTCATAATAAAATAATATGCAATGAAATTAAAATAAAAGTTATCGAAATAATACGAGCCTAAATGTTAAAAAAAAAAAAGTTAAAAAAAGACTGGAAGAAAATTTTACTGATGCATCCTCTGGATTACAGGAAGGTGGAGTTTTGGGTTTTTTTTTTTTTATACATTTCCCATATACCCAAGTGTCCATGATGAGGCAGAAAAAGGAAGCCTATTATTTGCATAGTGGGGTGAGCTGGGTGGGGTAGGGGTAACATCAGCAAAGAGAATTATAAAGCTGATCTTGGAAAAAAAAAATTCCCCTAAATGAAGATGGACCTGTACATAACATTCGCTGGAGGGCCAAGCCCACCCACGTCATCGGGCGACAGCTGTGCTCAGAACCAGGCTTTATAGTCCCACTTTGCATGTGTGAAAAGCAAGACTTAGGTAGACGCTGTAGGGTCCTGTGGCCACACATCTGGTCCAAGGGAGAGCGGAGACATTGCTTTTCATTCGCCTCCTGGAGGAGATGACAGACCACCACTGGGCACGCTGACATCATGGAGAAACAGTGTTTGCTGGGCGCTTGCAGGAAGCTTCCCCAGAGTTCAATTTAGAACCAGCCCTTCTGTGAACCCTAGGGACCTGCATTTTCCTGCCCTGGAAAATGCACAGAACTTACCATGCGCACATCACAACATTCCCGAGGGCTTCAATTTTGTTTTTCTCATGTACGTTCATAAAATCAATTGAGGGGTGGGTTTACTCCTCCTTGCCTTTCCTGTCGCCAGGAACTCGCTCCTCCCCCAACTGGCTCTTGGCTCTCCACGTGCTGGGAGGCAGAGAGGGGGACAGAGTGGTCTGGGAGGGAGGAGGTCACATGGTCTGGTTGATATTTGCAGCATTACGACATCGCTCCCCAAAGCCACATTTCCTGGAAGGGTGCAGCATTCTCCCGGCCCCGCTGTGGGTAGCGCCCCAGTGCCCCTGGGGGCAGGCCTGGCGGATTCCATGTTCCACAGACCCACTAGCATCCTTTGCTCTTCTGGAGAACGTAGCTCGTTTAGTACTTAAAAGAATATTATAGGAAATATTGTGTCATGGGGAGCTTAGGAATGCTGCTCCATTTCGCTTTTGAGTTCAGTGTTGGGTTGACAGGGAAATGTCTCTTTGGAGTTACGCTTTTTTCCTCTTTTGCGTTGACTATTTTCCTTAGTGCCATAGCATGCCATGAGCCCCCGTACCCACGCAAATTGAAGCAGGAGTTACACTTGATGTGATTCATGCTCAAGTGTTCCTTTTGCCTGAAATGATCGGATAGCTGGGAGCAGAGGTATTTTGAGGTTTCCGTACCATTTGTGCTTGAGTCATCTAAGAAATGGTACATTTTGTCAGTTTGCATCAGGAGAGTGCCTTGGATGAATCCCACAGCTTGATGTAGGCAAGAAAGTGCAGTCATGTTAGGTATCAATAGAACTAAGTTGACCGCTTTGTCCAAAACATGGAAAAGCCTGAGTGAGGCCAGATCAAGAACAAGTTCAGGGAAGGCAAGCAGGCTTCTGGACGTCTGTGAGGTAACTGTCAAGGCAGCATATACCCCTCCTCAAGTGTGTGCCCATTTGTCTGTATTTGCTCTGACATCCAGAGGGAAGGTTCAGAGAAGGGTTTTGAAATAGTGCCTCCTGAATCCTTGCACTTCCAGAGGGCCAGACACTGAGCTTTCTTATGGGTTAGCTCGTTAATTCTCACCTCGGCATGATGCGAAGAAGGTATTGTCCCTGGTCTGCAGATGAGGAAGCTGGTGTGCAATCACCCTGACTGGGCTTGCCAAAGTCTCATGGCTACCAGGTGGCTGACCTCGCTTTGAACTCAGGAGTGACGAAGTCCCTGAACCATGATCTTTCGAGGTGACCACACTGCCTTTTGAGTCCCATAGCTGAGGTTAAAGGATCTTTGAGTTCAGTATCTGGTGAAATACGACATGGGGCTCAAATTTTTCTGGTTCTTTACTTCTGGTGAAAGTGGGAGGGGAGACGGGCTCCAGCTGTTGGAGATGCCCCTCCTTGATGGCTGGACCCTGCTTTGCCCCTCTGGGAAGTGGGAAGCGTCTCCACAGAGGGCAGGACTGGCCCACTACGTGTGCACGTTAGGAGTGCTTGTCTGGGACCTTTTGATCCATTCTTAGAAGAGAGGAAGTGGCTTAGTCACCAAAGATTTCTGAAATATTGGCATGACAAGGAAGTTGGGTATGATTCAACATACCCAAAATGGGTAAAAGCGGGGAAAAGGGAGAAAATTGCATCTGTGACAATTCTTTATTTTCTGCAGCCCCTGAGAGAGGAGTCACCAACTTTGTTCCCCACTGTACTTAAGTTAGAGCGCAATCCAAATAGCTGTTTCATTTTCCGTTGCTGTACAGGGGCCCCATGCCTCAATTCCAAGTTCAGAAGCCTCAAGACTCGTGTTTGAATGATGAATTCCTGACTTTTGGGTTTGGGAAAAGACTTAATAGCCATAGAGACACGCCATGGTGGAGGCCAGTTTCAAACCTTCTCGGAAAGTGCCTGCCAGGCTGCAGAGCATCCTGTCTTTGAATGTGCTTTCTAATGAGCCCTCCCTACCTCCTGAGCGCCAATTCCACCTTTGACAGCTAAGTCTTCCAAAAACGTTTTCCTTATATTGAGTTGAAATCTGTCTCACTGCTTAACTTATAAGACGAGTCCGCTGGCCTGGGCACTGACCCTTCCAGCCACACAGACTCCACAAGGCACCGCTCCAGGGGGGACCATTCCTCTACTCTGATGGCAGAGACCAGCAGGTGACTGGCATTGCACAATGCCACGGCACTCCTTCGCCACGATGACCTTTGTGCATCATTTCCTCGACTTCGACGTTTGCCTCCATGTGGAGATTTCTGTACCGAGCAGTTCATTTGACATAAAGGAGCATTTAAAGTCCCTTCTGTGTCACAAGAAATAACTGGCTACCACCTTATTACTTACAATTACGAAACTCAATGTCCTTCAGGCTCCAACAGGCAAGTTCGGTTTCCATCCTGAAGGCAACACATCATCTGTTGTTTGACCAACTGATGTCGAATGGGGAGGTGGGGAGGAGACAGAAGTGTGGTTTTCTTTTTTGAATTTTTCCTTTGAGAATCCATTCTGGTTGAAAATATGGCTGTGTTCTTTTCAACGTCCTTAAGTATCAATTTTGCACATCATTAGTAATAAAAATGTCAATTTCTTTATTTTTGAGAATGGGAAGGGAGATACTGAAAAAAAAAACAACTGAAATGGGAAAAGCTTGCTTTCTGACCCATTTTTCACTTTGCCACAAAAATACTGTCATTTCCTAAGCCACTAACACATAAGTTTTCATCACCCGGGCAAGGACTAAAGCTTGGAAAACAATGCCAAGCACACTTCCAGGAAATATCCAGCTTATATAGTTTCTCCACCTCTTAGAAGAATCTATTTATATCACATGGCCGCTGTAGGTGCACCTCATCTTTTTGTGGAAGGAAATTTGTTAGGACCTGAGTTGATACACATATGGTTAACATTCTCCAAGTAAAGAATGCACTTAGGTAGCAATAATAACAAGACCTTTATGTAAAATGCTATATAATTACCTTATAATTTAATATTGACTCCTCACCCCCCCCCGGGAAATCTAAATTTTTGAAGATTTACCATGAGCTGAAAATTATGGATCCCAAGGAAAGTGATTGTTGCTAGAAATATGACAATTTGGCCTTTTGGTGGTAGAGTGAGCAAGGCTTTCTCTGCCTGGTTGAGTTTCCGGTGAAGTGGCAGATTACACCAAGCACTTGGGCACTTTGACGATGGGTGGAGAGACCCTGGATGAAAAGATAGCTCTGGTTTTATGTTCAAGGCTTCACATCGGCCCAGGAGGAGGTCTTTATTAACTAAGGGTCGCAGCCACATCACTTTTGTTATTAAACCTTTACAAAAGCACTCCTGAAAAAAAATAATGTGGGCCGAATGTGTACTAGGAAGGTTTCAGTATCTCATAAAACTGACACTAGCATTTTTTCCCTAAAGATGCAGGGGCAGGGGGAGGGCTCTCAAAGAGCAAGATGAACCGCTCACTCCCCAGCTATCTATCTGGCTTCAAAGCGGGTTCCACCTCAGATGAGTTTTGTGGTCAAAAAACAAGCCAAATTCCTAGCCTCTGGACACACTGGTGGCAATGAACAATAATGGGCAAGTGTGTGTGCACACGTGTGCCCATGTGTTTGCACGCAATACATTTAAAACACATTTACTGAAATAAAATAAAATAAAATAAAATAAAATAAAACACATTTACTGTCCCTTATTTCCAAACACTTAAAAACATACTTTCCTTTGCTGGCGAGAGAGAGGAGATGGAAGACTCAGCAGTTTTTATGAATAGCAATGCTGAAATGTTAAGACAGAAGAATTCAGGTGTTTCGCCACTATGTCCCCTCTCCCCAAGGGATTTTGTGGGTTAATAAGTTAATCAAAACCAAGTGTGGACCACATTTGAAACTATAGAGGGCCTGGATCTCCTTGGATCCAGCTGTTCATACAGATGTCAAAACAGTAAAAACATCCAAAAGTGAGCTTGGGCTAAAATGGAACTTGGGTCCATTATTTTTAAACAAAGCTAGTGAAGGAAGTAAATTGCAACTTTGGGACAGGCTAGGACAATAGTTATTAAGTATTGATGTGGGCAAATGTTGCTGGTCATGAGAGATAATAATGAATGGGGCAGTTGCTCAGATTCCTGTCTTCGAGACGCCCTCTCCCTTGTGTCTTGCCTTATCCATGTTCATACACGTGTTACCCTTACCCCCTCCACCCCACATAATTTTCCCCTCCTGGAGACCCAGTGACAAGCCACAGGACATCTATTAGCATGCATTAAAATAAAAAGCATCATTCGGAATCTTTACTTTGGTTGGGGCCAGTCCAGCATCCTCGGGAAGCCAGAATCTGCCAAGTTTATCTCTCTCTCTCCTGGAATTCAGACATTTAATCAATGACACTTGCTTTGCCAAGGTTGTAAAAATAAAACAACTCTCAAAGTGCTAAGCTTTTGTTTTGGTCCATAAAGAAACTCAAGCACTTTAGCTGGTGATCAAAATATAAAGAACCAGACTCCAGCTGAGCAGAAAATAATTGCGTGTACATGAGGGGGTGTGTAGCAAGCATTTGGTGCCACCAAACATGAAAAATAGTCACCATGAGGGGCACCTGGGTGGCTCAGTCGATTAAGCATCTGACTTTGGTTCAGATCATGATCTTGCAGTTCGAGCTCCGTGTTGAGCTCTGTGCTGACAGCTCAGAGCCTGGAGCCTGCTTCAGATTCTGTGTCTCCCTCTCTATCTGCTCCTCCTCTGCTCATTCTCTCTCTCTCTCTCAAAAATAAAGATAAAAAAAATTAGAAAAATAATCACCATGAAAAAGACATAATGTGCCCAACAGTCCAGCTAAATTTACATTCCTGATTATTTTCAAAATCTTATCTTACCTAAAGCTTCTATTTCCATATTTACTTCTGGTTCATATTTATTTAGTAAGAGTAGTTGGATTTTGTACACATCGTACTTCCATTACTTAAACTGTGAAGTCATATGTGTGTACACATGTATGAAAACTTCATTACGTGGCAATTTCACTGTCTTATACCCCAACATTGACATGTTATCTAACATAAAATTCATAGCATAGATCTACAAGATATCCGCCCCCCCCATCAAATGAAAAAGCATTGCGGCGTCTTCTGTTTACAAGTTATCCATCATTATGATACACCCTTGGTGGACCGTGAAGGTAATTTGCCTGTATGTCATGCTCAGTGTGCCTAAGTAAACAAGGACTTTGCCTATGGGAATGGAATCCATTCATTCCATTCATCTTAAAAGAGTAAGTGGACTTTTTATCATAATCTTTTATTTTGTGAGGTAGGCTGTTCACTTTATTAGAACATGCATGGCTTCATAAAAACAGAGAAAGGAGGCTAAGACTCTTGGGGATACGTGCTGTGCAGCTCTGAACTGGGGGTTGCAGCTCTACCAGATGTGGGAGAGTCCACAGTGAGTTGGATCCGGGGTCCAGAGCCTTGAGCAACGCTCAGCGTGCACACTGCCTGTGTGGGTCTCCTGGGTCCCTTAGTTCTGTGTTCCCAGCCTCCGGGGGCTTCGAGGACAGCTGGACCCAGTAACTGCACTTCTTTCTCCCACCAATTGAGATTAAATAAAAGCTGGAGGCGCTGATGCATTATTCATGACTTCTTTGTAATGGAATCCAGAGTACATCTGAAGGCTCTCTACTTCAATGCTTGCTCTAGGCAAAAGAGAAAAAAAAAAAAGTGGGGGGGGGGGCAGAGGTGGTGTGGATGTGCCTGTTGGCCAGGCTTGCTGCAAAGATTCTGTCTGAGAGCAGGAAAGTGGCCCGCCACCAAAGAAGCCCTTTTGTGACTTCTAAAAAAGTGGAAGCCTATTTTTAAATTCAGGGCAACTCTTTCCAGGTTAAAAAAGGGAGGGAGGGTGTATTTTAACTCTTCCTGATATAAAGGATAATAGACTTCTTCTGGCATCATCTACTGACCTAAAATCCAAAAGTAACTTTTTAGATTGTCAGAAGTTTAGGGAAACCCTTAGGGCCATTCCTTTTGCGAGAGAAAAGAAAACTGAATTGCATGGTCCTTGCCTATTGTCTCTGCGCTTTCTGCTTTCCCAGGGGCCAGCTGCAGGTCAGTGGTCTCGGTGCGCAGGATGCTAGTTCTAACATACGCTGCACGGAGGTGCCACCTGCAAATCGGTTTTTGGCTGACACCTTACACGTTCAGTGTCATCCGTTCCTTTTGGGAGGAGCCTTCCCAAGACATTACACTGCATCTCTGCACCGAAGCTCCCACGAAGACTTGCAAACGGCTGGAAGTTCCATCCCCTTGCTATGGAGGTTTTGCAATGTCTCCATGGAGGGACTTTGTGGCTTCGTGGGAGTGAAATAAAAGGAATGGAGGATGTGTGGGAACTTTGTGTTGGAAGAAGCTTGTCTAGCCCGGTAGTGATTAAGAGATTATAAATTGTGTTTTGTCTGAGTGGCTCACATGGTTTTCGATGTGATTCCCGTTTAAGGTTGGCGGCGGCGGTGGAGGTGGGAGGCAACGGGAGACCGGAGAGGCCAGCAAAGTTTCTAAGATTACGTGGCAAGTGGCCCCAGAGCCGGGTGCAGCTCGGACCTCCTCACTCAAGAACAACACGTGCTCTGCGTGGGTTTAGCTGGACACTGTGCGGGGAAGGAGATTTCAGAAACTGCTGCTTTGGCTGGATTTCAGAGTTTTGGCATTGACACTGACGGCTGGCTCCCGGAGCTGTGATGATTTATAGACAGGGGCTCAGGCTCGTCTGTTACACGTATGTCAACCAAGACACAGAGGAAGGATTCTTCTTGCTTTTGTTCATGTTGTGTCCAAAGGGCTGCACCGCACACGTATCCCTCTGGCTGGCCCTGGAGGCGCCGATTTCACCTAACATGTCACTGTAACTCAGAGCGGCGGGCTGTGCTTAGGGTAGCCGTTGCCATTTGTGTGTGCGGGGAGAGCAGCACTGTGTGGTCTGTAACACGGGCGAGAAAACAGGAAACTCTCCCTCTTAACAAGCTGGCTAAGCGAGAAGCTCGCCCTTTTCTCTGCACTTTCTTTTTTGTTCCAATGTTCCTCCTTTTCCCTAAAGCTTTGTTTCGGTGGCCATAACGAGACTGGTGTGAGTTGGATTAACTCTCAAACCTCATTGTTCCAAAAAGAGGAGGTAACATGATAAAGGAGACTGGAAAAAATGTTTTGTTGCAGTTTGGCATTTCTTACGAAGCTAAATATAGTTTTACCGTGTGATCCGACAGTGGTGCTCCTTGGTATGTATCCAAATGAGCCGAAAACCTACGTCCATGAAACGATATTTACAGAAGCTTTCTATGTTACCAAAACTTGAAAGCATGCCTTTCTTTCTTTCTTTCTTTCTTTCTTTCTTTTTTTTTAATGTTTTATTTATTTCTAGGAGAGAGAGAGAGAGACAGCGTGAGCAGGGGAGGGTCAGAGAGAGAGGGAGACACAGACTCCGAAACAGGCTCCAGGCTCTGAGCTGGCAGTCAGCACAGAGCCCGATGCGGGGCTCGAACTCACGAACTGCGAGATCATGACCTAGGCGAAAGTCGGACGCTTAACCGACTAAGCCACCCAGGCGCCCCGAAAGCATGCCTTTCAATAGGTGAATGGATAAACCAATTCTATAATATCCATACAATGGAATAGTATTCAGCCATAGAAAGAAATGAACTATCAAGCTATAAAAAGACACAGGGGAAGCTTGAATGTATATTGCCAAGGAAATATGGAAGCTAATCTGAAAAGGCTAATAATGCTGTATGATTCCAACTCTGTGACACCTTGGAAAGGCAAAATTATGGGGATAGGCTTAGTTGGGGGGAAAGGAGTGACATATATGGTCACGGTGGGAACATGACTTCATGTATTTGTCAAGCCGGTAGAATGTACAGCACGAGTTACCCCTAATGTAAACTATAGACTTCAGTTAATAAAACTGGATCACTACTGTTTAGTTGTAACAAATGTAACTCATGAATCCAAGATGCTAAGGGGAAATTTGAAGTTGGGAAGTGAGTCTATGGGAATTGTCTGAATGTTATGTTCAATTTTTCCATAAACCTAAAGCTGCTTTAGAAAATAAAGCGTACTGATCAAAAAAAAATGGTAGGTGGGAGATAGTCAGTACCCTGGTTTTTTTTTTTTTTTTTTTTTTTTTTATGGGTATAGTGGGGGCAGAGTGTTCTGGGGCTCCAGGATATGAGCAGCAGGCCCAGCATGAATCTCACATAATTCAGATTTCTCTATAGTCACATGTGATAGGCTTTGATTTTGGTTAAAGTGTCACTTGAATGTATTGAAGAGATTCAAATCAAGAATCAAATGGCCACCTTTCCATTTGTGCATTGGCTGGGGCCCTGTATATTAGACTAACAACAGACAGATCACCAAGAGGAAAACAAACAGAAATTTATTAGCACACGTAGTGCAGCACAGCCCCATAGGATACCCAGTGAGAAGTAACTCAGAGGGGTGGTTAGAACTCGGGCTTATAGAGCATCTTAACAAAAAACATTCAGTCATCAGAGAAGGGACAGGACAAAGGAAAAGAATTTTTAGCGTTTAGAGGTGGCAAATTGTGGGAAAGTAAATACATGGGGAAACTAATGGTAGATAAAGGCTAGTTTTTACAAGTTTATTGTGTAGATTCCTTTGCTGACATCTCTGGGCTGATGTGGGTCTAGGGTTGTCTCCAGAGATTAATTTCTGTTTATCCTGGTGGGGGGTGGAGACATCTATAAATTTGAATTTGTCTATTTGCTTTTAGTCAGATAGGGGGAGGGCAGAGAACTTTTATATGTCAAAACTTTTAAATATAAAAGAATATATTTATATTTACATTTAAATGCAGACATACAAAATATTACTCAGTTTTAATAAAGAAAGAAGCCCTGTCATAATAATATGGATGAACCTGGAATACACTATGCTGAGTAAAATCAGCCAGACAGAGAAAGACAAATACTGCATGATCTCATCTATATGTGGAATCTCAAAAAGTTGAATTCATAGAGACAGAGAGTAGAAGAATAGCTACCAGGTGCTGTAAGGTGGATAAATTGGGGAGATGCTGCTTAAAGGGTACAAACTTTCAGCTATAAGATGAATAAATTCTGGGACCTAATGTACAACATGGTGACTACAGTTAATAAAACTCTAGGGTATACTTTCTAAGAGAATAGATCTTACATCAAGTAATATGTATCAGTGCCTCCTTTGGTGAAATCATCACTTGGTTCTTGCCCTTGTAGAGCTTAAACTTTCTAGAAAAAATAACCATTAAATTACAAGTAATGACACACAAGCGATCAATCACTGTCTCCACTTCACAGCTTGTACTTTTCCTGGGCTGCCTGGGACAATGCAGATCTGGGAGAAACAGAGAGGCCAGGCTCAGTGACTTTGGAGGAGGGCAGGGATGAGAAAGGAATGGAGGGGAAGTTTCAAAAGATCAACAGGACTGAGTTTGGTAGCAGAGTTCTTTAGAAAATTTTGGTGGGGAGTGATGAGTCAGCCTTCCAAACTGGGAATGAAAGAGGGCTTTAATGACTTCCATTTGGACCTCAAACTTTCTAATTAAGTTTTTCTTTCTAGCTTTTCCCTGAATTTAGGCAAAAGACCCTGTGGGCAAAGCATCCCCTGATGGGAACTGAAACCACCACTCCCTCCCCAAGCAAAAAAGACTCTTTCGAGGCATCAAGACTCCTCCCATGATAATGATCATGGCAATGATCAGCTTGACTTTCACTGCCCACCTGCACATACTTGCTGACCCTTATCCCGCATTTTCCTTACATACACCTGGAAGTATTTTTGGCACTTTGGAGACAGTCTTTGAGGCTTAGTCTGCTGTCTTCCTTGTGTTGGAATGACTGAAACTGAGTAACTGAAATAAATTCCTTTCTTGGTTCACCGCCACTCGTCTCTCTGCCTTTGGATTTTGTCAACAGTACGTGGCCAAACATAGTCTGTTTGGGACCCTCTGGAGCCAGATGCTCTTGTACCCTTGCCCCTGCTATGGGAGGAAATATTATGACTGAAAGGTGGAAAGAAAATTTGAAGACTTGTCTTGTACCCTTTCCTGCAACTTCCCTTTTCAAACCTGTTTGGGGGATGGGTTTATTTACTTTTTTTTTTTTTTTTGGATGTGACCTCATGCTGGGAGGGCTATGGAAAGGGAAAAGAAAGCCCAGATGGATTCTGTTGATAGAAGAAGTGGGCTGAGAGGCTCAAAGAGGGAGGAGAAGTGAATATGAGGATTGCCCAGTGGGAGAAATTAGCCCAATGTGGAGGAACAGGAAAGTTGCCAGGAGGAAGCCCCATCTAAGCTGAGACCTACAATCCCGGGGTGGGGGGGGGGCGGGAAGGGGGGCGGGGGGGGGATGGGTGTGACAGAAGCAGGATGCCACAAGGAAGACTCTCTCTTTTTTCTTTTTTTTTTTTTAAAGAATGACTCTTGCCCACTCTGGAGCAGCAGGGCAGGAGACTAGAGGGCATAGGAGGGTCTTCAGTTTTTTCCTGAGAGTTGAGAGCGGTGGTGACATACCCAGACTGTTTGCTCTGAGGGGCAGCTTGGGGTAGTGGTGGTGATGGAGGACAGAGACATTGGATCTGAGCTGGGAGTGGATGGATTCGACGGCAAAGAGAAGAAAACGTTATTCCAGTTTTGGGGGAACGGCCGGAATCTGGAACATGAGACAATATGGATTCTGGAGGTTTTCACTTTGGGTAGTTGTGACCAGTTTCTGCTGGTCTTGCACTCAAGTTGAACACCTTCTTTTTTTTTTTTAAATATTTTTTTTATTTACTTCTGAGAGAGAGACAGCATGAACAGGGGAGGGTCAGAGAGAGAGGGAGACACAGACTCCGAAACAGGCTCCAGGCTCTGAGCTGGCAGTCAGCACAGAGCCCGACGCGGGGCTCGAACCCACAAACCGTGAGATCATGACCTAAGCGAAAGTCGGACGCTTAACCGACTAAGCCACCCAGGCGCCCCTGAACACCTTCTTTAAGAAGCAAAATCTGGCTGGATCGTTGGTTCTACCAGCTTTCCTAATTCCCTTCCAACTTCTATATTTGGAGAGAAGTTCTTTATCTACAGTAACTGTTCTGCCTTCCACAGGTAAGGGAGAAGTCTAGAAAAAAACCCTAATGTCTAATTGTAGACATTTTAAAATTTATTGCCTGAAAATATGTACAAATGGGACAGTTAGTAGTGGGTCATTTTGAGATGCCTGGCTATTCCTGTTGTGTGGCTACTGCAACTATTGGACACTTAAATGGGACAATTCCAAATTGTTACGTGCGGTAAGGATTTCAGACTTTGTACCAAAAAAAAAAATGTAAAAAAAAATCTGACTGATAATTTATATATTGATGACATGTTAAAACAATAATAATTTTAGATATATGAGGTCAAGACTATATTGTTAAAATTAATTGCAGCTATTTCTTTTTTCATTTCTTATCGTGGTATATTCATTTGTGAGGGCTGCCCTAACAAAACACCACAAACGAAATACCAATAACATAAATCAACTTTTTGACAGTTGTGGAAGCTGGAAGTCTGGGATTAAGGTGTCAGCAGTACCACCCATAAGGTCTGGAGACTGGAGGACAGCGTAGCTCTCTGAAACTGAGAATACAGCCTCACCCCTGGGGTCCTGAACCTTGGAGTCCATCCTGATAGGAGCAATCTGCTGATCTCTGCCTAGATTAACTCCAGGGTCATTCCTCTCTTTTCTTGAAGGATCACACATGTTCACAGCTGGAAAGCTCTTTTGTTCTGTCCCTAGAATCACAGAAGTCCCCCCACTTTCCTTCATTTTGTCCCATCTTTGTCCCCTTTTGGCCAAATGGACAATGTTTCTTCTGGTATAACCCATCTCTAATCCTGACTTCTGCTGAGATGTCTGATTGCATGCATAAGTCATACCTGTAATCTTTATCAAATGACTGCCCAGCCACAGCTTTGGTTTCTCGTCAAGACATGCAAGTTCATTTTCTGCAACGTGGATAGGCTGAGAACGTTCCAATCCTTCGGGTTCTCATTCCTTCTTGCTAAACAACTCCTACTTCAATATATCCCTCTCTTCCTGTATTTTACCATAAGCAGTGAGAAGAAACCGGGTCAGGCCTTCAACACTTTGCTTAGAAAGTTTAGCTAAATATCCAAGTTCATCACTTGCAAATTCCACCTTCCACAAAGCACAGGAATGCAACCCAGCCAAGTTCTTCGCCACTCTGTAACATGGAAGATCTTTCCTCCAGCATCCAATAACATGTTTCACATTTATATCCAAGTCTCATCCAAAACACATTTAACATCTGTATTTCCATCAACAGTCATTTAAGGCAACCTAGACTTTCCCTAACTGCATTTCAAATCCCCGGCAGCCTCTGCCATTATCCAGGCCCAAAGCCATGTCCACATGTTCAGGTGTTTGTCACAGAAGTACCCCCCTTCCTGCTACCAAAATCTATATTAGTATGCCAGGGGCCACCACAACAAAATGCCACAGACTGGGTGGTTTAAACAACAGAGATTTAACTTCTCACAAGATCTAGGTGCCAGCAAGTTTGATTTCTCCTGAGGGCTTCCTCCTTTGTTTGCAGATGGCCGCCTTTTCCCTGTGTCCTCATATGGCTGTTTCTCAATGCTCAGGCATCTCTGGTGTCTCTCTGTGTGCCCAGACTCACTCTTTTCATAAGAACACCAGTCAGATGGAATCAGGACTCACCCTAACAGCCTCATTCTTTCCATAAATATCTCCTAAAAGGCCTTATCTCCAAATAGGGTCATATTCTAAGGTACAGGGGTTAAGGCATATGAATTTTGGGAAGATAAAATTCATCTGTAACACGTATACTAAAAGTTTCAAAAATTGCAAATATGGCTTGCATTCATAACTTGCATCCTATTTATAATGGATGGCAGGAGTTACCTGCAAGGGAAAGATGATTCCAATGAATTCACTCTTCAGCTAACGGTCAATGATCTAGTTGCCTGTTGGCACCCAGTTACGAATGGACTTGCCCATTAGGACGTAGGAAAAGGGCCTTAAAGTGACTCTCTTTTTTCTTGATGTCTTTTCACATCGGAACCCAGTTACTCACTGAACAGGTTGAGTACTTGTAGACACTTGGCCACAGGGAGTGATTTGAGGGCTTCCACCGCCACCATTCAAAATCCCAAAAGCCAGAGGTCTAGGATTCATTTCAAAAGCAGCACCATGTGGAGAAATTAAATCTCTTGTAGATCACAGGGCAAGAGGCTAGGAACCTATGTGGTACCTCACTAGGAACTTCTTTGCCAGGCTTCAGTGATACAGACAGAGGTAGTGAGTGGGCATGTGTGTAGAGAATGCACCTAGAGGGTAGGGTGTGTGCATGTGTACAGTTCCCTAGGATTGCTGTAACAAATTCCCACAAGGTGAGTGGCTTGGAATGACAGAAATTCTCTCACGGTTCTGGAGGCTAGAAATTGGCATATCAGGTGTCTGCAGGGCCATGCTCCTTCTGAAGGCTCTAGGAGAGGGTCCTTGCTTCTTCCTTAGCTTATAGCTACATCACTTCCTTCTCTGCCTCTGTCATCACACGATCTTCTTCTTGGGTCTCTTCTATGTCTCTGTATCCAAATCTTTTCCCCTTCTAAAGATATCAATTATTGGATTTAAGGCTCACTATCAAGTATACCTTCCTCTTAACTTGATTATACATGCAAAGACCCTATTTCTAAAAAAAGTCAGTCCTGAAAGTAGTACTTAAACATATCTTTGGGGGGAGGGGCAAAACTCAACTCACTAGCATGTAAAGCAAAGATGGAAGATGAGGTTAAGAAGAAATTTGGGGAGATTCTAATATCAGGCTAATGATCATGGATATTACTTGGAATGGAGGGCAGGGAGGCCAGGGAAATTCTTGAGATGACACGTTTCTTAGGATTCTGACCCTAAGAACAGAATGTAGGTTGAAGGGATTAAGAAAGGCTACCGGCTAAAAAGAATGACATCTGGCCTGTGTGGCAACATGGATGGAACTAGAGGGTGTTATGCTGAGCAAAATAAGTCAGGCAGAGAAGGACAGATACCATATGTTTGCACGTATAGGAGGATTAGGAGGAACTTAACGGAGGGACCATGGGGGAGAAGAAGGGGAAAAATAGTGGGGGAGAGAGAGGGAAGCAAACCATGAGAGAGTCTTGAATACTGAGAACAAACTGAGGGCTGGTGGGGGTGGGGGGGAGGGGAAGGGGGGTGATGGGCATGGAGGAGGGCACTTGTGGGGATGAGCACTGGGTGCTATATGGAAACCAACTTGACAATAAATTATTAAAAAAAAAAGAAAGGCTACAGGCTGGTTAGTATTGGCAGTTCATTGCATTAGTCTCGTAGAAAGGCAAGGCTTGCCAACGGCAATGAAAATGCTAAGGCTCACAGAGGAGGTTTTCTGTAGGTGGGATCAGCCCCTTGTCCATTGATAGAATACCGGATGAAAGATAAGAGATGAAGAAAGAAAAGAGAGGAGAGAGAAAAGAGAGAGGAAAAAGAGAGAGAGGGAGAAGCTGGTTTTGCCATGCAGATAACACAGATAGGAAAAAAAAAAGAAAAGATAAGTCAGTTTTTAACATGTGGATTCTCAGGTGCTGGAAATTATTCCACAAAAGCAGATTCAACAGAACGTTGGAGTTGTGCGTATAGAAGTTCAGCAAGAAACACTGACTGTAAGATAAAGAAAAAGGGAACATTATAGGTTGCTATCAGTTTGCTGATTTTCTGGTTTTCATTTTGGGAGGAGAAGTGAAGGGGAGGTGATGGAAGATAAACACAACATGTTACCTTAAATCTGGGAGATAGAAGCTGATGGGACAAACTGGGGTCAGGAAGCTATAAACAATGAAAATCAGAGCAGCTTAATAAAACTATTGAAATATTTCCTTTGGAACCATTGCAGTTATACACACAAAACATGAAGTGTCTGGTTCCATCCTGAATTTACTCACTACTGCTTTCACTTGGTGTTGAGGAGAATTAATGATCCTGGTAAGACTCAGTTACCTGTTTAGCTCAATGTGACCAGGTCAAACAGCACACATGACAGGGAGAGAGACAGAGTGACCAAGACAGAGACAGAGGTGGAGAGAGAGACAAGAAATGGAGAAAGAGAGGGAGACAGACAGAGAATTTTCCTTTGTACATATACATTTAAAATAGAAAATTTGAAGGGAGCACAATTCATTGGTATTGATTGACATTTTGAGACTGAAGGATTCCATTTAATTTAGAGGTAGCTGTGGGCTAGCATAGGGACCATTTCTAGAAATACTGGAAGCCCAAGGGCAAAAATGTGAGGGGGATGAATCAGGAGAATGAGTTGATTTGAAAACTCAAAAACAGGTGTAAATGATACTTCCCTCCATTTTTCTCCTGGTTGCCCAACTCAATGACATGCGGAGATTAGCTGTACTTGACTTAATTACGAAAGTAATTTGAAAAAAGGACATTCAGCATTTTCTAAAGTGAGCAAAATAGGAGCAGGGAGTAGTGCTAGTGAACTTTGAGGAAAGATACATTTGACTAAAAAATATATTTGAACTAAACAAAAATTGAACCAAAAAAGTCACTTTTGCTCTTTGTTCTATCTGTATTCATGATTAGGCCCTATTTAGTCTTCATTATTCCAAAGGTGGCCTCTGTTTTGAATTTCCTACCTTTTATAAAAATATTGATGGACAGGGAAATACAAATCAAAACCACATTGAGATACCATCTCACGCCAGTCAGAGTGGCTAAAATGAGCAAATCAGGAGACTCTAGATGCTGGCAAGGATGTGGAGAAACGGGCACCCTTCTACGCTCTTGGTGGGAATATAAACTGGTGCAGCCCCTCTGGAAAACAGTGTGGAGGTTCCTCAAAAAATTAACAATAGAACTCCCCTAGGGCCCAGCAACAGCACTGCTAGGAATTTACCCAAGGGATACAAGAGTGCTGATGCATAGGGGCACATGGACCCCAATGTTCATAGCAGCACTCTCAACAATAGCCAAACATGGAAAGAGCCTAAGTGTCCATCAACGGATGAATGGATCAAGAAGATGTGGNACTACATGGCAATGAGAAAGAATGAAATCTGGCCATGTGTAGCAACATGGATGGACCTTGAGGGTGTTATGCTGAGCAAAATAAGTTAGGCAGAGAAGGACAGATACCATATGTTTGCACGTATAGGAGGATTAGGAGGAACTTAACGGAGGACCATGGGGGAGAAGAAGGGGAAAAAAGTGGGGGAGAGGGAGAGAGGCAAACCATGAGAGACTCTTGAATGCTGAGGACAAACTGAGGGCTGATGGGGGTGGAGGGGAAGGGAAGGGGGTGATGGGCATGGAGGAGGGTACTTGTGAGGATGAGCACTGGGTGTTATATGGAAACCAACTTGACAATGAACTATTAAAAATATATTGATGGAGCCTCCATGGTCATCTTCCAAATACTATTACACTCATGTGGAATATAATGTGACATTTCCCTTGAAAGAATTATTTGTTCTAAATATTTGAACAAATTTTGTTCCTTTTTGTGCATTGTTTTTGGGCTATGCATGGTACTGAACTTTCTGAATAATTGAAATGGATGTTTACAAATGAAAATTTATAAACGTTTACAAATGAGACACACTCTCTTTTTCAGGAGCCTTAAAATGTAGGGGGGGATGCCTGATATCTTTATAAATAATTATAATCAGAATTAGTATCTTAGTCCATTCATGTGTCTATAACAATATATCATGGACTAGGTAGCTTATAAACAATAGATGTTTATTTCTCACAGTTCTGGGAGCTGGAAGGCCAAGATCAGATGCCAGTATGGTCAGATAAGGGTATGCATTGTGTTGAAGACTTCCCATATCATCACATGGTGGAAGTGGCTAGGGAGTTCTCTGGGGTCTCTTGTATAAGAGTGCTAGGCCTATTCATGAGGCTCTACCCTCAGGACCTAAGTACCTATCAAAGCCCTACCTCCTAATACCATCACATTGGTTATTAGCATTTCAACGTAGGAAACTTGAGGGGACACAAACATTCAGCTCATAGCAATTGGCTACAATAGTCTTTAAGCCCCAGGGCAAAATGAAAATATGGGCTTCTTGTTCAGAAATTGTTTCAATGTGGTGACCAGATAGCTTCATCCAACTGAGAGACTATCTGAACACAGGGCCCTGTTTACAGTTTGCACATCCATGAAGCTGGCCTTACTGACAATATAAGCCAGATACTGATATGGAAGTGGACACTGGGGAAGTGTGTATATAACCTGGGTCCTGACTACCTCAATGATTTCATTTCCAGCCACTCCTTCTCTTCACCACTGACTTCCTTTCTACACATTTCAGGTACAAAAGCATGATAATCTTGGTTTTTATTTTTATCACTTTATTTATTTTTTTAAATAGTTTATTGTCAAGTTGGTTTCCATATAACACCCAGTGCTCATCCCAACAAGTGCCCTCTGCCATGCCCATCACCCCCCTTCCCCTCTCTCCCACCCCCATCAGCCCTCAGTTTGTTCTCAGCATTCAAGAGTCTCTCATGGTTTGCCTCCCTCCCTCTCCACAACTATTTTTCCCATTCTTCTCCCCCTTGGTCCTCTGTTAAGTTCCTCCTAATCCTCCTATATGCAAACATATGGTATCTGTCCTCTGTCTGACTTATTTTGCTCAGCATAACACCCTCGAGTTCCATCCATGTTGCTACACATGGCCAGACTTCATTCTTTCTCATTGCCATGCAGTATTCCATTGTATAGATATACCACATCTTCTTGATCCATTCATCAGTTGATGGACACTTAGGTTCTTTCCATGTTTGGCTATTGTTGGGAGTGCTGCTATGAACATTGGGGTCCATGTGCCCCTACGCATCAACACTCCTGTATCCCTTGGGTAAATTCCTAGCAGTGCTATTGCTGGGCCCTAGGGGAGTTCTATTGTTAATTTTTTGAGGAACCTGCACACTGTTTTCCAGAGGGGTTGCACCAGCTTACATTCCCACCAACAGCGTAGGAGGGTGCCCGTTTCTCCACAGCCTTGCCAGCATCTAGAGTCTCCTGGACAATCTAGGGTTTTCACTCTTACTGTCTTCTCTGCCTGTAACACATTCCCCTGGATCATCACCTGGCTTACATTCTTGCACCATAAATCTCTGCTCAACCATCACCTTGTCAGAAAGACCTTTCGTGGCAACCCTATCTAAATAGCCACTTCCTATCTCTGCCTTCTTACCCTGTTTTAGTGGTCTTAATAACGTGTTCCCTGGTTGACCAGCTGTCTATGTGATGAATATTTCCGAATGGTCTTCCCCAGACAGAATGGAAACTGTGTGTGAGCAAGGTTTTTGTTTATTCATGGCTGTATCCTTAGCAGATACAGCAAGACCTGACACAAATAAGGAACTCCAGAAAGGATTAAATGAATGAAGAATGAATGAAGACATGTTGCTGCACGATCCACTATTTTTGCCTAGGGGAACAGCACCATTTCCAACGTTTCTAGTCTTTGATGAAAGATATGACCTTAGATGGTAGGTGGTGTGTGAAAGACATCCACAGTTACAAAAAGACAGGAATGGTAGAGCATGGCATGTTTACAAATATTCTTATAACTTCTTCTCTCCCAGGACTAGTATTTTGTAAATCTTAGCAACTATATTTCATTTAATTGTATTTCTTGTCTGTATTTTGTGAGTTCTGTTCAGTTCATACACTTTATCCATTGTGCTGACAATTTCATCTTTATTTGTATCTGGTGGCATATTTCAGTGTTTGCTGTACTCACAGACCTGTTTTCTAAGGACTTCTTCCCATAATTCATGCTGAACGGGTAGGTCTAGAAGGCCATGTTTTGCTCTATTATATCATCATGTTTGCCATAGATGGTTGAGCAGAGCTGAACACCTGACCCAATGTCAACCAATCAGCTTGCTAGATCATGACCAAACGGCTTCTCCCACAAAAATCTGACCAGAGCCACTGAGACCGGTAATGACGATTGCATCTAATACACTCAGACCTCATGGTTACAGTGAATCCAGTGAAGAGACAATGTAGGCAGAAAGAAGTGACAAACACACAAATAGATAAAGATGGAAGACCATGGAGCTGCTGAGAAATGGACAGACTCTTTTTCTGCGAGTTTCCTGGTTGCATGGACCAGCTGTATTTTTTGTTCCTCTCTCTGGATGAGATCACTTTCTTATCCTTATTATAACCTCCTTTTGGCAGCTGACACCCTCACTTTCCGAAATTGAGCCAGAAATTAACCAGAAAAACACAACAACTGGGAAATGCATCTTTCTGGTTATTCAAATATTCATTTCAACAATTATTAGTATAATATAATGTACTAGGTCACCATGTGCAATCATAGGTACTGTAGGGGATAAAAGAGTAGTAAGTGACAAAATTCATTCTCCTGAGAGGATATGAACTTTGTTGGGGAAAATACACATGTAACGAAACATGGTTAATATCTCATGGAGTACGAGATCTCTGTAGATGATGTGGGTGAAAAAGTTGGTGCCAGTTCTGAAAGGTTAGGTAAGATGCAGGAGGTTTTTTTTTTTCAGGTGAGATGAATTGGAGGAAAGTATGAAGAAAGTATCTGCAGTGCCATGAAACCAGCCTGTCTAGAGCAGAGTTCACATACGTGAATCAGAAAATTAAACTGCTTGGACAAAAATTCTGTAATGTTGAAGCCTTTGATATTTTGGCTGAAGAATGTGGACTTTACTCAGGAGACAATAGAGTTACTGAGGAATTTTGGGGAAAGCAGTAACATTGAAAACTGTTGGGTCGACAGGGTTACTCTAGAGCATCAGTAGATCAGAGGAGTAACCAGTGCTTCTGGTACCCTGTAACGTGCATCTCTGGTCCCCATCTGACTTCAGCTGCAGCTGGGGTGGACAGCTCCCGGGCACGCTACTGGGGTCCTATCTCAAGGGCAACTTTCAAAATCTCTGGGCTTTCCTCCTTCAGGGCTTTCTCTGAAGCTGGGAGTGTCATTATGCCTGCCCAGAAATGAGGGGGAGTTATATCTAGTGAAGTCACTTCAACTGCTGGGGATGGGGAATCAGGTGATAAATGCCCCAGGCCCCTGTCCTTCAGAAGGACAGGTCATAAACATTCTGGAATGTACTTCAGAAGGTCTCTAACAGGATTGCATCATATATATGTATCTCATACATATATATGTATGTATACATATATGTATATGTATCTCATACATATATATGTATGTATACATATATGTATATGTATGTACAGATATATGTATATATGTATACATATATATATATATGTTTCCTCACAGGCTGCTCCCATTTTGGAAGGACCTAAGATCAGAATTAATTCTTCCTTTAGAAACCATGGGGGAATTCAAGAGAGAAAGATGGACTCATCATGCACATAAAGTTTCATATTCCAGCTGGAAATTTAACTACAAATATGAGAACAGAAGAAGAACATTGATCCCCCCCCCCCCCCCCCCCCCCCCCCCCCCCCCCCCCCCCCCCCCCCCCCCCCCCCCGGTCAGAAAGGTCACCATGATAGCTGATACTGCCCTCTGCTCTGTGGTCCAGGGCAGAATACTAGGATGCACGGGTGGGAAAGCAGCCTGCTTGCAGCCAAGGACCCATGCGGGTCAACCCAGAGAGAGGCAGGAGCGGTTATGATCCACTGTGATATAAAACCCACACTTCCTGTCAGAGGCTCACGCTGCAGAGGACTTCCTATCTTGCATCTCTTATTGCTGCTGGGTTCTAACACCGGCCTCTGCCTGAGCCTCCTTCTTCCTCACACTTGGGCCTCCTAGAGACTAAATGAAATGAAATGACATGTATGAAATGACACTACCCAGTGCTCATATCTGGAGTGAGCATCTTTACTGCAAGGCCACAGGGATCCCTTCTCCTGGGCTTCTCTACCTGCTAAGTAACCCACAGAGCAGAGATTCCATGTGCTCCTAATGCACTGTTTGACGCACTTCCCTGGCATCATGTCTGTGGGATGTGGGATGTGGATAGTGGCTCAACTGGAAGTGCGTTGGGAGAATAATCCATTAAAGAGGGGAAAAATCAATAGCACAATTAGGAACCATTTCATCCTATAATGACGCCAGCTGCTGTGAGGGCCACTGCTACCGAGCACTGCCTCTAATGGTGTGTGCTGTCTGCTGCTCATATCAGCCTCCCTCTCTTCCCAGGATGCGATGTCCTCTCAGGACACCAAGGATGTCGAAAATGCAGCAGATGCAAGGCATAAATATCCTGTTTTCATCAACAGGACACCAGAACAATTTATTACGAGACTAAAAACATCCTTCCCCAATCAGCGAAACTTCACGGACAATGCAGTTTCACTTCTGGGCATATTTTCTCTTTGGTTTTCTTCTTTTCCTCTTCTCCTTTCCCATGGAAAGAATTTAAAGCACCAAGACAGATGATTTTACTGTGTCAAGGAAGCATAACGTTCCCTGGGAAATTTTGCATGAGGAATGACTTGCATGCGCTGGCTGCTGTTTTCATGTATGTCCAGAAAAGAGTTCAAGTTTACCGCCTTCGTCCTCGATAATCATCATCTTTCACGATCATCCATTGATTCATTCTAGAAACATGCATGTGGTGCCTACGTTATGTTAGACGTTGTGTGGGGCATCTGTAAAGGTCATTACAAATACAGGTTACTGACATTTCCCCAAAATAAAAAAAAAAACAACTAATCTCAAGATCAACCACAAGCACATATTTTTAAAGTCACTTAAAAGTTAAGTTGTTCATGTTTAGATGCAAACTAAGACTAAAAAAAGATTAAGCTTTTAGCAGAAGAACTTGTTCCCTATTAGTTTTAGTGTAATTAAAATGTGTGCATTTTATACTTGAAAAAGAAAAACAACACTATGATAAAGTGGAAATGGAAAAACAATTTGAGAATCCTGGTTTGATTCTTTAATTAAACGTCCTTGGACATCTGGGAGAGTCTCATATGCAGATCTGGTTTGGGGTTGAGTGTTCAGTTTCTTCTAATTTCCCTAACATCACTCGGATCCCAGGGATGAGGAATCATGTTGTAAATAGCTCCTGGAGGCTAACCACCCGGCCCCTGCCCCCAACGCCAGAACACTTCTCTCTTCCTCTCCATCTGATGTCCTCCAGGGGAAAAAGCACTTAAAAGTCAATCTTTGAGGGGTTCAATCCACATGCCCCTTTCTCATTTTCTAATGCTCAAGAGGAACAAGAAATACATGCACAGAACATGATGTCAGTGCTCCCTCATTCGCTGCCTTGATTCTTTTTGCCTTTGAGGCTCTTGGGCAGGGAGGCGTCTGCTCCTCAACTCCAATAAGGACCATAGGTGCCCACCTGTCCACTGTGGTTCTAATAGCTTCCTCTTCTCTGACCTCCACAGAGGAAGGGTACCCTGCCATAAATCACCGGGATGTCGGTGTTGGCCATCGGCGATGGTGTCAAATTGGAGACATCTCCAACCAGCGTTTTGAGTTGCTTTTCCTAAAAGCTGGTCATCTGCTTGCTTTTGCTATGTGTTGAGAAGGGTCCATCAGGGCGAGGAGGCCTGGATCAGGAAATAAATAAGGGTAATTAAGTCTAATGCTTGACAAATGACATATGCTCATCACTGAGGTCAGGAAAGCACATCAGTTCTCACATCAGAATTACATTATCACGAATGATATGGTTTGGGTTTTTCTCCCCTCACAGTTTTCGTGCATTAACCATCACTAGAGACAGGATACAGGATGCAGCGATTGTCCATTACTGTGCAGGCCCCTGAATTGCATTTAGCCTAATAGTTGTGCTTGCATTTTCCTAGCTGCTTATTCAACTTGTTGCTTGGGTTAAGTTTTCCTTCCCGCAGAGCTTCTGAAGGAGAGGCGCACCTGTATCTGTGGCAGGGAGGGAGTGCGAAACATGACCATCTTCCAGGCTACTTGTCCGTGAACCTATTTTCACATCAAAGATGATAACTATGCTCAGATACACATTGCGTCTTATTTCAGGATTTTAAAATATCTCATATTTCAAAATCAGTGTGATCTTTACATATAAAGCAAGTACGTCGAGTAATTATGTACTTTCAGATCTTTTTATTTAAAATGTATTTATTTAGGGGCGCCTGGGTGGCTTAGTCGGTTAGTCGGTTAAGCATCCGACTTTCGCTTAGGTCATGATCTCACGGTTCGTGGGTTCGGGCCCCGCGTAGGGCTCTGTGCTGACTGCCAGCTCAGAGCCTGGAGCCTGTTTCAGTCTGTGACTCCCTCTCTCTCTGACCCTCCCCTGTTCACGCTGTCTCTCTCTCTCTCCTAGAAATAAATAAAACATTTAAAAAAATGTATTTATTTATTTTGAGAAAGAGAAAGAGAGAGATGGAGGGGGGGGGGTGGGGGGAGAGAGAGAGAAAGAGAGAGAGAGAGAGTCCCAAGCAGGTTCTCTACTTTCCGTGCAGAGCCTGACATGGGGCTCGATCTCACGATCCTGAGATTATGCCCTGAGCTGTTATCAAGAGTCAGACCCTTAACAACTGAGCCATCCAGGTGCCCCTCAGATCTTAATTTTTAACTGAGGTTCTACTAATCAATTTGGTTTGATAACCAATATGAATACATGTTTTATAAAAGTGTCAACTTGCTGTTCTCCCTCTCCCCTGCCCCTCTTATTCTGCTCTCTTAAAATCACTGAAAGCTCAAAGAGCTCTCCACTTCTGGACATGACTTTGAATGCTCCTGGCATAGTTGAGTGCAGATCTCTCACCATTGAGATGCTTAGGGCTCTTTTCATCAAAAGCATTGCTCTGTGTTTTTGAAACCACTCAGGACAACCCGCAACCAACAGGAACCTCCTTCCTTCAACAAACTCCAGAATCCCGGCTTGGACACAAAATGTCCTAATTTACTAACCTTAAGCTTTAAAAAGTGCTCTGAAATGCTTTATGCCATGGTGTCTGCCTGGGCATCCCTTGGTTTGGATTAATCATCCCAGATTCATTTTGCCCTCAGTCCAAATGAACCACGGTTAACCTCGAGGGAGGAAGGAGGTGCTTTTCTTGCCAGACCAAGGGAGATGAGCTACTCAAAAGAGGGTTTACTATTTCTTCCTAAGCAGTGCTTGAAGAGCAAGGGAATATGAGTAGCTTATAACATTTGTATTGGGGCCAAAAATATATATGTTCAAAGTATGAAACAGAATATTTGAAAAAGAAAAAAACAAAATACTGAGAAAAAGTTATGTGAAGCAAGATAGCTCCTCTGTCAAAACTCTTTTGTTTGTATTCTTCTATATGGACATACATTTGCACACTCACACACAAATCCTAGTTGCATGCACTCCTTTTGAGAAAAGACAAAGGTTTTACTGCACAAATGTTTCTGCCCCATGCTCTGTACTTTATAATATACAGTGAACATTTTCTCCTCAGGCAAATGTAATAGCCACCTTTTGTGTCATCTTCTGAATGGGTTATATTTTGCTTTACCAATGTCCTGCTGTTAGAAATTAAGCTATTGTACAGAGAGGGAGGCAAACCATAAGAGAGTCTTACATACAGAGAACCAAGTGGGGGGTGCTAGAAAGGAGGTGGGTGGGGGTTGGGCTAAATGGGTGATGAACATTAAAGAGGGCACTTATGGGATAAGCACTGGGTGTCATATTAAGACATGAATCACTGGGTTCTACTCCTGAAGTCAAGACTACACTGTATGTTTACTAACTTGAATTTAAATTAAAAAAAAAAAAGAAATTAAGCTGTTGCAGGCATTATGCATGTTTCTATATTATGATTATCTTTGCCTTAGACCTCATGATTTCTTTAAAATAAATTCCCAGAGATGGAATTGCAGGGTCAAATGTTATGTGCATTCTTCAAAGCTGTCACTCAACTTAGTTGCCCAGAAAAAAACCAGTATACTCACATACATAAAGAGAGTAGCCATTTCTATAGTCTTGTGATAAATCTGAATAGTATGATTTACCATGTGCCAGGTGCTGTGTTAAGCGTTTTCTATGCATTTTTCCCACTTGATTCCCAAGCCACCCTCTGAGGTAGTACAGCTATCATTTGCATTTTACAGATGTGTGGGATGAAGCTTACAGAGCATGAGTAAATTTGACCAGAATCCAATGATTCCGGTTTTGACTTGAAGCCTGACTCTTAGCCACCATTGCATAGATTGATATACGTACATGCACATTCACTGAGTACCTACTAAGTGCAAGGCAGTGGGCTGGGGTATGGCAACAGGCCTGTACAGGTAAATCAAGTTTGGTCTTTGTTTCCAGGATCTTCTAATCCAATTCAGGGGAAAAAAATAAATGCATTCATGAATATAAAATACTGTTGGGCCAAGTTATATAGTAATGGCAGCAGGAGAATTAGGTAGGATGTGAAGGAAGGGGAGGTCACAACCAGCTGACGGGACTGGGAAACACTTTGAAGGGAAAGGAATTATTTGAGTTGACTTTTAAAGACATGAAGGATTTACGCATGTGGAAATGGAGCATGAGCCCTTCCAGCAGAGGACTGTGTTGGACTCATGGCAATGGAGGAACGCACATGGTCTTGGGGAAGAGCTTAATGGTAATGAAGGGGGTTATGGGAAATATGATGGGAAGCTGTAGTTGGAAGAAAAGTTATGGGCGTCTTTGCTGAGTTTAGGAGATTGGGTGTGATCCTGTACACAGGTGATGTGTTCCTGGACACTTTTAGTAAAGAGACATGATTTGTGTGCCGAAGGTTAGTGTGAGAGTCATTTGAAATGTGATTAGAGAAGGGGCTAGGGATGGGAACATCAACAATGTCAGGAAGAGAATGCATAATCTTTAGGTAGAATCAAGATTTGACATTTGATTGGATACAGGGGCCAAAAGGGAAAGAATGTAAGATTTCTCCAAGGTTTTAGCATTGGGTGAATGGGAGGCTCAGTTGCTATTGTTGAAAAGAGGACATTAAGAGCAGGGGCTGGGTGGGGAAAAGAAAAAATCAAGTTTGGAGCTGGTTAAGCCTCAAGTGCTTGGTGAATACTGGAGACACCATCTGAAAATCTGCCCTTGACCTTGGGAGATGGTTCAAGATTTTAATGTAATGTAAGATAATGTAAGCATTATCTGCAGGGAAGCCATAGTGGAAGCCATGAACTTGAATATTACTTCTGAAGGAAAAAGAATAGAGAAAAGAGAAGGCCAGGTGAGGTTCTTGAAAACTTTGAAAATGGAAAGAAGATAAATGAGCCAAAGAAAATGAGGATCTGTGGACAGAGATAAAGGAGGATTGGTTGGAGTGTTCTGAGCTTAGGAGATCAAAGAAGAGACTTGAAAGAGCAGGAGTTGGTGAAGAGCAGGAAGCAATGGTTTTGCAACGTTGGGGAGACAGTGTTCTAGAGGTTCCCAGGCAAATGATGACTGAAAATAGATCTTTAGGCTTGGCAAGAGTCAAGGTACAGGTGGTCCCTTACAAGGTCACCTCAGTAGAATGCTAGGGAAGGGGCCCAAGGCAGGAAAAATATGAAAGCAGTGAGAAGAAAAGAAGAGAGCTTGAGGGTGTGAATATACCAATGTGCACATACCCATATACATATCATACAGTAAAACTTGCATGTAGAATGTGGAGAAGACCTGCCATGCTTATAAGCTGAAGTTAAGGAGCCAATAGCAGTATCAGGCATAGAATGGAGATACAGGCAAAAGGGAGTAACTTCTGGGAAAAGATCAAAAGGAGATGAAAGAAGTAAGAGCAAGGTCCCAGGTGAAAATGTTATCTACTAACATGGTATATCTTCTGGAAGAGGAGAAGGGAGTAAAGGTCATTAAGAGCAGTGTAGAGGTGGCAGAAAAAGCAAATGAAGGAATTGTCTTGATGACCTCTGGGTTTTGGTAGAGAGGGAGACAGTCCTCTGGTGAGCCTGGGGCCAGGGAGAGGGTGGAGGAAGGCTTAGACAGGTGGTGTGGGAGACACTGTAAGGAATGCATCATATTCTGACATTTATTTATTCCTGGCAAAACTAGCAATTGGAGATACCCTTCCCTTAAGAATCCTAGATTAACTTTTTCTATAAAGAACATTCTGCTGTAGAGGGTTAAAGAAGACAGAAGAGAAGGGGCAGAGTGACAGATGGCGCACAGGTGTTTTCACACATGGAGAGTTTGTTCACGTGTTTAGAATAGATTGAGGGTCCTCCCCCATCTCAATTCTCTTGGAATAAGAAAATGGTAGGATATCATTTTTCTTTGTAAAATGGTCTGTGGGGGTATTTAAAAGCTTTCAAGTATTTTACATTCTAAATCTACTATGTAAGGCTAGATTTGCATATGGACGGAAACTGGAGGGAAACATTCACAATGAAAAATAACCACGTGGGAACAATAATCATTTAAATATTTTCTTTTCTATATTACAAATCATGTATAATGCCTCTGGCTATATAGTTTTATTTAAATATAAAGAATGCTTTAAAATTGTTCTTTTAAGCATAATATTTGCCATCTCTTTCTGGGCATCTGAGATTTAATTTTGACATAAGCACTCAGATATCTGTGAGTTTCAAGGTAGCGTAGTGACCCTTTTGTATCTACTGAGCTAATTCTATAGAAGCTTTTGACTCAACTACTCATGACCTATTCCAGGAAATGCATTACGAAGGAGTGAGCAGATAACAAATCTCCAACCTAGGAAGAATTGCTTCTGGAAACTGCAAGGCATGAGATAAGGTTTATTCCATGGGAGCTGACTTTATCCAACCCCACACTTGAGTGATGTAGTGGGCCCTGAGTAAGCTGTGTACACAGAACTGATAAACTCTGCACTAAATTAATTAGGAATTCTATTGCTTTAATAGCTTGTCTTCAAAGAACACTGACTAATGCCAGGATTTATTATGCAAACAACAAAAAATAGGCTATGTAAATTTTATAATAGGAGATCTAGGGTCATATTAAATCATCTCCAGGTCTGTTGTTCTTTCAGATAACCAAGCTATGTGATTACACACTTAGGCTACAGAATTACTAGATCGTAGACATCCAAGGATTCTTTTGTAAATAGAATAGGAAATTTTGTCATTGAGCTTAGAATTTGTAAGGTAACACAAATTATATCCTTTGCGTTTCATGACCTCCCTTAAAGGAGATATGACTAGTCCCAACTTATAGATGTAGATGCTGGTTCATTAGGATTCTGTTTCCTGGAATTCTGTCCAAGGAAGCTGAGCTACTTAAGCAGTATGGCTGGGATTTTTTACTTTCGACTTCATACTTCACATCCAATTCTTTCGCTGCTATGCCCTAAATGCATTGAGATCTTGCTTGATTTCCCTTCTTTGCCTCTTCTCTTCTCTTCTCTTCTCTTCTCTTCTCTTCTCTTCTCTTCTCTTCTCTTCTCTTCTCTTCTCTTCTCTCTCTTCTCTTCTCTTCTCTTCTCTTCTCTTCTCTTCTCTTCTCTTCTCTTCTCTTCTCTTCTCTTCTCTTCTCCTTTCCTTTTCTTTCTCTTCCTTCCTTCCTTCCTTCCTTCCTTCCTTCCTTTCTTTCTTTCTTTCTTTCTTTCTTTCTTTCTTTCTTTCTTTCTTTCTGTTCGTTCATTGTTTCAGGAAATGTAGATTCAGAGAGGCTAAGCGATGGCACTGCTAGTTACTGATGAAACCAGTACTAAATCTGGACCCATTACCTTGACTAGGGCTCTTTTACCTTGTACCCTGGAGTAGAAGACAGAGTTTAAAGCTGGAACTTCTAAACGCTACTACACGATAATTCACATGTATGGTTTATCTGTCTTTCTGTAAAAAGGTATGTACATTGTACGTTTGCACAAATGTTTACACGTCCAAGGCTAGGGCAGGGGGGATGCATAAAGCACTATAGGACAGAGCCAACTGTACTATCCCTGTCGACATTATCTTGGTCCCATCTGTCAGCCCCGCTTCCCATGATGGGTCTTGGGGGCTCTGCTACCATCAGATCCCATATTCTTGCATCTGACAATGGTATGCTTTTTTGGTAGAATGCCAAATAAGACATGTTTCATTCTGTTCCACCCCGTATCCTCTTATGGACGAGACTGAATCCTCTGCTCCAGTAATGGAATGTTATGCTCAAAGTTGGAGTTTCCATGGTTTAGATGCTGGATTAGTGTGTATTACTATACTGTTCTGAATCAGTCTGAGCACCCCTGGGTGCTGTCCACTTTTTGCAATTAGAGAATGAAGTCATAATAAAATTATGTGTGTTTGTCTTCTAATGCATATGCACTGGCACTTCTGTATGTTATGCACCCACAAGTGGAGTATATCAGTTGAATAGTATTGATATCTGCAGGTTAACAAGAGAATTAACAAATGGCTCTCTAAATAGTGGCTACACTGATTTAGCTCGAACTGCCTGAGCCTTCTGGTTTGACATCATTACCATCATCACAAACACTGATTCACTGCTTCCCCTTGCAGGCACTGTTCTTCAATACACCCAATTCTCACAACAGTCCTAGGAAAGAATTTATTTTCCAGATAAGGAGACCGAGGCACACAACATTTATACTATTTGCTGATGGTCATGTGATTTGTTTATGGAGTTGGAATCAGATGCTTACCATTCTGGTCCCTCAGCCTGCTCTCATAACCGTCAGTGTAGGTTTTTTTCTCTCCATGTTTGGTGTTAAAAGAACTCTACAGCTTTGTCAAAAAGATTGGTATAAAATGTTTTTACATTGTTGTTTTAATTTGCATGTACCTGATTTCTGGGATATATATGAGGATGGGTATTTGTTGTCTAGCCAGGCTTCCTCTTGCATGAATTGCTTGTTTATAATCTTTGCCCGTTTTCCTTTTGGGTTACCTGTTTCTTTATGATTTTGAAGGTTTTTTTAATGTTTTTTTTTGTATTGATTTCTGAGAGAGAGAGAGAGAGAGAGAGAGAGAGCATGAGCAGGGGAGGGTCAGAGAGAGAGGGAGACACAGAATCTGAAGCAGGCTCCAGGCTCTGAGCTAGCTGTCAGCACAGAGCCCGACGCAGGACTTGAACCCATGAACTGTGAGATCATGACCTGAGCTGAAGTTGGATGCCCAACTGACTGAGCCACCCAGGCGCCCCTCTTTATGATTTTGGATAGTGTGTCAGTTATGTATTCCCACATAATGAGTCACCCCAAACTTAGTAGTTTTTGGATGGTTTTGTGGATTGACTGGCTCTATCAAGTAATGCTCACCTGGTGTCTTTCATGCAGTAGCATTGCAGACTGTGGCTGGGGCTGGAGTTAACTAAAGCTTATTTATTCACATATAGTGGCTACTGCTATTTGTTGATTGGGATCTCAGCTGGGAAGTTCAGTGGGGACGTCTACCCACAGCCTCCACATGTGACCTGGACTTCCTCGAGACACGGTGGTGAGGTTCCAAGTGCAAGCTCAGAAGAGGTCAGAGCAAAAGTGCTTGATTTTTTTTATGACCTTGCCTCAGAGTTGACATAGCCTCACTTCCAGTGTACTCTACTGGTCAAGGCAGGCACAAATCCAGGTTGAAGGGGAGGTGTTGCAAACTCTGCCACTCTGGGAGAAGAGTCAATGTCATTGTAAATAGAATGTTTGAGATGGGATATTTCAAGGCAGCTTGTCTTTGGAAAAGTCCTTCAGGCACCAAGAGTGATAATAATTTCTCCAACTCTTTTCTTGTAATTTCAAATTCTTAATAGTGTCTTTTGATATATAGAAGTTAATAATTATAAAGTCAATTTTATAAACATTTTTTTCTTTTGGTTTGTGTTCTCTTGTTGCTTTTCAAAGACATCATTATTCTATGCCACAATTTTAGTCATGTGCATATATAACAGCATATGTATATATACATACATATATATATTTTGTATTTAAGATTTTAATTTAGGGAGGACATGTTTCTCTATAGTATAATATAAGGGTGTAATTTGCTCTCTTTCCATATTGACCATGGTTGAAATTTGTGGTGTATATTATACTTTTCCTTTCTTATTTTTTTAAAATTATGCTTTCCCTACTTATATCTTATTGAGTTTTTTTTTTTTTTTTTTAATTTCCTGACACCTCTCCCCTGGCCTTCCCCCAATTTACTCCCTTTCTTGCTTTGGAAAGAACATGTGATTTATTTCCATTTTTAGTAGTTACATATATATATGTGTGTGTGTGTGTGTGTGTGTGTGTGTGTGCGTGTGTGTGTGTGTGTGTGATTTATTTCCATTTTTAGTAGTTACATATATATGTGTGTGTGTGATTTATTTCCATTTTTAGTAGTTATATATATATATGTGATTTATTTCCATTTTTAGTAGTTACATATATATATGTTGTTTGCTTTTTAAAAATATTTTTAAACAAATAGTCTTGACATAATGAAATTAAATTTCCTCTGCATCTCTACCCTTCTTTCCTCAAATATAAGAAAGGGCCTTAGAAGTTTTTAACTATAATGAGCCCCAGTAGACTATAATGTGGTGTAATATAATTTTTTCTTGCTTTTATATAAATAAAAACAGGTCCGTATTGTTGGTTTACTTATAGCCCATGTTTATTAGAGATATATATGTTTGCAAATGTCTTCATTTGCTATTGTTTTAATATCACATCACATTCTTCTACATTCTTGCAATTTCCTTCTTTACATAGAGTATGTTCTATCAGTGCAGATCTACAAGTATAAACTCTCTCAATGTTTTTGTTTTTGTTTTTTTGTCTGAAAATGTTTCTCAGCCAGTTAAAGACATTATTGCATTCTCTTATTGCTTCTATTGTTGCTGATCAGAAGATCTTCACAATCTAACTGCTGTTAGTTTGTGGGTGTATTGTTTGTTTAAATATATGGTCTTTGTCCTTGATGTTTTCCAGTTTCATTCTGTTTAGTCTAAATGAAAGGATAATATTTTCATTTGAATTGGGTTCAATTTAATCTAAGGACTCCTATTTCTTACCAATTCTGAAAAATTCTTCACCATTGTTTCTTCACATATTACATCTCCTTAATTCTGTTTGATCTTTCTGGAATTCCAACCAGATTCATTCTAATTGTTCTTATTCTAACTACCATAAGTCTAGCTTACCTATTTTCTATCCCTTTATCTATCTGTGATTCATGCTGTATCATTTCCTCAGCATTGACTTCCAGTTCACTAATTCTTTTTTCAGCTTTGTCTAATTCATTGACTAACCCATCCACTGGGTTTTAATTTTAATGACTTATTTTGCTAATTCTAAAATTTCTATTTAGTTATTATTGAAATTTACAATTTTTTTAGTCCATAGAATCTTGTTTTTACCTATTGACTTTTAGTCCGTGTTTCATATCTTTGTTTTAACATCATACATTTACACTTCTTTTCAGATTTTTTTTTGATGTCTTTAGGTATCAAACACTCCTGCTTGTTGAGTCTTCCACTTTGTTTAAAATAGAGCATTTGTTGGTGTAGTTTAAAATCCCTTACCGTGTGCTCATTTTCAGTGAGAATTATATTCCTTCTGGCTTGGGTTAAGGAAGGTCCCGCTGAGTAATTTTGCATTTGCTTTTGCTGGGTATCCCAGCAACCCACTAGGCTGGGGGCAAACTTTATGTTAATTTCTCATTCTGAGGATTTGTGCATCATGGAAGCAGTGCAGTGCATTCTCTCAGTCATGCTGCTTTAGAGTTCTGTTTTCCATGGGGATGTTTTCTCCCCTCACAAAAAAATCTCTAATTATTGAAAATCTTCCTTGCAATCTTGACTAACCAGGTAATAGAATCTTGGGGTGGGGTTATTTGAAAATTCTGACTTTATGCAAATGTTTCCGTGTCAACATCCCACCTCAATTGGGGGCATACACTTGGTTTTTAACTCCTGGTAAGTGCAGTTTCTGAGTCATTAGAATCTCTTTCCTCCAAAACCCTTTTTCTCTTATTCTGTCACCAGGCCAGCTACAGTTTCTGTTCCAGTGTTTCCAGACACGGCTTTCAGTTCCCTTTTCATTTCTGGAAACTGAATTTTTTCTTACTTGTGTATTCACTTATATATTTAACTTATTATTATTATTATTATTATTATTAATCCAGCATTATTGCTTTCTAGCACTAGGATTTCTATGATAGCTTTGTCTGCACTATTGCCAGAAGATCTAGCATGTCTAGAAGGATGGCGTAAACTCTGGGGTGAAGCTTGGGATTAGAGTTTTCTCATGGTCTTGGGGCTGACCCAGCCAGCTGAAAGGTTTTCTCTGTGGTCCAACTCACAGGTGGTAAATCTCTTCTAATGGTGTCAACTTTGTATGGTGTCCAGGAGGATCCTGACTTTCAATGCATGCTGTGTTCTAGAAGAATATTTTCTGGAATGTTTGCAGGGTATTAACACACACACACACACAAATCTGATGCGTACATGAGTTTGGAAAATTATGGGTTAAGCCAATTTAAACATGTTTCTGTACTGTGGTATTTCTCAGAAAAGAAGAGAGATACAGCTGCCATTAGCGTCACTCCTGGATATAAAAGGAAGTAGAAAGGAACATGTCTAAGCGAGAAGAGTTGATGGGGATGTGAGATGAAAACCAGAGGCTCAGAGTATCTCTGAATCCAACCCCAGAAGGCAGCAGAGATCACGTTTTGGGGGGCTCCCTCATTGGTTTCATTCCAAGCATATGACTGTCCATGTAGCAGGGACTCTCTTTAATTTAACTTTAACTTAGTTTAACTGTTGTATAATTTAAGGAAAATCACTGTCCTCTGATCTACAGGGCAGTGATTTGCTGATATAATCAATCCACCATTTTGATTTCAGATTCACCTCAGGTCAGATATCCTATGTGGAAAGAGAAGCAAAGTAAATGTTTCGGATTGTCATTATGAAGCTCACCTCAAATGTGATAACAGCTAACATTTATTGAGTACTGACTGCCTTCCACAGGCAGCGGCAAGTGCTCTATAGGGGTGAAAACCTCACAAGTCAGTGAAGTTGGGTCTATAATTAGCCCCATTTTACGGATGAGAAGACTCAGATGCAGAGACACCAAGTATCACCTCCCTCTCCACTGCTGTGTTTCAGTTGGCTTTTCACTATATAAATAAATTTTGGACAGCATAAATACTGACTTTCCAGACTTTGAGTCTAAGATATTTTTGGCATTCATCTTGAGAAGAGAGCAAGATAGAAGTTGTCATCTAACCCACTCTTCGGGGTTTCAAATGTCCCAACTTGTAGACCTTGGGCTGCCACATGTCATCAGGCAGAAGCTTCACCTCCTTAGATATGTTTCTTCATCTATTAAGCGGGGTTAATAGTATTAGGTATGCTTACCTTATAGGATTTTCAGGGTTATTAAGTGAAATAATATTTACAGAAGATTTTCAACATTGTTAAGTGAAATAATACATAAGTTTATTAAGTGAAATAATACATATGGAAGTAATACACTTCACACTGTAAAATGCTATGCAACATTTAAGCCACTATTATTGTTAATGGAACACAGCTTTGTTTTCTTTGCACTTGTGAGGTGACTCTGAGGGTCGGCCATGATCCCGACAGAGGACAACGCAGCCTGGTGTCTGAGTTGAAGGTGTGGAGTGAATCTTGATTCCCCAGCACAGCAGGTGGTCCAGGGTGTCAGTGATGGAGACAAAACCTTCCATCCTTGCTTCGGTCTGAGGGCCAGAACTGGGAGCTTTCTTCAGCTTAGATCCAGCTCTAGCCTGGATTTGCTGGTTATACTTTTAAAGTATATACTAGCATTTTATTCTAGAATGTCCTGATGGGAATGTGTGAGTCTTCTGTCAATGGAAAGGTTAATTTTCAAGGACTGTTACATATTTTTATTTTTCCCCCACCAGACTATCTCAAGATTCTTTAAGATTAAAAAAATATTTTTAAAGAAGCAGAGTGTACTTAACTCTATTTATAAAAGGGGACCTAAACAAGTCTGCTTGTCCTAAATCTGCCTAACAACTTGGGCAATAAATATTTCTGTATTTGTTTTTGGAGTCCATGAGAGCAGTCAGACATGTTTGATTTAGGCTTAGTTCCCTTAGAGCAGATGCACTTCCCTTTTCCTTTTACCACTATCATGTTTTTCCAAGAACACGGACTCCCTCCCCTAGGGGCCCCCAGTCTCCAGGACTAACTGTCTACTTTGCTGGGAAGTGTTATGTTCCATATTAACAAAGTGGCTGGGAAAGTCTGGGGTTGTGGAGAAAGACAGATTCTTGCCTTGCATAATGTTTTTCCATTCATTCATTCCATTCATTCATTCACTCAGTGATCCAGCCATTCAAGAAATGCACATTCAGCCTTTAAGCACAAGTCAGCTGTGAATGAGACCGACAGGGTCTCTGCTAACAGGGGACTTGCATTCCAGGGGAGAGAAGGTTGTGAAGCAGACAATCACCTTATCATTTATTCCTTTATTAGGGGAGATTTGCACATTTGGTTCTTGCATGGGAAGAAATGGAGAACATAGAGAATTATTTGCTGGAGGACTTACCATATCATGGGAGGATCTTGCATTGTTGAGAGGGTAATTTTATGGGTAGAGTTTGAAAAGACTTGTAGCTGTTTCATGGGCAGAAAAGTCAGTGAGCTAAACTGCGTTTGAGTCTGGAGAAGAGACGTGAATGCAGCAAGAACCTGTACTTTTCTGTGGAGAGTCAAGTAAGAAAGAATTGAGTTTGGGGCGCCTGGTTGGCTCAGTCTTATGAGCATCCGAATTTGGCTCAGGTCATGATCTTGCAGTTTGCAGAGTTTGAGCCCTGCATGAGGCTCTCTGTTGTCAGCGTGGAGTCTGCTTTGATTCTCTGTCCCTCTCTCTCTGCTCCTCCTCCACTCACTCTCTTTGTTTCTCTTAAGATAAATAAATAAAAACTTAAAAAAAAAAAGAGAGAAAGAGTGGACTTTGAATTTCAGAAAGGATATCTAGAAACTCATCCAAGGAGGTGTTGAGCATCAGGCTGCAGAGAGCTGCCCTTGGTTTGGGGGAGAAGGTGGCTTGGATTGAGGAGTAGGGTCCCGAATTCTGGGGTTCTCTCGCTGTCTCAGGCCACTCCTGATGGTTGCCAGGATTCTGCCATTAGAACATGGGTGACCATGTGACCTGAGCCTCAGCGAATTGCGACACTCATTTCCTCTCATATATACCACAGCTGGGTCTTGCATTGTGTCTTTCTTAGAAGTATTTGATTTTTTTTTTCCACATTTTCCATTTTTATCTATTATGATCTATCTCTTCCTGTCACAGCCGGAAATGTGATACCAGGATTAGGCAACTCTCCCGTCTCTTTCTCTTGGGTAAAGTCTGAAAGAGAATAACCCCAACCCATCTGTTACCTCTGCTACATTTTATTGCTCCTCTGTACCATCACTTTCTAATTTTGTGAGGAAAGAAATTATCCATTTACTCTTAAAATGAATGTATTTATCTCAAGTCTCCTTTGCATTGCATCAACTCCTTTTGGTTTTTATGTGGGTGATCAACCATGCACACATGGCAAGGCAATTTTGGCTTTCATTCCTGGCTAAATACATTGGGTATTCTTTAAATGTGGGGGGAGGGAGGTACAGTTACCGGTTTTGTTTATACTTAAATTCTGCTTATTCGAGTAACATTGATTTCCTGTTTAAAGCAGTACATAAAAGAAAACAGAAAAGTAATGAATTTAGCTTTTATTTTTAAGAGCCTAAAAGCCAAAGGAATTGTCTGGAGAGTAAGAAATCAGACCAAAGGAGGATATTTATTGAAACTCCATATTGCAGGATAAGAAGGTCCCTCTGCCCATGTCCTAATGAAGAAAGACCTGCACAGGGCACTTCCCTTTCAGAAAGCAACAAACAAGCCCAGTGCTTTGGGAAGTGTGCATTTAGGACAGTACAGCTCTCGTCACATCCCTGATGTTAATATGGTGACTAAGATAGAGACTGCGGGGACTCATCACATGTCACTTAAATCATGGAGCTGCTCAACTTCCTCAAAGAGCTTGGGAAATGCTTTTCATTTCAGAAATAAAAACAGCTGAAAACAAGCCCTGCCTGGACATGAAAAGCCAATCCTTTGCATTCACATTGGCACGTGACACTTGTTTTAGTGCTTTCCAATAGGTAGCGGAGGTATCTGACCTGAGAATACAGGGGAAGGCCTTTGATAACCAGCTATTCCGTAAGAGGAGCTAGGGGACACAGAGAGCTCATTCCATTGTAGCATTTTCTGTGCCATGAACCCTGTAATAGAAGTTAATAAACTGTGAAAATAATCTATTCATTAACAAAGCTATTACATTTCTGGAAGTTTCCAAAAGAAATTGTTTTCGGGACACAATGTAGAAATAAATCTCTCCTTACGTTGCATTTTACTTCTTTCAGTTACATTTCTTCATTTTTAACTGAGATATTGGCTAGAATACACAAATTGTGTCAACTTTCCATTGGATACCATTCTTTATAATAAACGCTTCAGGGAAAACAATTCTAATTTGCACTGGATAAAAGACTTGAATTTATAGATATGAATACAGTTCTGAGGTACTAGGCAAACCATTACCTTTGAGCTGTTTCTTTTTAAAGTCTCATTGTAGAATATATATATATTATATATAATTTCTTCTGCATGAACTTCAAAGTTTCAGGGTTTCCCCCCCTCTGTAATTCTAGGAATTACCATGGTAAAACAGCGGCACTGAAGGAGATTTTGATTAAACAAAGATTATCCTGTATTCTGAAATCTTTTACATTTTCAGGGAAACTGGGCGTCCTGTAGCTCTAATGGGAAACAGTGCCAAGAAATTTGGAGGAGACAGCTATCCTGACCCAGAGAAGAGGCCCAGGTCTTCTTGAGAATCTAGAGGCCAGCTAGATTGTTTAAGAAGTAAAATGTCCGTTTTAACCACCTGCACAGCTTCAGAAGTTGTGAAATCCAAGAGTCGGTGAAAACTGACTTCCTATCCTGGTTTCTAGGAAATGCTTCTGTCTCATCAGAAGACTTCGTGATCTTAGCTGAGCCTCTTCTACTTTCTCTTTCTCAACTGCCTTATCCCCTAAAAAAAAATTCCACAGGGTCCTAGAGCTAGACAGCTCTGCTCTTTGTATCTGTTTTTTTTTTTTTAAATGTTTATTTATTTTTGAGAGAAAGAGAGAGAGAGAAAGCACACGCATATAAGCGGGTGAGGTGGGGCAGAGGATCCAAAGCTGGCTCAGCACTGACAACTGAGTCCAATGCAGGACTTGAACCCACGAACCGTGAGATCATGACCTGAGCTGAAGTCAGACGGCTAAGCAAATGAGCCACCCAGGAGCCCCTGATCTTGATATCTTTAAATGAGCTCTGAATTATATACTTGAAAGCTGTTCAGGGAGTGGATCTCATGTGTTATCACCATACAGCAAAACTGCTAATTGCATGAGGGGATGGGGCAGTTAACCAACCTTATTTTGGTAACTGTTTCACAATATATACATGCATCAAATCACCACATGTGTTATATGTCAATAAAATCTCAATAAAGCTGGGGTAAAAATGAATGAGTTGTCCCGCAGTATTTCTCTTGATTCCACCAAGTGGGCCTTGAAGATCTGTCTGGATGTGAGATCTTCCAGGTACGGCCCCAGTGAAGGGATGTGGGGTTTTCCGACTTTCCTTCCTTGTCCTTAAGGGCAACGGACTTGAAGAGCTATAAGTGGTGATTATTACCTCATCTTACTGAATGTGGGCCCCAAAGTATTTAATAACATTTGGGATGCAGACAAAACATGGTTTCTCTGTGGGTAAATCTATGTGCTCGTCCATTTTCCAGGACATTCAGCCTCACATGTGTGCAATCTAGCTAGTGGAGAGAGGAAGGAAGAAAGGAATGAGAGGATTTTAAGGTTGGGCTGAGGTAAGCATAATCCTTGTCATTTACTTTATCAGGGATGTGTAGTTCTCAATTCTGTTCACGTGGTGGATGGAGGAACCAGAGGAGGTATCTTAGCTTATGTTAGAAAACTAGGCAGGGGCGCCTGGGTGGCTTAGTTGGTTAAACGTCCGACTTTCGCTTGGGTCATGATCTTGTGGTTCGTGGGTTCGAGCCCCGCGTTGGGCTCTGTGCTGACTGCCAGCTCGGAGCCTGGAGCCTGTTTCAGTCTGTGACTCCCTCTCTCTCTGACCCTCCCCTGCTCACACTGTCTCTCTCTCTCTCCTACAAATAAATAAAAACATTAAAAATATATATAAAAATTAAAAAAAAAAAGAAAAAGAAAACTAGGCAGTTGAGTATTTTCCTCTTGTTGCTCTACTCTGTCTTAAAATGGTGTGCGTGTGTGTGTGTGTACATGTATATGGGACACACACACACACACACATAAAAATATATATAAAAATTAAAAAAAAAAAGAAAAAGAAAACTAGGCAGTTGAGTATTTTCCTCTTGTTGCTCTACTCTGTCTTAAAATGGTGTGCGTGTGTGTGTGTGTACATGTATATGGGACACACACACACACACACACACACACAGAGCCAGTGAATCAACGAGTGGAGGAAAGAGGGTAGGAGACACAGAGAGGAAGACAGACAAAGAGAGAAGAATTAACCCTTGTTTCAGGGAATTGCTCTCAGATTTGTAGCAAAAATTATGATTAATTAATCAACTCTGGTGTAAAAAGTTCAGAGAGAACAGAGTCTCAGATACTGCACGTGCTCATGCTCTAGGGAAGAGAAGGGAGATGGGCGTCCCTTAGCATGGCAGGTGGACAGACGGAACTAACAATTGGCAAGAGCCCTTTCTTGCCTCGTGATATGCAGAAAGATTACTATGATTGTCCTTGGACTCGGTGGGGGCATTGATACTCTGTGAGCACTTTCTTCTACTGGCGATGGTGATTAATATTTCCTGGGCACTTAACACATACCTGATACAAAGCACTTGACATCCATTGACTCAGTTAAACCTCAAAGCATTCCTGTTAGTAACCCTGCCCATCCTCCCTTGTTCTTATTCTAGAATTTTCTTTGATTTAAAGATGAAGGAACAGGAGCCTGCCAGTAGTTGGCTGGTGGGGGCTGAACCAGGATTCAAACCCAAGCAGCTAGGCTGAGCTCCTGTCACCAAACCTTGCTGCCAGGAGCTCTGAGATCTTATCTCTCCTTTACTATTTGTAGGAAGCAGAGACTTACTCTCCTTGGCGACTGGTTTTCATTTGTGTTATAACATGACTCCTGTCCTAGAAGAAGTCACATTGGGAGGACTCCAGGTAACCAAGTCAAGGTTTTGTGGCCATTTAAAGGTAGAATCAACTCAGGTCTTTAGTGAGTAACGAATGGAAAATTTTATTTGCTATTTTAGGTCACTTCCCTAAGTCGGAAGAGCAGAGTGGTACAGAAACTGTTATGGGGGGCGGTGTTTGCGATAGGAAGATGGTGTTCAAAAGCAAAGGAGGGTTTTGTGGCATTAATGCTGCCCTCCCCCACCCCCAGTCTAACGCCAGCACCTGCTGCTGCGGGGCCAGGTCCAGAGCTGGTGAACGCCCTACCCGCCCCCTGCACGTTCCTCCTGGCCCCTCAGCAGAGGAAGCCTTTCTGCAATTTGCCTTCTCAAGCTTGGCTTTTCCAAATTCACTCCCACGCCCTGGAACTGGGGATGGATGAGAAGGATCCTGGCAGCTCATTGTGTCCCGGGCATCCTGCGGTCTGTGGATTCCCCTCTTTTCTCTCTTCCCTGAATGGGAACCCTGTAGAGATAAGAAATCTGCAAGCCGCCCCTGATGTTATCCCTGACACCTTGCCCACATCCTTATAGATCCGAGAGGCTTACACAGCAAACAACATGGTTCTGCAGAGGGTGCCCGATGTGTTCAGAGAAACTCTGACGCTTGAGTCAGAGGGGGGTCGGATGGTTGACGTGCAGGATCCCAGGCCTCTCCCTGCTCACTGAGCCTGCACAGCAGAGGGATAGGCTCTGGGAATGTTGGCTCTAAATCAAGCACCTCAGAGGATCCTTTGCACAAGAAACCTTGCAAACCATCCTTTGATAAGTTTGCTGGTTCCTAGGCACAAACTTTTTGGATAACAATGATTATTTTTTATATTTTTATATTTTTAATGTTTATCTATTTTTGAGAGGGAGAGAGAGAAAGAGAGGAAGAGAGGGGGACAGAGGATCTACGGGCAGCACAGAGCCCGTTGTGGGGCTTGAACTCACGAACTGTGAGATCATGACCTGAGCCGATGTTGGATGCTCAACCAACTGAGCCACCCAGGTGCCCCTTGGGTAACAATGATTAAATGCATTTCTGCTCAAGGACTGCTGCGGCAGGGTCAATACCAGGGCCATATGCGTTGATAACTACCTGTTCCTGCCCTGAGGAGGGTGCAGGTTCTCAAATGAAATTCATGTGCATGTAAAATAAGCATAAGACTGAACAACAGGACAAATTTTCTTTGTCCTTCTCTAGTTGACGGCAAAACTCTTGGAGGTGGGATTTTTGAAATAGGTTTTCCCTATTCAGGTAAATTGTCTTTTTGCTCTTTTACAGAGAATTTGACTCATAAACCCTTAGTGAAAACCTTTCACAATAGTCCTTAATGCAAGTCTGTGGTTTCTGAACTTTTAAAGAAATCGCAATGCTTACAAAAGCTTAAATGTTTGTAATTCCTTGCAGACCGTATGGTAACTTGACAGCGTAAACTAAAGCAGCACCGACTTTGTGGAAAATTTCCACCAGGATTAATAATAGTTATGTCACATGGGGATGGAGGGATTGAAAACATAAACTGAAGTGTTGTTGATTTTATGTATTTGGAAGAAGGAAACAGATCCTTCCTAAATGGCTGGTATCTTAATGAAAAGAAAAGGTATTTTGAGAACTAAAAAAAATTAATAACTTGTATTTTGGAGACATTTCACGGAATGAGAGATTTTCATTGATGCTGCAGGAGAAATGAAGCATTCCACTAGCAATGATGTTTTGGTTCCCCAGGAGGGCTCTTGAACCTTTCTGCGATTTGATGTTTTAAGGATCAGCCCTGATCAATCATTCTTGTCACACGGGGACCAAGAGTTTCAAGCACAGTCACATTGATGGTTCCTCCAGAGAAAGGGCACATAGAAACTCCATTGCTCAAAGCAAGAATTACCAAATGTGTAAATACAGGCTGTATTAAAAAAAAATTTAGCATTTAATTTATTTCTGAGAGAGAGAGAGAGAGCGAGAGAGAGAGAGCATGAGCAGGAGAGGACAGAATCTGAAACAGGCTCCAGGCTCTGAGCTAGCTGTCAGCACAGAGCCTGATGTGGGGCTCGAACCCATGAACTGTGAGATCATGACCTGAGCCGAAGTCAGATGCTCAACTGACTGAGCCACCCAGGCACCCCAATAAAGGTTTTATTATACAGTGCAAATATGTTGATCTAAAATTCAAGTTTCACTGGCTGTACCTTACATTCTTATTTTTATTTTTAAACTTTTTTTTAATGTTTATTGATTTTTGAGATTCAGAGTGCGAGAGGGAGAGGGGAGAAAGAAGGATGGATAACAGAATCTGAAACAGGCTCCAGGCTCTGAGCTTTCAGCACAGAACCCCATATGGGGTTTGAACTCACGTAGTGTGAGACCATGACCTGGGCCAAAGTTAGACACTTAACCAACTGAGCCATCCAGGCACCCCAACATTCTTATTTTTTTATTCACTACATTTGTCAGAGCTAAGCACTAGAAAAAGGAAATAGTAGCATTTTTAAGAAAACCAATAGTTTAAAGATACTCATTGCCCACTGCGATCACCCACATCGCCTCTCCTGCTTACTGAAATGGTCTGGGTTGCCATCCTCGGCAATCACCTGCTGCTGTCCCCTCCAGATCTTTCTGGAAGCCTGGCTTTCTCAGGCTTTCCAGCCCAACAGTGGCTGGGGATTGGCATTTCCAAAAAACAAACACAAACACAAACAAACAAACAACCAACCAAACAAACAAAAAACCCCCCACAGAATTACAGCACTTGTGAGTCTGTTTCTCTGGGGTCAAGTCAGCTTAGGCTTCCCACCTGTTCACACTATAAGAGCTTTTGCACACAGAAGCTCATGGCAGACTCTGGTGTACATATTCTTGCACACACCAGCAGCTGCACACACTCACACTCACGTCCCTCTGCTCAGTTTCACAGATAACGTATTTACTTACCATGTTATGGATTAGATGCAGGGCTAATATACTTTTCATATATGTCTCGTTTATTCCTACATCAGTCTAATGACGGCAACCCCATTTTCTCTCTGCTTTTTTTGAAGGAGACAATTAAGGCTTAGGATGGGTAAGTAATTTTGCTCAACATTCATACAGATTCACAGGGAACACCTACCAAACCCAAGCTCCTACCTCTTTCCTACTGTCTCGCCCTCTTCCATTCTTCTCCTGTGCCCATCCCATTCTGTATGTTACGTCAATCAAAAAGAGATCATAAGGATTTACTATGAAATGAAAAGATGCCTAGGATTTGGGGGTCATGCTGTGTCGGTGAGCTGTGGTATCAGGGACAAGTTACTGAATCTCTCTGAGTCGGTTTGTCTCATCTTTAAAATCAAGATACTGACTCTGACTGCAGAAGTTTGTTGGGATGAGGAGAGGAAGAAAGAACCAAAGAAAGAATAGGAAAAAAAACAACAACACAGAAGAATGTCAGGGGCAGAGGGAGGTTAATGGTCCAAGGGACTTTGGAGGAGGTAGGGTTAAACCTGAGTCTGATTTTTTATTGTGGGTTTCTTTGGAAGCCCAGGGAATAATGCTGAGCATGGGAAACACTGATGGCTTTCAGGGGGACATGCAGAGCCCTCAGATTTTCACATGTAGAAGCTGTGTGTGCAATAGCCCTGTGGCTCTTACTTCACCCTGGGAAGAGAAAGGTCAAGACTCAGTATTCCTGAGAATTACTTGAAACCGATTCATGACTAAACAATAGTTACATTCTTCATAGGATATACAGTTGCTTTTCTCGGTTTCCCTTGGGGAAAGACAGTCCCCATCAGTTACTTAATTTTTTTTTTCAGAAAAACAAAACAAAACAAAATCTGAGGCAATGCTTGAAGGCAGAAACAAAATATTCAGTTATTACAGCTCTCTGAGTAGCCTTGGATGGACCATGCCATCTGGCCCTTTCCTCCCCATTTGTACAGCAACTAGATTAACTAATTCTACGAACCTATGTCTTGTCCTGTGCCAGGCATCAGTCCATGGGACAGCCAAGCCTGTCCCATTACAGGGAGACGAGAAGGGTAAGTGAGGGGACAGGAATCATAGAGCCCAGTGCACGTTGATAGTGTTTATCAGGCGGTCTACACACTATGAAGCAGAGCTGGACATATCACAGGAGGCTTCTCAGAAGAGGTGACATTTGGGGGGAAATTTGTATAGCATGTAGGAACCACTTGGGAGAGTGGGCAAGAAATCCATCACAGATGAATCTTTAGAGGGTCACCTGGTGCTGAGGAAGGAAGTCAAGGCAGGGAGGAATTTGAGCTTTGTTGGGAAATGCAGAAGCAACAAGAAGATGCCTCTGTTAGGTCCTTGTCTTCAGTTTACAAACACCTTTGGACTTCTCCACATTCTATGTGTGTTTTAGATGTAGTGTGTGTATGTATGTGTATGTGTGTGTGTGTGTGTGTGTGTGTGTTCCCACATGCACGTGTGTGCGTGCATCATCGGCCTCGAACCCACCAACTGCAAGATCATGACTTGAGCTGAAGTTGGACACTCAACCAACTGAGCCACCCAGGCGCCCCATTGTGTGTTGTACACTTTTATGAGATGATGGGTCAGGTGTGGGCACAGGAGGAGACGGAGGAGAGGCTCAGGAAACACAACAACAACAAAGTGTCTTATATCCACAGGTCTTTGGGATGGGGCACTGCTCGCCATGCAGGGCCATGAGGGGAATCCAGCAGGGTGGCCAGGAGACAGGGCACAAGAGGGTGGGGGACAGTGCTCACTCCACCTGGGGCCTCAGGAAAGACAACGCAGGGCGGGGACAACAGTTTACAATTGGCTGGTTTGGATAATTTGCTCAGGACTTGGGTTCTGGGGTGGCCCAGTGTTCAAGGCAGAGGAGCATGGTCTCCTGGGGTGTGATGACCACACAGGGGACATGTGGCTTTGGACTGGTTAGGTTTTTTATTATCTTAGTATCTTCTTATATATATAAAGGAAGGTACTAAGATATATATAAAAAAAAACCTTCTATCTATCTATCTATCTATCTATCTATCTATCTATCTATCTATCATCTATCTATCGTCTGTGATTCATTGCTTACATAAAACACCCAGTGCTCATCCCAACAAGTGCCCTCCTCCGTGCCCATCACCCATTTCCCCCTCTGCCAGCCCCTACACCTCTTTCTACCCTCAGTTTATTCTCTGTATTTAAAAATCTCTTATGGTTTGCCTCCCTCTCTGTGACTATATATATTTTTTCTTTCCCTTCCCCCACAGTCTTCTGTTAAGTTTCTCAATTTCCACATATGAGTGAAAGCGTATGATATCTGTCTTTCTCTGATAGACTTATTTCACTTAGCATAATGCCCTCCAGTTCCATCCACTGGAATGCAAATGGCAGGATTTCATTTTTTCTCACTGTCAAGTAGTCAAGTAGTATTCCAGTGTGTGTGTGTGTGTGTGTGTGTGTGTGTGTGTGTGTGTATCCGTTCATCTGTCAATAGACATTTGTACTCTTTCCATAATTTGGCTATTGTTGAAAGTGCTGCTATAAACATTGGAGTGCATGTGCCCCTGTGCATCAGCACTCCATATCCTTTAGATAAATTCCTAGCAGTGCTATTGCTGGGTCCTAGGGGAGTTCTAGTGTTAATTTTTTGAGAAACCTCCACACTGTTTTCCAGAGGGGCTGCACCAGTTTACATTCCCACCAACAGTGCAAGAGGGTCCCCCTTCTCCCCATCCTCACTAACATCCCACTCCTGGAGGGGCCCTTTGTTATCCCTAAGAATTGGATCCAGAAAGGGTTGGTATTTTTTAGAATGTCAGAACAATATAATACACAGCTAAGTTTTAGAAAACTTTATAGTGCAACATGTATCCACATCCTTCAAACTTCACCCTTCACCCTTCATCCTGATCCTCCAACCCTTCTGGAAGCAGATGATCCTCCTCCTGATGTATCTCAGAAGGTCAGAGGTAGACTATGCTACGACACAGTGCCTGTGTCACTCACCTCACTTCATCTCATCACAGAGGCATTTTGTCATCTCCCATCATCACAAAAGGAAGGGTGAGGACAGTGCACTAAGATATTTTGAGAGAGAGAGAGAGACCATATTCACATAACTTCCATTATGGAATATTGTTGTAATTGTCCTATTTTATTATTAGTGATTGATGTTAATCTTTTCTGTGCCTAATTTTTTCACGTTTATTTACTTTTGAGAGAGAGAGCAAGCAAGCAGGGGAGGGGCAGAGAGAGAGGGAGGCACAGAATCCGAACCAGGCTCCAGGCTCTGAGCTGTCAGCACAGAGTCCAATGTGGGGCTAGAACACACGAACCGTGAGATCATGTCCTGAGCCGAAGTCTGACGCTTAACCAGCTGAGCCACCAGGCACCCCAAGAATTACTGTTTCTTAATCTAGAAAGGCCTTGACTCAGCGTGGCTCACCTGTGACATCGTACAGAACACCCCTTGTGATGTGTACTCACAGCAGGATAGAAGTTAAAGTGCTAACCACAGGGGAAAGAGCAGCAAAAGCAACCAAACTCACATTGATACAAAGCGAATGAGTCACTTGTATTTTTGGTGTTACTGCTCTATTTTAAATCGAATTCCCCCTAGTGTAATAAAAATACCAAGCTATTGATATGAAGAGGGTGCGGTTAATTCAAATTAATTGGGACTGACAAGATTATTCATGGGAATCCAAGTGATACGGCATGGTAATTTGTCAAAGGCCATCTGACAAATGTATCATTTTCTTAGTCTCCGTGCCCTTTAAATTGGGATTTTTCTCAGCTGGGTTTATTTTTCTGTCATCTGTGAAGAGCGTGGTCTCAGTGAAGTTCTGAGGTTATACCTCTAACTGCGTCCAAGGAACACTAGTCAACACGGCAGAGACGACTTGAATGTGGCACTTTTTCTTCTTTTGATGTAAGCATACGAAAATAGATGCTAGGAATGCTTGGGTGGCTTGGTTGAGGATCTGACTCTTGATTTCTGCTCAGGGCATGATCTCATGTTTCCTGTGATCGAGCCCCTTACTGGGCTCTGTGCTGATAGCTCAGTGGAGCCTGCTTGTGATTCTCTCTCTCCCTCTCCCTCTCTACTCCTCCCCTGTCCCTCTCTCTCAATAAATAAACTAAAAAAACAAAACAAAACAAAAAAAACCCAAAAGAAAATAAATACTATTGGGATGCTGGTCTTGTCAAGGGCACCTGAAGCCACACCCCCTCTTCTCCATTACCATTTCCCACTCCTCGCTCCAGGCTCTCCTGAAATGCGCTTCTCTGACAACCCAGCGTGAGAGTTTCCCTATGCTTTCCATACTTACCTAATTCCAGTATGAACTGAGATAATCCTCACATACAGGAGGGTACACACCTTTGTTGTGTGGCTGTCTGGTGGCCCACTTGATGTTGAGCACCCTTCCTGGCCTCCACTCACTAGATGCCAGTAGCGTCCGTTCTCCAGTGTTGAGGACCAAAACATGTCTCCCAACACTGCGCTGTCCCGTAACCCTGCTCCCCCATTCTTCTATCAATGGATGAGTATGTGGTCCCTGGCTCTTGGCTCTTGACAGCAATGCTGGAAGGAGGACCATTGTGCTTTTACCGATTCCCAGAAATGGCATTGGGGTATATGCATTTTTAATTGTAATAGATATTGCCAGATTGCCTGATGAAGGCATTTGGAGAAAACCCTAAAAACCCTAAGTGGGACGAGACTGATATTAGTCTAAAACTGAATGAAGGAGTCTGGAGAGAAGTGATTCTTTCAGTAATTTTTTTTTTTTTTTGGTAACATGGAAAGAAATATGAGTAAGTTGGAAAATTCGCCTTTTTTCTTATCTTAAAAGTGACAATTCTTTTTTCGGGAGGAAGTTTAATTTTTTTTAAATCAGTTTAATTATCAGATCTTTCAAATATCTTGCTTGTCAAGGTTTATGGGTGAAGACATCAATTAAAATGAACAACTATGAAAGAAAATGTGTATGTTTTCCCATAACCAAGATACCCCTGTGAAGTATTCAAGGCCAGAAATGAAAACGGCATGGGAGGGGTGGGGTATGTAAAATTGAATTAAGGAATAGAATAATAAAATGCACGTATGAGTTTCTTTAGCATTAATGGTTATCTGAAAATCTACAACTAGCCTAAATTATCAATCAGCCCAGTCTGAGTAATACGCCAAGATTAAATGATGCTGAAAATAGGTCCCCATTTGATAGTTTGGACATTTTTATATACTTCTTTATCCCCTAGTCAACAGGTAAGGGAAAACTTTAAGCAACATTTACAAAAATTATTTATCTCACTTCCCCCCTCCTTTACAGAGTTATCTGGTGAAAGAAACAAGCTAAACCTGGCTTCCGAATTCCAAGATCACATTGTCCGGTGGTAAGGAAAGAAAGATGTTTCTTTTACAATTCTTAATGGGCTCTTCAGTGAGCAGACATTATTTCTGATGAGTGATGACAGTTCTTCAAGCAGATATTGTCTTCTTGTAAGTCCATGTGCTGGGTCCTTCTCAGTATTTGTGGTGTATCAAGGGAAGAATAGTACCCATTTAAAATTAATCAGTGTTTCTCTTCTCTTAGTTAAGTTTACTTTAAAAAGAAATAGACAGGGGCGCCTGGGTGGCTTAGTCGGTTTAGCATCCGACTTTCCCTTAGGTCATGATCTCGTGGTTCGTGGGTTCGAGCCCCGCATCGGGCTCTGTGCTGACTGCCAGCTCAGAGCCTGGAGCCTGTTTCAGTCTGTGACTCCCTCTCTCTCTGACCCTCCCCTGCTCACGCTGTCTCTCTCTCTCTCTCCTAGAAATAAATAAAACATTTTAAAAATATATTAAAAAGAAATAGACAATGAATGCATATGTTAAGCTTGCTTCTTAGTTATATCAAGGGGTATTGGATCTCGGGCTCTGATTTTCCACTGAGCCTTCATGCTTTTCTTTGAAGCCTTGACATCATAAGGTCTCGCTCTGTCAGTTTTGCTCCTGTGATGTACTTGGACTTCTTCAGTTTCTGTTTTTTTTTTTGTTTTTTTTGGCTCTTTCTCCTAATAAGCAAGGTTCTATTTATGTCGTCCCCCCCCATTTTTTGTTCTTTGCCAACTTACAACTCAGTGATGGCATTTGTTATATTTTTGTGTGATCCCTAGGAGGACTTTTATAAAGAGTTGCAATTTAGAATTACAACTTATGTCACAAAATTGTGGAATATTCAGAGCAAAAGTTACTTAAAACACTATCTGTCAATTATTTAGAAATAACCACAATGGTCACAGTTTCACTATCAATTTCATATGCTTTCTTGTCATATTACACATCTAATTTTTTGAAATTCGGGGGCACCTGGGTGGCTCAGTCAGTTAAGCTCTGACTTCGGCCCATGTCATGATCTCGTGGTTTGTGAGTTCGAGCCCCGCATCAGATTCTGTACAGACAGCTCAAAGCCTGGAGCCTGTTTCAGATTCTGTGTATCCCTCTCTCTCTGCCCCACCCCTGCTCATGCTCTGTTTTTCTCAGTTTCAAAAATAAAAACTGTTAAAAAAATTATAACAAAAAGAAATTCGGACTTTAAATAACTTATCCTTTAATGGTGTAGTACGTGCCAAACTTAACAAGCCCTTAAAACACTATTCAATGAAATGTATGTGTCTCTTCCTCTGTCCATTGCCCCATGACAACGATTTCCCTTTCAAGGAGACATCTGCTGTTTCTGGTTTTCTAATTTACCGGACCTCTTAAATTATTTGCATTGTCTATAGCCTGTTTCTATATTAAGCAGCAATTTGTTGAGTCAAAAGCTGACTTTATCACTTGTTACACAGGGGGAGACAGTGTGTGTAGGGTATGTTCTGTCCAGACAAGCCACAAGCTGATCTGATATAGGCTGGGGAAGCACTGAGTCCGGGGACTGACAGACTTTCTGAAGGGGTAGTTCTGAAGGATTAGGTGACCCTTCGCTGTGGAACCTTGTCCGTTTGTGTGAGTCTGTTGCTTACAGCTGGCTTCAGGAAGTGTCAGAAGTGAATCGGATTTTCACTGATCGATTGGGATAGCTCTGAGAAAGGTTGAAGTGGTGACTTTTTTGTACCTTGGGACTATGGCCAAAGAATAGTCATTGTTTTTCTTTCTTGACTTTGGAGTACAGAAACTTTAAATTCTCTGCATGACAAATGCATGGGGGTGGAATTGCTGGATCAAACAGTATGCGTGTCCCATATTTTGATTGACTTCCATAGAAGTTTACCAACTTACACTCCAACCACCAGTGGATGACAGCACAGTGTGTCATCAAGTTTTTGATCTTTGATAACCTGATAGGTGAAATACAATATTTTATTGAAGTCTTGATTTGTCTCTTTTTTAGTATGAGTGTAGTTGAGAAGCTTTGTACATGATTAAAAGCCATTCTATTTTATTTTCTATGAATTTTTGCTAGCATCTACCCATTTATAATAAAGTTTTCAATATTGATTTTAAAAAACTTCTTATATATTAATAAGTTCTTTACATAAAAAGTTTTAAGGATTTTCCTCTCTGTTCTTTGTAGTTTGATTTTGTTTATTATGTTTATTTGGGAGAGAGAGCACATAAAAACATGCTTTTATGTAGCTGGTTTGACTAACTTGTGTTGTTTTAGGGGTTTTATATCATAGTTGGAATGACTTTCCATTTTGAGACTATAATATTTTTCTGTGCTTTCTCCTAGTGCTTTTATGATTTAATTTTCATTCATTATTCTGCCTTTTAAAAGGGAGGAGTACACTTTTTTCAGGGAGCTGCGTAATTGCCCCAACACTATTGTTGGATAATACATTATTTTCCCACTAATTTGAATGATCATCTTTGCTCAAAATTCAATTTCCGTAAATATGTTGATTTATTTCTGACTTTTATCCTTTGGTCCATTGATTTATGGGTTGACTTTCATTTAACATGATACCACCTGCATTTTTCTGTTTGTTGACTGGGCTTCTTGTTTATCATGGTACCATTTATATTAAGTGAACATTCTATGCTTATTCTACTATTCTCCTTCTTTTTGCCCTCTATTTAACATTGTAGGGATTTAGGTGACAAATCAACAAATTGATCCCCCAAACTTCACCTCTGTTTACTTCACAAACAACCACTTGTGAAGGCTGCGCTCTCAGCCTGCCTTTGCTTAGTCAGCAATTTATATTCGCTAGTGGGTGTTTCGAGCACCCAGCATCTTACCTTCTACATCACAAGAGAACACTTTCCCAACCCAACAACATTTAGACTTTTGAGTGAGTTGGTAAGAAAAGGCTAACAAACAGTTTTCAATGACCAGGTATCTGTCATGAAATGGAAAAGAACAATCTGTCGAGTTTTTTAATTTTTCCATTGAGCCAGGACATCTAAAAGCTAAAGAAAAATGTTATACTCAGTACCAAGTACCGCTTGAAAATAGCTGGCTATATGACTTCATTTCCTTAAGAACGTGCTTGCACTAAACTCAGTTATTTTTTTGTGGATGACTCAGAAACATTAACTGAACCATTACAGCACCACATTTGTAAGTGTGTGTGTGTGTGTGTGTGTGTGTGTTTCCTAGAGAATAACACCAATATTTATGTGTTTCTCCATAGATCTTCTAACTTTTATTCATCTTAAAAGAGATTCTATTGATTTATATTGAGAAAGAAAACAGTGTTATTAGCTATTCCTTTCCATGGACACTGAAATAAGTTCCAATGCAAAAACAAGTTCTTTTTTTTCTGGACCTCAGTTTGTTTCACTACTTAGGAATGGACACATCTGCTTACTCCTCTATAGGCCTTAAGTAGTTTTCCAAGTTTATTTATAAACACAATGCTTAACACTTTTATGGGGAATTATTTGTTACTTAAGCAAAATTAGGATTCCTCCTCTGATCCCAAAGTCTCCACTGGCTGTAACTCATTATTCTTCTTACATTGGGGTGGATAGGAGCTAATGACCAGAGAGAGTCGAGGTTACTCACCCAAAGTCATATGGTAAGTCACTGGTGAAAAACAGAAGTGATGGGTAAGATAAATGTCACCATCCTAATAAAAGTCTTATGCTGAGTGAGGTAATTATTATGAATCATAGTATATATTCAGTAGACTCCAGCAAGCATAACTGCATATGGCTGTTTAAATTACTTCTCATTATAGAAAATTAAAAAAAGAGGAGAATAAAGAATGAAGAATGATTGGTTTGATGACTGGTTACAGACCCAAGAATGAGTGGTCTCCCTCCCACTTTGTTACTGCCTTAGGTGAGTGTCATCATTCTTTCAAAACTCAGGAAAAGAAAATCATTGCCTTCTTTATATGCTATATCCTCCTTCCAAAGAGTTGATAGATGGGGCAGAGCAACTGAGGAGCATGGGGATCCAGAAAATACTTGTAGACTCTACATGGGCATTTTTTAGTCTTCACATCCAAACGTTTTACAACACCAGACCATCATTTCTGTGATGGTCAGTGATAGCTCAAACTGGAGAATCTCCTTAAATTTCATGAGCGATGATATCAGCAAACCCCTCTGAGCAAAATAAAATGCAATAGTGACTGAGTGAGGGGAAACGTTCATTGTTTTTGTGGGGGGCCAGAAATGAGGGCACAAAGTCCATCCTAAATAGAGCTGCCTTAAAATCCCCATTTTGATCCATCTCAGAGAAGACTCCAATTGGCCTCCAAGATGCAATTTCTAAGGCTGGAACATGAAGTTAGAGCATGTCCAGAGCTGCCATCCACACCTAGCTTGAGCTGGTCTAGGTGGGACCTTGTTCTTTTTAGGGCTCTCTGGAATCAATGTTAGTGTCCCCATACAAGGTCAAAAATACAGGTGAAAACTAGGAACCAGGTGATGCTTTTGCAAAGTTTTCTTTTTAAAAAAATTTTTAAATTTATTAATTTATTCTGAGAGAGAGCAAGTGCACAGGGGGAAGGGCAGAGAGAGAGGAAGAGACATTGAGAATCCCAAGCAGACTCTGCACTGCCAGCACAGAGTCTGATGTGGGGCTCAAACTCATGAAACTTGAGCCAAAATAAAAGTCTGTCACTTAACTGACTAAGCCACCCATGAGCCCCATCAAGGTTTTGAAAACTGCGTAATTCTGAGCCTCATCTCCAGAGTCTGACTTGGTAGTTTGGGAGTAGTGCATTTTGCTAGGCGCTATTTTAATAAGTGCCCAAGGTGATTCAACTGAAGGCTGAAATTCATTGCACACTGCTCTTTGGGATTGAATGTGATCAGACCACTATAACAGAATCACATGACCCAATTAGTAATAATAATTGGTTCATTTTCAGTGGATTGTTTAAATTTGTCAAGTTCGCACATTGTGGATTCTCACATCAATTCACTTCTATATATACACAAATACACACAAGCAAGTACCATGCATAATTCTCTGGGAGGGGGATTTATTTGATATAATTTTTTTAGGAAAGAAATCAAGTTCTTGAGATTTGGTGAGAGCCTATTTACAAATCTTTGTTTTCCTAGAGAAAAATTGGAGAGAGCTACTGAATGGTCTACCTTAAGACCAAAAAGGGCAAAAGCACAGAATGAAGGCCAAACAATGATTTCATTATACAAATGAAACGGGAAAACGCTGTGAAATTCTATCCCTCCCTGAGGACTGACCCCCACTTAGAAGTTAGAAGAGCAGCCTAGAGTGATCTCACACTTACGGGCTCTATAACCATCACTCTAGAGCATTTGTAGGAGGGTTATGACTAAAGATGAAAGAATCATCACATAAAGCTTTGAGCTTTAACTACACTTCTGTCGGGTGCATAAGAAATAAAATAGATAATCAATCCAGATGGTCCATCCCCTGGTGAATAGTGAACAAGGCGTAACTAAATAGCTAAAAAAGAAAGAAAGAAAGGAAAAGAAAGAAAGAACGAAAGAGAGAGAGAGAGAGACAGAAAGAAAGAAAGAAAAAGAAAGAAAGAAGAGAAAGAAAGAAAGAAAGAGAAAGAAAGAAAGAAAGAAAGAAAGAAAGAAAGAAAGAAAGAAAGAAAAAAGAAAGAAAGAAAAGAAAGAAAGAAAGAAAGAAAAAATCGGCAGTGAAAACCAAATAGGAGTGTCAATAATGGATTTAAGGTCAGTTTCAGGGACAGACTGTTAGTACATTAGGTGATGTCAAGGAATATCTGTGATAAAGATGTCAGAAGGAACTGGCTCAGGAAAGTTTCAAACTCAGTAATGATTACATGTATTTTCATGGTCCAGTGCAGTGTTCAGGGATTTTCCACATTAAAACAGACTTCTCAAACATCCAGATTACTGATGAGGACAGAGTCTTGTCAAGGTGGAGCCTCTCAGACAGCATCTTATTCACACACTTCGACCCACTCACGTGCATGGAGGACTGTCCCCAAGTAAGGCACAATGTCAGGGATGTCAAGACAAGTGAAAGACCTCTGACAATCATCTGGGATGTGGCAACTTCATGACCCCTTTCTGTATCTTAATTGTTCTTTCCTCTCCAGCAGGTCTGGGAGGAGGGTGGTGGAAAGACTTTGAAATTGACATGAAATTTTCATCATTAAGTCAGGGCAATAACACAGATACCTGGAAAAGCAAAAGGCTTTTTTAAAGCAGGGAGCTCTGGATTGTGTTGCTTCAGTTTATAGGATAGCTACATGCAATTGACATAATAGAACTCGGCCAACAAACCGTTGATCGATGCACAATAGATTGCTAATTACTCTTGGAGACATACTTTTTGAACAAGAACAGCACATTTTAATTGCCTTTTAGTGAGGTGCTAGCCTTTTTTATCCCTCCCACCCAGATCCCATCAGCACTTACCCTCGCACTGGCCTGAGTTTTAATAGATTCATAATAGAAACATTTATGTATTAATAATAATAAAGATAAATGATGTTTGCAAATGCTTTCTTCTACATTTCTTCTCCCTAACAACTCTGGGGGATATGCAGAGCAAGTATTATTATCTCTACCTTATTGATGAGGAAACCAAGGCACGATGAAGTCGGGAGGTTTTCCAAGAAGATGCAGCCACTGGCCTGGCTACTTCTGTCCCTGCTGGCTATATGTTCTTAATCTTCAGACACTCAATTTCCTCATCGTTAACATGATAAATGTAACAGCTCTTCTATTATAAACGTTTGCTGAGGATCTGTTGAGAGAATACATAAGGAATTGCTTTGAGGTTTGAATAGTTTGCTCTATACCCAGAGTCCTTGAATGGACTTCAGTGGGTCTATAAAGACCTTTAACTTTATGCAAAATATGGTGCTTATTTGTATCTAATGAAGTTTTGGGGGGAAGAGCTCTGAAGTTTTATAAGATTTTCAGAGATTTCTGTGATTAAAAAAGAGTGAGAATTCTTGCTACAAAACATTATGCAAGATACTAGTGTTATGAATACATGTCTTTTTGATTTTATAATGCATTCTTTCTAGAAAATGTGGGAAATACAGAAAAGAACAAAGAAACAAATAATAGTCATCTGAAAACATACCATTTAAAGGAAATTCATCTATATCCATGATACACTTTTGTCTGATATAACCTCTCAGCTTTTTCCCCCCAATAAATCAAAACTAAAAAAAGGTTTTGGGACAGCATAGTATATATGTATGTGTGTGTGTGTGTGTGTGTGTGTGTATGTATACTATACTATATGTATGTATACATATCCACTTACAGTTTGGGATCATTCTAACTATGTGAACATAACCTACTGGTGTAATATTTTTCTACACGATGTTTAATGCCTGCCTTGAAATCTTTATGGGGCTTTCCCATAATTTCTATACCTAATACTCTCATACTTTCAGAAGGTTTGCATTTCTGTCATTTTTTACCATGTTATAATATATATGCTTTTACACATAATTAAACAATATAGTCATGGAATATACGTATTTAAGAAATCATATGTCTCTTATTATTCAAAACATGGTAAATTAGTAAGCACTTAATTCTTGAAGATGTACTTTAGCTTTTCACTGCCATGTTTTCAAAGATTTTACTAGAATTAAAAATATTAATTATGTCTATTCATTTTTAGGGGAGAATTTTCCTTTTTATGCTTTTATCCCAGATAAAATGGTTTAACTCTTTCTTTATTTGGGTCTCATATATCCCCAAGTTAAGTTTTGTTCTTTTCTTTGGTATTTCTAATCGCTTATCTCTTTCTTTGCAATATCTATAGATTGTCATTTATCTTTTTCAAAGACATTTGCATTGTTGGGACCTCAGACAGTGTTGGAAAACAGTGGCTACAGAAAGTGTCACGTGTTCTTCAACATCAATATGGATACCATGCTGATATTATATTGATATCCTGCTGAAGTGTCTCAACATTGAAGCTAGGAGTGCTTAATGTGGGAGATAGGGGTCATCATCCTTAGGGAGCACTGATGTCTCCTCGTAGTTTATTGGAAGACTCTGAGACAGTCAGTATTAAATACTGAAGATTATTAGATGCATTTTTGCTTCTAATGTGTTCATAGCCCCGTGACCTTTCTTTTCTGAACAATGCAGTGATTTGGTTTAGGGTTTCTATGGCACATTATTCTTCCATTCTTACTGCAAATTCTTTCTGGTTACAGGGTACTGTTTTTGGAATACATTTCCAAGTGACACTGCCAATATTTTATTTAGAAATTTTTGCCTATAATTGTAAGGCAAGTGGGTCTGGCAGGCTTATTTTTCTGCAAAGATTGGCATTAAGAAATTAAAAAGCCTCCCTCTTTCTTGGCAGGAAATTTTAAGCAAATACAAAACCTTTTATACAAGTTTTAAATCATTGTGTTGTATACCTGAAAATAATATAGTGTTATATGTTAATTGTACCTCAATTAAAAAAACCTAAAAAAACCCTCCCCTTGTTATTTTTTCTTTCAACTTTTCTACATCTTTTACATTTTCTTAAAAAATCATCCAATTTTTGTGGTTTTCTAATTTGTCAGAATAAGATTTTATACAATTTTTACTTATAAATTTGGTCATGTTTCTCTTTTATTCCCAGTTTTCTATACTTTTATTTTCCTCTTTTTATTAGATTAGACCTGCTAACTGTTTGATCAGTAATTTCTTTCTATGCAGAACCAGAGCTTAGATGCATCTATTCTATTATTTTTCTGTTTTCAAATTCATTAATTCATGCCGCTACTTTGTCTCTCCTTTTGTTTTACACAAGTTTTGTGTGTGTGTGTGTTCTTGTTTTTGCATTTAGTTTGGCACTGAGTTTACTTAAGTGTTATTCTTTTTGGTGTCCTAACAAAAGGCTTACTGGTTACAGATCTGCTTGGATGAGTCCTTGTCAGCATTTCAGATGTTTTGACAGATTATGCTTTCACTCTTGTTATTTCTAAATAATCCTTAATGGTGTGTCCAACTGCCCCTGGGGTCATTTTTCAGAGAGTCATTCGTGGCCTGAGAATTTCAGCCTGTTGCCACTTTTTGAGTTTATGAGCATATATAGCATATAATGTGCAATTACTATTTGCAGATATTCTTGGTAAACTTGATAGGAATATATCTTCCTTTTCTTCTTTTGACACAACATTTGCTGTGCGCCCAGTAAATCGATCTTACTGTTACCTGGACACTCTCTCTCCTCCTGACCCCCAACAGGGGGCATATATTTGCACATTTTAGCTACCAGAGTCAGGAAAGGTATGGTTAAGTCTCTTACTACCTCAGTGCTTCTGTTCACTTCTCTGTGTGCCTCTAATAGTTCATATTACTATATTTTGAAGAATATTATGTGGTGTAGAAAGACTTATGGCTTTTGTATTTTCTGTCTGGATTTTATTTACTATCAAAATAATGCCACTCTTCATTCAAGGAAATGGCTTTTTCTTTTAATTTTCCACTGTCTGAAAACAATACGCCAACTCCAGTTTTCTTTCACTTTATCAACTTTATTTCTTCTTGCCTTAAGTTGTTGTATCTTTGCCTATGCATTTAATACTTACTTGCCGATTTCTTTTTTTGTTTGTTTGTTTTATTTTCAAATTTTTATTTAAATTCTAGTTAGTCAACATACAGTACAATATTAGTTTCAGGAGGAGAATTTAGTGAATCATCACTTACATACAACGCCCAGTGCTCATCACAAGTGCCCTCCTTAATGCCCATCACCCATTTAGCCCATCCCCATCCAGCTCCCCTCCAACAACCCTCAGTTTATTCTCTATAGTTAGGAGTCTTGTACGCACGTCTGGGTGGCTCAGTTGGTTAAGCGTCTGACTTAACATCAGGTCATCGTCTCATGGCTCATGAATTCAAGCCCCATGTGGCTTCCCGCTGACAGCACAGAACCTGGAGCTTGCTTTGGATTCTGTGTCTCCCTCTCTCTACTCCTTCCCCATTCATTCTTTGTTTCTCTTCCTCTCTCAAAAAAAAAAAAAACCTACAAAAATTAATAAAGAAAAGAGTCTTGTGGTTTGTTTTCTTTCTCTTTTTTGGTCAATTTCTTTTAAGTGTCATAACTTTTAAATACTATTTGGAGTAATTTGATTATTTCACAATTTGAGGGAGCTATCTTTTACTGTGGTAGTTTTGGTGAGAAGGGTATATTATTACTGATGTAATCATGCTTATTCTGTTTGCCTTCTTTTATGCTTATGTATAAATTCTTCCTGTCTTTCCCCCTAGAAAGTTTTTTTTTTTTTAAAGAATGGACTATGTTTTCTTTGTTTGTTTCTCTAGTGATTTTATTTTACATTCTACTAATAATTTACCTTAAGGTGTTAAAAAATGCTCATGTCAATATTTATAAAACTATCAATATAAAAAATCAAATGCTATTTACTCATTAGCTTCTATGTAAAATGAGGACATAGTCTTTGGTTCCCATGTTATATTTAAAGCCACTTCCCAGTTTCTGTTGGCATTATCTGTGACTTTAGAGTGGCGTTATTATTTTTGATGAGTTTTATTGTGTTACAGTGTTTTTCGCTCAGTAAAGTGAAGTATATCCTTAACAAATACCTTCAGAGATGGTTGTGTGCTTTCTGGAAACATCTTTCAGTTACCTCATATGTAAGTGACAATTTGGGGGGCCATAGGATTCTTGGCTAACATCTTTTCCCCTCCAAACTTGATGGATTTGGTTTCAAAACTTTGGTGATACAGGGGAGAAATCTGAAACACTTTCGTATACTTTTCAGAATATTTTTTTTAATACTCTGAACGCTGGTCAAATTCTTTTTCTATCTTAGAATTAAAACACACACACACACACACACACACACACACCTGTCTTTTCCATTGATTTTTTCCTGAAACCTACATGTTTTGGTCAGGGCCAGGTCATACAGCTGGTCAGGCTACTCTGCAGAATTGAGAAGCATCACTTCTGGCAACATGAATTACAGGGCCCTTCAGGAAGGTAGCACACGATGCAGAGGCCACTGGGAGCAGGAGCAAGACAGCAGATTCCAACTTTGTCTTTGTTGCTAAAAATGCCATGTGGACCCCTGGGCCCCAGGTGCCTATCTGTGAAATGGGGGTATCAGAGAAGTTTCTCTTCCAATCTCCTGAATTAATGAAGGCATTCAACACAACGAGGTAAATTTATTTGCTGTATTAGCATTAACATCGATTTTTTAAAATGAAGCCATTTCTGTTTTCAGTTAAAGGAAAAAAGTTTTATGATAGAAAAGTACCGGGTAAAACTAAGTGTGTGCTTTATGTGATGCGGTGAGCAGAATAAAGGCTCCCCAAAGATGTGCGTATCCTAATCCCCAGAACCTGGGCATGTATCCCCTTACATGGCAAAGGGGAATGACATTTGCAGTTGGAATTAATCAGCTGACCTCGACAGGGAGATTATCTTTGTGGGTTTAATATGATCAGAAGCAGCCTTAAAAGTGGAAGAAAGAGAAAGAGTGGAAGGCAGGGTGATGCAATGGGAGAAGCCCTGGACTTATCATTACTGGCTTTGAAGATGGAGAAAGGGGTCAAGAGCCAAAGAAGCTTCCAGAAGATGGAAAAATCAAGGAGATACATTCTCCTCTAGCACCCTCAGAAAGCAACACAGCCCTACCAAACCCTTGGTTTTAGCCAAAGACACCCATTGCAGACTTCTGACCTTCAGAACTAGAAGATAATAGATTTATGTTGTTTTGAGCCACTAAGTGTGTGGCAATTTTGTAAGCAGCCACGGGGAACGAATACACACGTATTATTTGTGGTCCTCGAAACCCTTTACTGTAGATAGTGTTGCCTCATTTTACAGATGTAAAAATGGAGCATCGGAAAACTTTTCAAGTTTTCCCAACAAGGCAGGATTCATTCGGAATTTCGCCACAGAATTAGCCAACTCTAAAGTCCACTGCATAGTTTCTACATTGTTTTCTAGGACATTCTTTGCGGGGAGAAAAGGATTTAGCAAGAACATCCCTCATAGCTTCCACGCAAATGTCCATCTCCCAGCATACCTCGTCCAGGCTGTAATGCTGTGCTGGCCCTTTGGCATGAGATTAGTGATTAACTCATTCATTGTCATTAGAAATTGAAGGAAGTGGATAAGTTGAGGATGTCTTCACTCTGCTCTACTTCTCAGGCTCAGGAGACCATCACCTTAAGTTGTGGTGACTGTAACCTCTGCCTGCTGGCCTCTGACATGGCTCTGTCACATGGCAGCCAGAGTGGTCTCTCTGGAACATGGATCTGACCATTCCTCCTCCTTGCATCCACACCTCAACCTGCTTCCTCCTTGCTCGTGTGGGCCTGTGGCCTGGTGCCACCTATGCCTCCCAAGTACAGCCCTTCTTGCCCAGCATGGGGGTCCCATTTTCCCCTCTCCACCCCCTCCCATTAGATTATAAGGTCTTTGGGGTCACTGTTGGGTTCCTGGCGTTCAACACCCTTCCTGGGGCTCAGTAGTTGCTCAATCAAGGCCCACTTAATGAATGAGACATTCGTTCTAAGGGTCTCTCAAATCCTATTTAAATAATTCAAACATTTGGAATTTCAAGTTCTGATTAAGTTCAACTTCATTTTGCCATCACATGTCATTTCCCAGAAACAGTTTTTGTGTGTGTGTACCAAAGGAAGAGTGCCCTGAACTCCATCATGAACATCAGATGGCATTGGATAAGATAACCTCTCATATTGTTCTCAGGAATGAAACAAAATGGAGGCCCTTTACCTCACATAAATCACAGTGGAGAAAAGTACAATGAGGGAGGCTTACAATGTGGAGCAAGTCGGCTTCAGAATTTGCCGAGCCTCTGCCTGGCCAACAGCTCAACGGCTGAGTCTGGGGCAGGCTACTCACCCTTGGTCAGCTTCACACCATCCCTGTTTGAAAGTGGGGGTAGCACCCCACTTGGGAGGCTGGTTTTCAGATTAGATGTTGCGTGAGAAGGTGCTTGTGTCAGTCCTGACACCCACAAGCCTTCAGTCTTGGAGTCGCTTTGGCAGAACCCCGTGAAACTGTATGGCTCTTAGGGGCCAGAAGGCTGAGGGCATGTTGGGGCTGAGGGAAAGAAGAATACTGAGTCCCCAGGCAAGGCACCAGCATGGTGAGCAAACAGAAAACTTTTACCGAAGAACGAGGAGAACACTTGTTACTAAAGACATCAGGTCATGGAAATGAGCTTTCTCCGAAAGGATCTCAACACGTTTCTTAAACACCTGGTGATTTAGAACTACCAGACAAGTCACCATCTCCTTATTGAGCTTGGAGAGTCAGGGTTGTCCTGTACCGGATGGGAATGAAGTGAGGCTGTCTATTGGACCAGAAGCAAAGATCCTGTCATTTTACATTTTTGAAGATTTACAATGACCACTAGAAAAGCCACCAACTCCAGAAAATGTGAAATGATGCTGTTTTCGGTGGATTTTCATTTTCACTGATGCACTGTTGACATCCAAAAGCCCCAGGTGTGGCTTCTGGGAGCTTCTGCATGCCCCGAGGAGGATGGGAGGGTTCTTCACTCCCCCAGATGCCTGTGGGGGTGGAGAGCAGACAGGGGGCCCCACTATAAGATACTTTCCACTCTTGTTGAATGTATAGTTTTAGTCAACCTTATTTGATGAAAGTCATCAGTTCTCTGATTCTTGGGACTGGAGTGACCCATCCTGCTGGGGTCAAGTTAGGGGTTAGAAGATTGATGGACTTGAGTCCCAGGCATGCATCTACTGATATTTTCACATTTACACATTCATGACATTCTTGACCCAGAAACTGGGACTTATGTTTAAATCATGATGACCTTAGTTTGATAGGAAAAGTATTTTTTTCCTTCATATTTAATGTAATAAATGTGTGGAAGGAAACTAGAGAAAGAATTCCAGTTAGTTTTGTTACTAGCCGAATAGAAACAAAACTATGATAGGTCATGTTAGATTTTATATAATGTTGCTGTGATTTACACAAGATGCAATTTTCCATGTAGCTGACCCACTTTGTGTGATAATGAGTGATTTTGTCATTTGTATGAAAGACAAAGTAATGCTTTAATGTCATGGAGTTCAGGCTAGTCAGGTTTCATCCCAGCTTTTTTTTTAATTTCCAAAGGAAGGACAGTGGCTGCGTCAGCCTGACCCTCATTCCATGATAAGAGAATCCTATTTTGAATGTGTTGGACCTCAGTCTTTTCTGTATGGCCTGGGTCACATCTTTGTCTGGTATCCTTGGCAAAGCTCATTCTTCCGGTGGCCAAATACAGGAAATTTTGTCTCTTTTTTTTTTTTTTTTTCTGTGCATGCAAATCCTCAATTCAGAGATAATTAAGGCACCATTAAAGGGAATTGAATGAAATTTGGTGCGAATTTGCTATGAATTTCTAAATGGACACATACTGTCCATTTATAGCTCAGTGTAGAATAACAGATGGGTGGTGAGCATGTGGGTGTGAAAAACATGGCTGTTGTTATGGATTGAATTGTGTCCCCACAACACTGAAGTTTTAGCCCTCAGTGCCTTTACCTATGACCTTACTTGGCAGTAGGGTCCCTACAGATGATCAAGAGATGAGGTCATTGGGGTGGGTCCTAACCCAATATGACTGGTGCCTTTATAAAAAAAGAAGATATTTGGACACAGAGGCAGAAAACACAGAAGGAAGATGATGTGAAGACTTAGGGAGAGCACCTGAAGGAACACCATCTAGAAGCTGAGAAGCAACAGAGACTACCAGAAGCTGAGCGAGGTTCTTCCCTGCATCCCACAGAAGGGCCCAACCCTGCTGATGCCCTCATCTCAGACTTCCAGCCTCCACTGCTGTGAGACAATGGATTTCTGTTGGTTAAGCTGTCTAGTTTTGGTACTTGTTATAGCAGCTGCTGCAAACTAATACAGCCACTTAATTCCCAGTTCAGCCATTTGGGTTGAACACTGTGATGGTGGTAATGCTCAGTAAGGTTTCAAGCCAGCCTATGGAGTCACTTATCTCTTGTCTCATCAGCCACTCTAGGGGAATAGAGCCAAAAGGCATTGCTAAGTTACTCTTTTTTTTTTTTTTTAATCTTTCCTTTCTTCCTTCCTTCCTTCCTTCCTTCCTTCCTTCCTTCCTTCCTTCCTTCCTTCTTTCCTTCCTTCCTTCCTTCCTTCCTTCCTTCCTTCCTTCCTTCCTTCCTTCCTTCCTTCCTTCTTTCCTTCCTTCCTTCCTTCTTTCCTTCCTTTAACTTTTTAAAAATTATTTCTGAGAGAAAGAGACAGCATGACCAGGGAGGATCAGAGAGAGAGGAAGACACAGAATCTGAAGCAGACTCCAGGCTCTGAGCTAGCTGTCAGCACAGAGCCCAACATGGGGCTCAAACCCATGAACCGTGAGATCATGACCTGAGCCAAAGTTGGACACTCAACTGACTGAGCCACCCAGGTGCCCCTCTTTATTTATTTTTGAGAGAGAGAGAGAGAACACAAGTAGGGGATGTGCAGAGGCAGAGGGAGACACAATCTGCTGCAGGTTCCAGGCTGTGAGCTGTCAGCACAGAGCCCGACTCGGGGCTCAAACTCATGAACTATGAGATCATGATCTGAGCCGAAGTTGTACACTTAACCGACTGAGCCACCCAGGCGCCCCTATGTACTCTTAAACCAAAACAGGAAAAACTCTGTTGGGAAGTTCTTACAGAGGTGACCTGCGATAAAGTTGCTTGGGCAAATGCTGGTAGAGACTGGTTAACCGAGGTCTGATTTCTTTCTTCTCTCCTGCCACTTTTTTCTCTGCAGACAATGCTCTCACCTAAATGCTTCCTCATGGAAACCCACAGCACCCCACAAACATGTGATATCATTTTGACCTTACTATCTTTAATTTTTCCATAAAATTATATATTATGTTTGAAAATGTTTACCTTGGTGGTCTTTGTAACATGAGACCGGTCTGCTATGTTTAATCATGCTCTGTCTGAACGCGTTTCTCTTTCAAAATAATTTCACTGCAGCTTATGGACAAGTCTGCTTTGTTGTGTGAGGGTGAGTTCCGACAAGCTCTACTCTCCCCACACCCCCACCCCCTGCCACGAGAGAGTTTCCAAGCCTGGGTTTTGCAGTTTATATGGGTGCTTGGGGAGTGCTAGGGTACCTACCCGGCTGCTTCGGTGGTTTGCTGAAGTCCCAATTGTTTTCCACAGGAGTCAATCAAACACCCGAAATTAAAAGTGAGGATTTGATAAGGAACAAGGAGAGAGGAAATGAGGGAAGGAACGGAGGGAGGAAGAGAAAAAGTAGAGGAGACCATTCAAAAGGGAGAAAAGGAGAGAGAAAAAGAGAAAAAGAAAATGAGAGCAAGAGTGGACTCCAGAGGCAGGTTTTGTGTGTCCATCCTGGGCTGCGATATCTATCTGAGACCACATCAAGCCCATTCTCTGTACCGAGAGACTAAGATTAGACACCACTGTGGATATTCCAGTTTTAAAAGTGCGATGAGACGTGATAGCGATACCACATTAAACACATCTCCTATTGATCCCTTCTAACCTTGCAAAACGAGCTGTCTGCGATAAGTACCTTTTACTGCAGCCTGGCTGATGGGGCCGCAGATGGTGGCTGCGGGGCTGAATTTCCTCGGAGGTCAGCAGACGGGGCAAGTGGGAGGTGACCGGGGAGCGGCTTCTGGCCGAGGGACCACTTACCCTCCTTGCCCTCAAATGCAGCTCGAGGACACATGTCTGGGGAAGTCTGTCTCATGGAGACATTAAATCAAGCCTGACTACCTCGCTGCCCACTGCATAGCCAGCCACGTGTAGTGTGCGGCTCAGTGAAAACAGGGAATTCAGAACAGAAGGATGTGATTCACGGTGTGTCAGGCTGATCTTTCTCAACGCTTATTTTTCTCGTAGTTAGGGTTTTGTTTCAAATTTAAAAAATCGAAGTAAGTTATTTCATCTACTCTTCTCGAATGTGCCTGCTTTAACAACTTTGTCCTTATGATTCTGGTCTCCATGTGCTGATGGGGGACACGGGGCAGGGTAGGGACAGAGATGCTTTGCCATTTCTGAGAATGGCATCGATGCAGTGCAGGGATCCCATGGTCTGGGCAAGTGGGAAGGAAGCCCCTGCTTAAGCCAGTCACCAGGAATGAGCCCCCATTTACCATTTGCAAGACCTCGGGCTAGTGTTTTGAAGGACCTGCTTTTGCCACTGGAAAATGGGATGGTAAGACCTGGGGTAAGAATTAGCAGTTAAGGGAAGCCTGGGTGGCTCAGTCTGTTGAGCAACCAACTCTCGATTTCGGTTCTAGTGGTGATCCCAGGGTTGTGAGATTGAGCCCCGCATGAGACTATGTGCTAACACAGAGCCTGCTTGGAATTCGCTCTCTTCCTGCCTGCAACTCCCCCACATAAGCACTCTCTTTCTCTCTTTCTCTCTGTCTCTGTCTCCTCTCTCAATAAACCCAAAAAAAAAAAAAAAGAAATATTTGGGGGTACCTGGTTGGCTCAGTTGGTTAAGCATCTGACTCTAGGTTTTGTCTCAGGTCGTGATCTCAATTTCATCAGTTCAAGCCCCACAATGGGCTGTGCTGACAATACAGAGCCTGCTCAGGGTTCTCTTTCTCTCTCTCTCTCTCTCTTTCCCTTTTTCTCTGCCTCTCCCCTGCTCACACTGTCTCTCTGTTTCTCTCAAATATAGGTAAATAAACTTTAAAAAATTTCAAACAAAGAATTAGCAGTTAAAATATATAGTATATAGTATGTCCTCATCAGAAGGTGGCTATTATTTATTTTTTCCTGTTATTATTATTGCTAATATTACAATAAGTTGAATTTTCTCCTGCTAGGTTAGATGGTATCCCCCTTTGTGGAGAATAATCTGGATTTGCAGAGGGAACCAAATTCACCTCAGAGGAGACAAGAGGAATCAGCTACTAGCTTGGGGGTATTTGGAGAGCACTGGGAAGTTCCCAATACCTCCATCCTATGCTGGCTTCTCTTGGTGCCCAGAATCCCTCCCACCATCTCTTAGGTTAACACAGGATGCTCTGGTTTACCCCTGGGATGGGGTCTGGGGAGAGGTCAGTACCACTGGTTTGTAAAGTGTGAGAAGCATGGGGCACGTCTGTCTGGTATGTTTCTCACCCAATATGCATATGCACTGAATGAATGAATGAATGAATGAAGTCCTAGAGTATCTTTCTCATCAGGCTTCCTCCTCAGCATGCTCAGCTGAAGGCTTTGCACAGGAAGCAATCTGGAACTGCTCGCTGCATTTGTTAAGTGGATTCATAATTCATAAAAACGTGTCTCATGAAGAGTAGGTAGGAAGAATGTCAGGAGATGTCCGTGACATCGGGGACCTTTTGGATGGACACTTTGGGATTGGGATTTGGATCAACCATGGAGGAAAGTGGGATGAGGGCACAAGGCAAAGGAAAAGAAGAAGAGGTAGGGCAGGTATCTCAAGAGCAAGGAGGTAGTGGCAGGCAGCTCGGAATCTGCAAAAGGGAGGGTGCGGTGCAAGTGGAGAGCGCACTCACGTGGGAGGGGGGTGCGTGTGCACCCACGAAGGTGTGAGGTGCAGTTGTGAGGTATGCACAGTAAAGGAGTGAAGTGTGTGTGTTGCAGAAGGAGTGTGTGTGTGTGAGTTCCTGTCTGCATGTACATGGATGTATGTTACGCGGGTTAGAGATGCATGGTGCCGTTGTGTGGGGCACACTGTGGTGCGGCTGTGTGGCTGCGTGAGGGTGTGTGTGCATGGGAGTATGTGGCACAGGCATGCAGTGTTTGTATGCCTGATGCCAGTGTGTATTACTTACGAATAGTGCAGGTGGTCAGAGTGATTCTGGTATGTGTGTGTGTGTGTGGTGAGTGTGCACGCGGTGCCTGTGTGTGGTGCAAGTATATGGTGCGCAGGTGTGGTGCAGGTGTGCCAGGTGCAGACGTGTGTAGATGTGTCCCGTTTTAGCACAGGCAGGAGTTAGAAGCATTGTATACCAGATGTCACAGGCCAGTGGTTCTCAAGGGTGGCCCCTACACCAGCCGCATCAGCGTTGCCTGGGAACTTGCTATCTTGGGTCTACCCCCCAGAATCACTGAATCAGGAGCCCTGGGGGTGGACTTGCAACCTGGGGTATTACAAACTGTCTGGAGGATTCTGACGCCAGCTCAGATATGAGCGCCTTTGCCATATATCCATGTTCCACTTGCTTCGAGCTTTCTCGTCATCACTGTAGAGGGTAGATTTCTCTTCTTCTATCCTGGCGATGAGATCTAGGCAGTTACTCCCACCCTGATAGAGGAAGGCCAGGAGTGGGGAGGCTGGATATCAGATGCTCTGTGCTAGGTGCTTGGTTGGCCATATCATCTTTTCTTTAAAATGGAATGACCCAGGGGCGCCTGGGTGGCTTAGTCGGTTAAGCGTCCGGCTTTCGCTTAGGTCATGATCTCGCGGTTCGTGGGTTCGAGCTCCGCGTCGGGCTCTGTGCTGACTGCCAGCTCAGAGCCTGGAGCCTATTTCAGAGTCTGTGTCTCCCTCTCTCTCTGACCCTCCCCTGCTCACGCTGTCTCTCTCTCTCTCCTAGAAATAAATAAAAATATTTATAAAAAAATAAAATAAAATGGAATGACCCTGACCACTCAAGGGTTCCTTTGGTCCCATAGAATTGGCTTACTGTGACTTGGGGAAATTGTGAGTGGGCATTGAAAGAAAAGAACCTTATTAAAATTGTGGTGCTACCACTACTAGATGTGAGAACTTGGGAAATTGATTTGTATTTCTGAGCCTCTAGTGCTTTACCTGTAGAATGGGAAGACTAATCTTACAGTGATATAAATTACAAAGATTAAATTAAACAGTCTATGTACATCGCCTGATGTCATGCTCACCACACTATTATTAGCCAATGAAGTGTCAGTTTCTTTTTTGAACACCTCTTTTGCTTGGCCAGAAACTTGAACAAATGAGCATCTTCTAGCTTCAGGGAATAGATTGATGAGATTATTGTTATGGCTTTCTAATTCCTCATCAGATGGTCATCGGACAGCTTTCCTGGGAGACAATCCAAGGAAAACTGGAAGTCCTCTCCCAGACCCAGAGTTTCCTGCTTTGTGCAAGATTTAGCCAATAGTGTTCAATCCATGTTCTATGTCTCCTATGAGATAAATGATGTTATTTTCAACAGCAATGTAGGAACCATAGATGCACACAAGAGTTAGACCATGAGCCCAGCCCTGCTCTGGCCACGTGATTTGGGACAAATCACTTAGACCTCTCTGAGACCCTGCTCCTTCCTTTGAAAAACAGGTTTGCAGCAATAAAAAGGCACCATGATAAATGTAAATCACCTATAAAATGCCGAGCCTACAATAAGAGCGTGGCCAATTATTTTTAAATGTACTGAATATTAAATAAATACTCCCAACACTTATTCCTCCCTTCTGCTCAACCTGGGTACCAGGTTCCCAGAGCGCCAGTGCCTCTGGAAATAACACCCGGTGTTGGAGTGTCTTGGGTTCTTCTGATTTGGGTTTGGCCTAATGTGGAAGCAGGCCTTTCTCCATTCTGATGCCCTTTAGTCTCCTGATGCAGATCAGAGTCCTGGAAGCCAGCTGAATCCTAGTTACTTAGTCCCCTGATTTTGCAGCGGAGGGAGGAAGCTGAAACCCAGAAGGGCAAGCGACAGGCTGTGGATTCCACACGTGCTCGGCAGAACCGAGATGAAGACCATTTATCCAACTTTTTAAGTCAATGACTCTCTACTTTTCGACTCTTCCACTGAGCCTCATGGAGAATAAAGAAACTTCTACTGAGTTCAAGTAGCTGGATGGCCCTGCCTTGAGCAAGCCACTGTTTCTCCTGGTGTTTGGGACCCTACCTATACATGGAGATGATACTTGTCTGTGAACCACTGAGGTTACGGGAAAAAGAGAAGTAGGCATAACTATTCCAGTTACCCGTTCTGGTGTTCAATAAGCTGATTCTGATTGGTCTACATCTGTTTTTTCAGTTCTTCTACTCTCTGTTTCCACGTTAATTCTCAGGTCTATATGCTAAAAAGTTTCTATCAAAGCCTTTAACAACTTAGGTTGAGGCTTAAAAACTGGTAGCTTTATTGTTGGCTTCTTAACAAAGACCTTTCTTTTTTTTTATATTTTTATTTCTAGGAGAGAGAGAGAGAGACAGCGTGAGCAGGGGAGGGTCAGAGAGAGAGGGAGACACAGACTCTGACATAGGCTTCAGGCTCTGAGCTGGCAGTCAGCACAGAGCCTGATGCGGGGCTCGAACCCACGAACCGCGAGATCATGACCTAAGCGAAAGTCGGACACTTAACCGACTAAGCCACCCAGGCGCCCCAATAAAGACCTTTCTTAATAGGGATCTACTTGGTTCGGAAGCTTGAAAGCATTCTCTGTTGTAGAGGCTGTGGGGCAATGGACCTTCTTGCTTATTATGGGTGGAAATGCATAATGGCACAGCCCCTATGGAGAGAATTTAGCAATCTTATATATCTATACCTTGTGGCTGATCCATTCAACTTCTAGGACAAGGATAAGGGAGCAAAAAAAAAAAAAAAAAAAAAGGAACACAAAAGCCTGTTAATGTGGCGTTCATTACAATAGAAAAAGACCAATGTTCTTCAGGAAGGGACCTGCTGAATAGGCCATGCTGCATCCACATAATGGAGTGGTTATTACATAGCTGCTTAAAGAAATAAAAGGCTGACTTTTATACTGTTATGGGGATATCTCTGGGATACATTGTGAAGTGCAAAAAGCAAAGTGAAGATGAGAACGTATGAATGATAGCCTTTATCTAAGAAATGGGACTATTTATCTTCTAGTACATTAAAGATATAGGACAAAAATAGGACAAAAACCTATTTTTAATGTATTAGAAGATAAATAGTCATTTCTTAGATAAAGGCTATCATTCATACATTCTCATCTTCACTTTGCTTTTTGCGGAGCACATGGACCCCAATGTTCACAGCAGCACTCTCAATAGGTAAAACATGGAAAGAGCCTAAGTGTCCATCAACAGACGAATGGATCAAGAAGATGTGGTTCATCTATACCATGGAATACTACATGGCAATGAGAAACAATGAAATCTGGCCACGTGTAGCAACATGGATGGACCTTGAGGGTGTTATGCTGAGTGAAATAAGTCAGTCAGAGAAGGACAAATATCATATGTTTGCACGTATAGGAGGATTAGGAGGAACTTAACAGAGGACCAAGGGGGAGAAGAAGAGGGGAAATGGTGGGGGAAAGGGAGGGAGGCAAACCATGAGAGACTCTTGAATGCTGACAAAAACTGAGGACTGATGGATGTGGGGGGGAGGGGGGGATGGGCATGGAGGAGGGCACTTGTGGGGATGAGCACTGGGTGTTATGTGGAAACTAATTTGACAATAAACTATTTGTAAAAAAAAAAATAGGACAAAAACCAATGATTAATCAAAGTGGTTAATTATAAGAGAAGTAGGAAACAGAGTGGAAGCAATATGTTTGGAAGCTAGATTTAAAAAAAAATTTTTTTATACTTTATTTTTGAGACAGAGACAGAGCATGAGTGGGGGAGGGGCAGAGAGAGAGGGAGACACAGAATCTGAAACTGGCTCCAGGGTCTGGGCTGCCAGTACAGAACCTGATACAGGGCTCAAACCCACAAACCGTGAGATCATGACCTGAGTTGAAGTTGGACACCTAACTGACTGAGCCACCCAGGCACCCCTGAAGCTAGATTTTTAAAAATTAGCTTGTTCTATACATTTAGGAGAATGCAAAACTTTTTTACAAAATTGTAGAACAACAGCTAAAGAAAGTAATCCTTTCATTCAAAAACAAAATCAAATTAGACAAATTAATCTGATGAGAAGGAATTATTTCAAATGATTTTTAAAAGTTTTAAATTTTTATTTATTTTGAAAGAAAGATAGAAAGCAAGTGGGGAGATGGACAGAGAGGGAGAGAGACAGAATCCCAAGCAGGCTCCATGCTGTCAGGACAGAGTCTGATGTGGGACTCGAACTCATGAACCATGAGATTACGACCTGCGTGAAGTCAAGAGTTGGACGCTTAACTGACTAAGCCATGCAGGGGCCCTGGAATTATTTCAAATATTTTCAACCTTCATTTATTTGGTTATATAACTGCAGCGTCCTAAGAACAAGAAAAAAAAAAAAACCTGGCAAATCTTAAATTGCTTTGAGAGTAATCATATTGTCCATAATATGTTGGTAGGGTTATTCTGAAGGTTTTTGTACATAAATTAACATAAAGCATATAACACTATATTAATGTTATAAAGAACCAAGCTTTTTGATATCAGAGAAAAAAATAATCAAATAGAAAATCAAAGAAATGAATTAAAAACCTGTAACCCTAAGCTTGAATTGGAAATATCAGTGTGAACTCCTGATGTATTTCTCTTAGAAATATTTTCAGGCTTTGTCCACTGGAAAGACTGAGAAGCAATAACACTTGCAAAAGCAAGGATCTTCTTAGCACCCAAACCCCAGTCTCCAACTGCATTTCTCATGGAAAGGAACCAGGGTGCCTTGCAAAAGTGGTTCATTTAAGGTTGGGGCGGGAAATGTTCAAGATGAACCGGTAACATATTATCACGTTGGAAAGCAAGGAAACTGCCCAAGGCCGTTGGGCTGTGACAAAAAGTTCAAAACATACAGGAGCCAAAATGCAAAGGCTCCTACTGGCCAAAGACGAAACAGCCATATCCGAGGATGGATATAAAAAGAACAGTATCTGCAATGTGTCCAAACATATGGCATCTGTTAAAATCATGCATCCGTAACAACATTTACAAAGCTTATGGGCTCCCTCGTAAGATGCTAGGGAACCAGCTCAACATTCTGAAAACTGGCACATAAAGGAATAGAACCAAACATTTCACTTTCCCTTCTGAGTGGGGCTGTGTACCTTGGGATAACGAAATAGTCGAGGAAGTAAATTTCTTCTTCCTTAGTAGAATTCCAATTTATAGATAAAGAACTAGTGGGGAGCTGGCATACCACCAGCCCGCAATCCTTAATGAAATGATGGATCTATGCTCCTGAGTGTGGGATTGTGTTTGTGTTGGTGAAATCTTTCTCACGGGTATTAGTTTTGTGATTCCTATCAGTAATTGTGAAATGAAAAGTTGTCTTCTATTATGGAAATTGCAGGGAACAAGAGGGGGCGGTAGGTTTGGAGCTGGGACATTCACCCGTTGCGTCAACTTACCTCCTGCAACTATTTGTGAAGTCTCGCCAAGTCAGAGGTGGGGACATTCTAAGACATGCCTCTGTTTTCTGGGAACACAGTGATCATGGTGGCTGCCTGCCTTTTCTTCCTATGATAAGTTGCTAATTCCCTGACACTTTCTCAGATGTTTCATAGCTTTATCTAGGCCGTCGAGAAGGAAGCTTTCCAGGGTTTATTGTGGTTTAAATAAAACCACTCTTATTAAATCTTAAAGCAGATTAAATTAACCTGGACATATTTTACAACCTTATGTCACTCATCTGTGGTCAAGAAATTGACAAGGTCTTCTTAATATTGTGAATGAACTCTCTCTCTCTTTCTCATTTTCTGAAATACTCAGTTCCTCTGATGGCACCATTGACCAAACTAAGACAGTACTGAGTTTTCCATTCTGCTCTATGCAACTTTCCCCTTACCTGCTAATTTGCAAAAAATCCACACCATAGTCGTAAGAGGGTACATCTATACCATGCTCTTAACAAGGTGCAATGCGTCAGGAAGATAGGAGCTACCTCTGGCCCAGAATATCTGGCTCCAAAATTGCACCCCCCACCCCTCCCCACTGTCACCACCAGCTCAGCTCAGCCGGGCATGTTCCTTTCTGATGAATCAGTACAAATCTGCCAGTATAATCATCTTGCTTTCCCTTGAAACTTTGGGAACAAATTGGGTACATGGTTTTCCCACCCACAGTCCTCAATAATTATCCTATTTCTGCCTATTTTTATTTTTCAGAGGCTTCTGAGAGACTTAAGAGGTGGTTTCTTAAACTGAATAGCAGCTGGGAAAAAAAGATGAGTCGATGTCGGTTGTGGGTATGGTAACCATTTTGTTCTCTGCCAGACTTTGTTACTGTTGTTGTAATAAAGAAGAAAATTAGTTGTTCACTTGTTTCAATGACTTCAGACTCTTTCATGGCAACTGTCTGCATGAGAAAGGTTAGGGCTTTCAAGATTTTTTTTCTGTAAAAACATCATTTTTTTCCCCTGAAAAACATGGTCAATTGATGGCATTATCATTGTGCTACTTACAACAACAAAAAAAAACATTAGAAGAAAGACATTTCTACGGCTTAATATTTTACATTTTTCGTCCATTTTGTACTGTCCTTTGAACACATGCTTGAATTCTTTTCTTTTCTATGAATGTGCAGTGTCTTTCACTTTAATCATTGGCCTTAGCCATTTATTATCTGAGTTTCCCATTTGAGTGAAATCACTGGACCTTATAAGTTTGGTTGGTTTTCATGTTGTTCTTCGCAGGTAAAAACTCATGTTTGAACTCTGAAGTGCTGTCTACACTTTATTAATTTGCTTCCTTACTTGTAAGTGTTATTGATAATCGAGTTCTTTAGAATATTGGAAGATAGCTACTTGGATATTATAGTCTTAGATTGTGTGTGATAGGTCATGGGAAGAGTCTGCCTTATTACAGACGTGTTCACAAATTGGTATGCACTGTGGAGAGACGTGTAAAAGTCTCATTGGTGGTTAGCACGATGGACTACAGGGTGAAGATTGGAGAGAACTCAGAATGATTAGGAGTGGACGAGTCCTGGAAACACTTGAGTGTCTGGGTGAAATGCTTGTCGACACTGATCTGGGTAGAGGGAGCAGAGCATCTTGGAGCCAGGTTCAATATGCCGCACCCATCGCTTGTTGGGTGCCAGACCCTGGGAGCTGCTTCACCTTCCAGGACCTGTTTCTTCAGCGTCAAATGGGACAATCATAACACCCACCTGATTGGGTTGTTATACTATTAAATGAGCCAATAGCTAATCCTCTGCCTGTGCCTAGAACATGGTGTTTGTTCAATAAATTAAAATATTACATTTCAGAAATGGAATGCCTGGTCAATCATAGATCTTAACTGCTCTGTATTTATGACATAAAACAAAGAGAAGAAGGTGATTGCCTTCTGTCTTGGAAAAAATTGTAAGCAAAACTGCCAGATTCTTAGACTGTCAGGGTGAATAAGTTTAATAAGCCATTTGGATTCCTCAGAGAGCAGCCTGGAGTAAGGACAAAAGGTGGGAATGAGGAGTGGTCCCTGAGATATCCCGAACTCTCTGACCTCATTTTCAACAGAGGGAAGAGGTAACAGCTAACACGGCAGATGGGTGGGGGATGGGTGGGGCTGCATATTCAGCTGAGAGGTCCCTCTCCCCACCCCAGGACATCACAGTCCTTTAATCTGGTTGTGCACAGCCTCCACGACACAGAAAGTAGAACTGTTTCGATTTAGCACTGAGCTGGGAAGAAAAAAACAGATCAGCTACAGTCTCAGGCACATATGAGAAATAGGGTGAATTTCACGTGCGATACAAGAATGGAAGGAAGGAAAATAAAGAAAGGGAGAAAGACAGAGAGGAAGGAAGAAAGGAAGGGAAAAAGAAAAGGAAACAAAAGGAGAAAAAGACTGAATGCAAATCACTAGGGGAAGACAGGGTATTGTTTTACTACTGAGGCTCACCAGGGTCTATTAGAAAAATTGCCATTTCAGTCATCTGGGTGGCTCAGTCAGTTAGCACCTGACTCTTCAGCTCAGGTCATGATCACCGTCCATAGGTTCGAGCCCCACATCAGGCTGTGTGCTGAGAGTGTGGAGCTGCTTAGGATTCTCTCTCCCTCTCTCTCTTCCCCTCCCCTACTTACGTGTGCTCTCTTTCTCAACAAATAAATACAATTAAAAAATGCCATTGAGAAGGTCTATTTTGGCCTCTAAAAATTATTTTCCAAGAAACAGATGCAAAGGGGAGTAAGCACTGGCTTCACGTGGCTTTTCTGGGTGGAGATATTTTATTTTCTTTTTATTCAATTGATGTAAAGAGTTAGCTCTGAAAAGAAGGCAGAAGGAAAAACTGGAGAAAATTCAGTGTGGACCTTGTTTCTAAGCAGGAGTTTAGGTGTAAGTGGTGACTTCTCCTCCTGCACAATTTTGAGGCCACAGAACCACAAAGTGCGATAGTTCCCAGAAATGGGACTTGCATTCTCTAACCAGGAACCAAATTATAAACTTCACCAGGTAAAGGAAAGATGCAACTCTTGGGGCAGACTTGGCCATTATCTAAACCTAAATGAAGAATTGATGCCATCAGGCGTTGAAAAAGAGACTGAGTTCGATTATCATGTTTGGCTCTGATGACAATGACCTACTTATAAGTAACAATATTAGAATAGGTTATTAGAATTTTAGTCTGCTGTTGCCTTTTAAAATTTTGAATGTGTTTATATAATTAAAAATCCTTGTAAGGATTTTGGAAATTGCCAGTATACATTGACATGTCTCCTTGTGTACCTTTGTCTTTGGCTCAGTTTGCGAAGAAGTCATATGGAAGCATGGTATGACTTTAAAAAAATCTAGAAATTCTGCAGAAGCATTATGAGATAAAATATAGGATGCCCAGTTAAATTTGCATTTCTGATAAACAACAAATGATTTTTCTTAATGCAAATGCATGCAAACATTGCATGGGGCATCCTAAAAATTACTCATTATTGGTCTGCCATTTACATTTAACAGAGTTTGCTAAATCTGGCAACCCTATTCTGGAAAGGTGACGTGGGATATTAGTTATTTAGTCCTTTGGAGAACACTTGCTTGGTTTTTAAAAAAAATTTTGTTTTTGAGTATAGTTGGCACCCAATGTTATTAGTTTCAGGTGTACAACATAGCAATTCCACGACCACAGCTCAGCGCAAGTGTGGGTACCATCTGTCAGGCGAAGTTATTCCGTTATCATTGATTGCATTTCTCATGCTGTGCTTTTCATTCCTGTGACTTATTCCTTCTGTAACTGGAAGCCTGTCTCTCTCATTCCCCTTCATCCATTCTCCGACTCCTTCTCTGGCTACTGTGCTTCCCCTTCATCCATTAAGCCTGCTTTTGTGATTTGACCACTCTGCAATAACTTCTAGCCTGCTAGACATTCCTGCCCGGGGAACATGTCTGTTTATGACGCAGCCTCCCAAATGTTCATGTAGCCACAAGTGGCTCAGGCATCTTGTTAAAATCCAAATTCTGACTCAGGAGGCCTGGGATGGGGCCCGGGACTATGCATTTTAACAGCTCCAGGTAATACCAATGCTGCTGACCTTTGGACCGAACTTCGAGAAAGGTATTTACACCTGAGTTCTCATTTTCAACGAAACAGAAGTAAAACTATCATGAAATTTTGTTTTACACTCCTTCTGTTTTTGCGGATTCTTTTTTCTATTTTTTAAGCCAGAAAATGCTAAATGTTATGCATTTTGTTAATGGAAGAAAAATGCATTAGGTTGTGAGAAAATTCTGGAAAGGCACATGTTCCAGGAATTGGTCATTAGATTGTTCATCCGTTCATATTTCTGGAAGGACCAGAAGCGTCATTAGAGAAATCACATGATTGTACTTGGTTAACAGGCTGTGCTGGGGGCGTACTTGGTTAACAGGCTGTGCTGGGGGCCAAGTCCCTAAATGTGTCTGTTGTTAAGTATGAAAACCTGTTTGAAGTGATTTTTTTTTTTTTAATAACACCGAACTCTGTCAGGGAAAAGCATGTTGCAATGATTTCAACATCTGCATAGAAAGGCTCAAAGGTCCTTTTAAAATGAAAATCCCAGATTAACAGCTGAACCTTTGGGTTGCTGGGTATTTTGAGCCTTAGAAACGCAAGACCCGAATTAAAGAGGCGAGTGCTTGTGCATCAGGAGGGCACTCACTCTTCTCACCAGCGCTCACACCTCTTTCTCATCCCTTGCCCGACTCTCAGCGGGCTCCGCGCCTTTGCGGGATGCAAGACAGTCAGATTAAATCATCTCTATGTCGGAAGCTTTGTGTCTGCTCCCGACCCTGCCACCACTGTGCAGAGGGGCAGGCGGCCGAAGACGGTGTTGACAGGCTGTGTGTCTTGATGTGGCTTCTGTGTCAGACTGGGAGGGGAGGGACCGGGCTGGGAGGGGCTTGGGGAAAGGAAAAAGCTAGGCCACTCTTCTGGTGAAGTTTAATTGTTTAAGCTTTTGCTCTTAGAGGACATTTTTAAGAAACTGAGTCAGCTGAAGGAGGAGTTGAAACCGTGTTTCCTTTGACAGAGGTGAATGCCATCTCATTAGAGACCTGGTAGACTGGAGGTTTCAGAGGCTGGATTGTCTCTTTCCGGTACCTTTGAGACTAAAAATGAAGGTCTTCTATTCTCCTGAATGCACAGAAAACCTGTGGCAGAAGAGGCAATTAAAACATCACCTCCACAGTTAGATAATGATCGTATTGCATCAGTGATCATTTCCTGATTTTGATAACTGCACCGAGCTTGTGTAAGAGAATATCTTTCTCCTTAGGAAAAGACACACTGAAATATTTAGCAGAGCCATCTTGTCTGCAACGCACTCTCAAATGATTCATGAGGTAGAAAATGACAAAGCAAAAAAGATAAAATGGAGGTAGTTGGGAAATCTGGTGAAGGTATAAAGGAGTTTTGTAATTTTTCATGAGTTTCAAATGATTTTGGAATGGAGAGGAACCACCTCATGAGAATAGTGTTTGCCGGCCACTTCAGTGCCTTGTATGGTCTCCTCCCTTGAAGCCCGGAGCACATGGGCTTCCTGTCTTCACTGTTAGCACAGAGTCTGGCTGCCCAGTAGGACGTCTCCCGGCCTTTATGTCACTGTTCCTCTGTTGGCTGGTCAGACCCAAGAGATAGGGACTAGCCCTTGAACTCTCAGAAGTGAACACCAAGAAAGCAATCAGCAAACATTCTTTTTTTCTTGGTGGCGGGGGGTGGGGGGTGGGCGGTGATGTTCAACCAACCTTTCTTTTAGTTGAGATTTGCTTATGGAATGGGAAATCGCTAGGCAACAAATGGTTAATAGAATTATCTGAATTCACATGTGTGGCTCTACAGGCCAGCATCCTTTAGTTTCGAGCAGGGTGAATTCACATACATCTTTGTGGAAGAAATGTGCAATCTTCCAGCCTTCAGAAAACAGTGTTTTCAAAGAAGTTCCCACAAAGCAGAGTTCTGAACCACAGAGAGGGTAAGTGAATTGTTGATACGCAACATAAGGGGGCAGACGGGGAATGTACACCCAATTCTTCCCAGTTCATGCTTTTCCGTGATCCCAAGCAAGATACCTTGAATAACCTCCTCTCTCAGTGCAAAAAAATTCTTGAAATTCCTTGGTTTCAGTCCAGAACACTAATTTTTATTATTTTTTTGAAATGCTAAGAAGGAGCTTAAGATTTTTAAAAAGTCTGTAATATTAATTACTTAAGACAGTCTGTGAAGAGATCTGTTTTTAATTTTTTTTAAATGTTTATTTATTTTTGAGAGAGAGAGACAGAGACAGAGTGTAAGCTGGAGAGGGGCACACAGAGACAGAGATACAGAATCCACCAAAACAGGCTCCAGGCTCTGAGCTGTCAGCACAGAGCCCTGATGTGGGACTCGAACTCAAACTCACAAACTGCGAGATCATGACCTGAGCAGAAGTCAGATGCTTAACCAACTGAGCCACTCTGGCGCCTCTGAAGAGATTTTATTGCCAGAGACTATTTCCCACACATTCATTTGCATACCCCAAGCAGTAAAGAAAGCATTCTTCCTTTCTTGCCAAAACTGAGGTGGTCAAAATCAATCATCTTTGGGAATTTTTAACTTCAACGATCCCTGAGAACATGTAAATTCTAAGATCAATGGCTGTCCTTTCTTTGGGATAGAAAAATTCAATTCAGTTCAGAATTTTTTTTTTTCTTTTGCTAGAGAGTCTGTTTAGAGAATTCACTTTTGCCTTTTACAACTTTTTCTTTTTAAATAGTGGTTCATAATTCTGCTTTAGAGCTAGGTAAGTTGCTGCCATTTATATTTGTATTAAATTGTTATTGGTCTTTATTTATTTTTTTTTTTTGTGATGCTTTGTCTTCACTCCCAGAGATTTACCGCAACGTCTTAGTCAAACTTGATTTCCACTGAGAAAGAGCCCTTTATTGCCCAGAGCCCCATCTGCAGCTCCCTGTCCCCATTCGGGAGAGGGAGGGCAGGGCTGCCTTTAAGGCTGCCTGCCTGGGCAGAGCCTCCCTCTTAGTAGACAGGATGGACACTGGGAGGGGAGGGGGGGGGCAGAAGGACCAGGGAGCACTAAATAGCTCTCTAAGTGAGAACAATTAGTGATGTAAGTGTATTCTTGAAAATGAACTGCTTTGGGGCAAGATTACTTACAAGCACCATCATCGCTGCTAAAATCTCTATAAAGCATTCGTAGTTCTGAGAAGTCATATTCAGACAATACTTATTGGAATTCATAGATAGTGTTTCCTTTTGTACTCTTTGAAATTAGCTAATGTTCTGGTCACTCCAGAGCCTTTAAAAATGGTCCCAGTCCCAAGGGCTTTATAGAGGGGAAGTCTAGCAGTACGCACGCTGCAATTGTGTGGCTACTGGCAATGATTTATTTTCAGTAGGCATCACATCAGATCTTTTCTTTTATTCCCCTAAACCGGACATAGCATTAGCTTCTCCTTCATTTATCAACAAATAGCAGTGCTTTCAACATAACGAGAGCATTCACATTTGCAACATAATTGTTTAGTCCTGATCTAAATATATAATTTAACTTTTAGAACATGCAATTTTCTCCCATAGGATTTATGGAACTTGCCAAATTTCATATTTATGAGGCTGGGAGGGTAAAGAGGTGGTTGGTAATTTCTAATCAGGTACTGACAGAGAAGTCATGGACGGATTGTTAATATTACTTGTACCTCTTTACGTAAAGGAAATAGATCTCATAGTCCAAGTAAAATAAATGAAGATGGAGGGGTTCCTGGGTTTTGAGGGAAAAAAAATTACTGAAATACTGACGTTTGCAGCTTTAATGTAAAGTTTTGACCTTTTATTTTTGTTATATTTAAATACAGGATTTTATAAAATAAAATGAAGCTTGAAACATCTTTCAAAATCTTTCAATGATTGGGCAGTGGTATAGAAGGAACTTCCATTGCTTTTCATGTGTGGGAGATACACACACCTCTTGATAATTACATTCATTCAAAATTTTCCGTGAACCTCTCAAAGGGCTGAAATACCTTTGTGACTTACGAGGTGCTTCGGACTATGTACTAGAAATAAAATCTATACAAACCTCTTGATAAGGCACTCTGCTCAAAATGTTTCTGGTGTTTGGTTTTTTTTTTCCTAAATATGGCTTTATTTTAATGCCAGTGTAGTGAACACACAGTGTTATATTAGTTTCAGGTGAACAATATAGTGAGTCAACACTTTCACATGACACTTGGTGCCCATCACAACAAGTGCAACCCTTAATCCCTCCCCCCTTCCCTCTGGCAACCAGGAGTTTGTTTTCTATAGTTAAGAGTCTGTTTCTTGGTTTGCCTTTCTCTCTCTCTGTCTCTTTAACTTTGTTTGTTTTGTTTCTTCATCAAAGCACTTCTAAAGTGCTTCTTTAAACCTTCCCAAGTCCTCAATATTATATTTTTGAATATTATGATAGTCATTTCATTTTTAATATGTTACATAATTCATACTTCACTAGTTGTTCGATACTTTATTATAAATTGACTGGCAGACGAAAAGAGCATGTGAATACTTGCTAGACAGTATTGCACCTTCCAAAAAAGTCTTGGCTCCATTGTAGACAAAACTCTGCCAGTTCTTTTTATGTTTTTAATTAAAAAAAGGTTAACATTTATTCATTTTTGAGAGAGAGTGAGAGACAGAGCGTGAGTTGGGGAGGGACAGAGAGAGGGAGATACAGACTCTGAAGCAGGCTCCAGGCTCTGAGCTAGCTGTCAGCACAGAGCCTGACACGGAGCTCGAACTTGTGAACTGCGAGATCATGACGTGAGCCGAAGTCGGATGTTTAACCAACTGAACCACCCAGGTGCCCCAAAACTCTGTCAGCTCTTAAACACATCACTGTGACCATCGTTAAGGCATGGCCAGGGTGCTGTCAGGGGCCCACATGAGAGCCAGGAGGAGTGGGGTCAATTTCAGCCTACGTACTTGGTCTGACAGTGGGCAAAGGTGGTTTGCAAAGAAAACTCGGTGCATTATAACAACAGGGAAATGCATGCTGCTATAGGTTCAAACCTTGTCTCCCTCTAAAATTCATAAGCTGAGGCCCTAATTCCCAATGTAATGGCATTAGGAGGTGGGGGGTAGGGGTTTTAGGTTATGATTAGGTCATGAGGATGGAGCCCTGAAGGTTAGTAGCCTTCTAAGAGACACAAGAGAGATCATCTCTCTCCCCGACCTGTAAGGACACAGCAACAGGTGGCCATCTACGGAGCGGGAAGAGGGCCCCCACCAGGTGCTGAATCTGCTGGCACCTTGATGGACTTCGCAGTCTTCGGAACTGTGAGGAAAACATGTTGCCCAAGCCTCCCCCCTCCCCAGTTTGACACTTGTAAAGCGCCCCTCGCAGGTGGAGTCAGGTGCCAAGGAGGCGAAGCCAACAGATGTCCACTTGGTCAGGAAAAGTTTTGTCACAACTTACCTAACATTTGTTCACCACCACACAAACGCACATGTTTTAAAGATATTTTTGTGTGTTTCCCATGAGTGCACTTCGGAGTATCAGTGACATTTTCCCTTTACTGAACTAGAAACCTGAAGGTGAAAGGACTTGTTTGAGCCAAACTGAATCTGCAGCCAAAACAAGACTGGTTTTGTGAGGTCCCTTTGGGTTCTCTGTCTCCAAGGGTCAAACGCTTCCTTTGAGTTCTGAGTCTTGCAAAATTCCACGCCTCACCTTATTCAGCCATTATTGCCTCCTGTCTAAGATCTCACCCTGCTTACCAAGAAGGGTCCTTTAGAGCGGAAACCATGTATTGGATTTCTTTGTTCCCCATTACACATGGCTTGGCATGCAAAAGACACCAAATAAATTCTTGGTTGCATAATTTTTGGAAATTGGAAAAACATTCTCTAATATGCTAGTGAAAGTTACATTGTAAGAGATGAGATTGTACAATTTTCTCGCACATCAGAAAGTAGTTCAAACCCAAGTTCAAAGACGACCAAGTCTTCCGGTGACTAAATTAAAGGCTGTCCTATTTCTATTTGATACGAAGTATTTTTTAAGTTTATTTTTTATTTTGAGAGTGACAGACACAGTGTGTTTGGAGGGAGTGTCAGGGGGTGGGGGGAGAGAGAGAGAGAGAGAGAGAGAGAGAGCGAGAACCCCAACCTGGCTCTGCACTGCCAGCACAGAGCCCAGTGTGGGGCTCGAACTCATGAACAGTGAGATCATGACCTGAGCCAAAACCAAGAGTCGGAAGCTGAACTGACTAAGCCACCCAGGTACCATGATATTTTAATACATGGTATTTAATACAAGGTATTTTAAATATCCAATTTCAACGAATGCTGTATTGAGTTCTGAGTATACATTTTATGAATGACTTTGGAAGCTGGGTAAGGAAACAGGAGCACCTTCCCGTATAAGGTGACAAGGTGTCAGTGCCCCATCCAACTCCCACAGGGACGTGTTGGTGCCTGAACACATGGCTACCCCCAGCATCTCACCAACATTGTCAATAACACAGTTTTTGAGCACTGACCATATAATGAACTGATAAAGAGGGATAAAGCTGTGACTAAGAAGTTTATAATCTAAGTAGAAAAGGGATAAGCACAGAAGCACTTATATTATGTTTCCCAGGTAGGGGGAAGAATAAAACGTGTGTCCTCAGAGCAAAGACCCAGCTCAACAGGTCAAAAACCCAGCTCTTCAAAGCTGGATGAGAGCACCTCTCCAGAAGAAACAGCAGGGATGTCTCACGCCCGAGGAAACAGAAAACTCAGCTTTCTCCCTGGCAGGAATTCCTTGGTTGATTCCTCGCTCCTGTATCAGGATCAGGGGCCTAATTAAGAGTTTGAGGAGCCTCAGTTTCCAAAGAGGACTTGTAATTGCCAACATGGTTGACCCCACATCACATCGGTCTGAGGGCACACAGGGGGCTAAACTCCCATCGGATGGCTTTCCAGCACTGCTGTAACCAAGTCCCACAAACTGGGTGGCTGAAATAACTGAAATGTATTGTCCCACACTTCTGGAGTGTGGAAGTCCATCAAGGTGTTGGTGGGATTGAACCCTTCTGCGGCTGTGAGGAAGAGTGTGTTCCATGCCGTCCCCCCAGCTTCTGGTGGGTCGCTGGCAATCTGCTTTATTAGGTGCGTCACTTCAGTCTCTCACGTATTCTCCCTGTGTGCCAGTCTGTGTCCAAATGTTCCCCTTTTATGAGGATGTCCGTCATGTTGGATCAGGGTTCACCAACTCTAGTGTCATCCTATCTTAACTGATTACATCTGCAATGACCCTATTTCCAGATAAGATCACATCCTGAGGTATTAGGGTGTTAGGACTTCAACATATGGATTTTTGGGGAACCCCAGTCAACCCGTGACAATAGCAAAAACCCAGATTTTGCTATCACCAACCCCTGCCACAGGGGAGATTGCCCAGTGCTCTGGTCCTGCTAATACCCCCTCCCAGGCATTTCCAAGTGAATGGTGGTGTTCCCAGATACACCAGTCACTACCGCTTGCTCATGCCTGCCACTTTGCCTGGACACAGCTGGCTCTTGTAGACACCAGAACCTGTGCTGTGGGACCCTCAGTCTGTGACCTTCTTTGTTCACCCCACACCTGTATGCCCCTTGTTCTGGACAAAACAGACAACTAAATTGATCTGATCATCTTCTTCACAGGAGCCAAGTACACTGATTAGTGCTATAGCCTGACAAGGGGCAGGGGTGGATATTTGCACTTTGGATGAAGAAAAGGCAGTGACGAACAGATGTCAGTCTCTATCAGAGGGCTTTTATGCCATGATGGTCCCTGTGGTGAGAGTGTGTGTGCTCACGTGCACGCATGTGCCTTTATGGGCAAGTGTATGCCTGTGTGTGTGACATGCACACTGCATGTTCTTTGGGGGCTTTTCCTCACATTTCTAGTCTAAGGGTGTCACTTCTGGCCCCGTTTAGCATCGTGGTTTTCATATATTTTTAGCCGGTGAACCCTCCCTCCAGATGGAATCTTCAGATGTGAGTGAACAGCTTGACAGAAGCCCAGGCTGAAATCATCTCACTTTCAAGGCTGGATTCTCCACTTACCAGCTGTGTGAGCAAGGTCTGTTTACCTGTGCCTTGGTTTCCTCATCTTCAACGTGGAGAAAACATTGTACTTAGCTAACAGTGTTATTCTAAGAGGGTTAATGCATGTTGTGTTTTTGGACACTGTCACCTAGAGCTTCTGGCTAGAGGGTAGGTGTGGAGCAAGGCCCCAGCTCTTCAGATGGGTTCTCTCCCTCCTTTGGAGATGCCCTTGCATCCCCCTCTAGAAATCCCACAGAATCAACGACGCCTCATCTAGAAGGTACCAAGAAGTGACTAATCCCATAACTGCTTCCATCCAATAAAAAAACATAGCAAGTATTGTCCATAATAATCTATTTAGAAATAGGAACAAAAGTGGACTTTTCAACCTCAGTTGGATAATGAAATGCATTTTTTGACTTAGGAAGCTGTAGAAATTTAATGCGAACTCTCTTTTCCTATCTGATTTCACATCAGTCAAAGGATGTCTGAGGCAAATATCAACCTTTCAGTTTCCAGCAGGTGGACGGTGGTGTGCAGTGGATAGTGGTTCACACACGTTAGTGATGCCAGAACTCCCTGGATGGCTTGTGGGAGTCCGGATGGCTGAGCCTGCCCCCAGGATTCCTGATTCTGGCATTTCTCATGAGTTCTGGCGATGAAGAACGTGAAGTCCAAGGTGGGGGAGCAGTTGGGAGTTCATGCAAGAAGCATGGGCATGTTGAATTTTTATCAATTCTGAGGGACTCTGAGATCTCAGGTAAGAAGTGAAGTCTTTCTTTTTCTTTTTCTCAAGAATTATTCAGGGGCGCCTAGGTGGCTCAGTCAGTTGAGTGTCAGACTTCAGCTCAGGTTATGATCTTGTGGTTTGTGAACTCAGTCCCCACATAGGGCTCTGTGCTGACAACGCAGAGCCTGGAACCTACTTTGGATTCTGTGTCTCCCTCTCTCTCCACCCCTCCCCCACTCGTGCTCTGTCTGTCTCTCTCAAAAATAAGTGAACATTCATAAAAATGAATAAACAGGTATTTAAACAACAAATGTATGCACGATTCAGGAAATTTCCTTTTTGTTTCTCTTCTTCTCCACCAATCTGTTGACCTTTCCCTGATTAGTGTTAGCTGAAGACTTCTTCACTGTCAAGACCAGAAATTCAGTCGCTCCGAGGCGAAGCAACATGACACACCTGTGAAAGAACATGCCATCAAGGCACCAACAGCGATGCCATTTGGCTTTGCTGCGCTTCTTTGTTCCTTTCAGGACCAAATAACACCTTTTATTTATTTATTTATTTATTTATTTATTTATTTATTTATTTTTTCAGAATGGCTAAGAGCTGTTTGGTGGAGAGGAAAAACACATCAATGTTATTTAGCATTGTAGAGCAGCACTATTTATCAAGCAATCCAGGAGGCAGTTAGAGGGAAGATTGCAAGGTGAGGTGATATTGCCCTTTGCGAAACTGTCTTTACCTCACACTTGACAGATGTTTCAGATAGATGTGACGAGATGAACAAATCGCCAAGATGAAATCGAGGTAGCATCGCTCTTTAACACGCAGAGATGGTCTGATAAAAAAAAAAAAAAGGAAAGGAAAGGATAAACAGGAAAGGTGACCTGGCACACTCAGAATTAAAGAGACACCTAAATGGGTGACAAGGGCTCCCGATGAAGCTAGTTTATTTACTCTGTGCAGCTTGGAGGTTATGATCACAGCTCAGATTTGATACCGTGGTAATTAGGAGTCGAGATGGGACAGAAGGGATGCATGTGGCTCTAACCCGTTAGAGCAGGGACACTGGCGTGGAGCTGCTGGGGACAAGATGGCCCTGAGCCCGGTTTTACCTGCTGTGTTGCTGGGGCTGCAGATGAGCTCCTGGCAGCCCCCCGCAGGGGGGACCTTCTGGATAAAGGACCAAACACAGAGTGTGAGTGTGAGGGACAGACTCCACAGAGATGCTACTTCACCAACACAGAGACTCGGCTACAATTTAAAGAACAGGTTGTTCATAAACACAACCAGGCAGGAATGGTTCTCTTCTCAGTGTCTGAAAAATAGAGATTCCTACACCCATCTCAGACCTTCTGCATTGGATGTTGGGGACCGGATCCCTGGAAGTTGCATTATTTGCAAGCATTCCAGAGGACTCCGAAGCAATCCATTAGAAGCAAAGGTTTGGAAATCAAAGCTCCGGCGGAGGACTGAACTATGTCCTAAAACATCACAGAAATGATGCATCGATATACATGTATTTATTGATAAGGGCGCTCATTACCACTTATGGGGCTGTTTCATTTCAGCCATTTATAGACGCACTCAATTTGCACGAGAATGATCTCCAAACTACTTGGAAATAATTTCAAACTGGAAGTCAAGGTGCAGAAATAAAGAGAACATAGAGCACACATACACCCTTTCTTATATACAGCGTGCCCCATTTGCTTTATTACTTGTGCTCTGTCTCCACACACAGATATACGTGCACACATGTATATGCACACATGTGTGCACGCATGCGTACACATACACGCACATCCTTTTTTCTGAACTATCGGAGGGTAAGTTACATACATTGTGGCCCTTCCCTACATGGTGTGCACTTTCCTAAGAATGGGGATATTCTCTTAGATAACTATCACGCAGTTATCAACTTCGGTAATTTTCACATTGATAGTGTTTTATCTGATCTACTCTCTGTGTTCCAATTTTGTCAGTTGAGCAAATAATGTCCTTTAGATCATTTCCCCTCCAGTGCAGGATCTCTCTCTTTAGCCTCCCCAATTACTCTGAGATATCTCTGCAGGCTTTTTTCATATATATTTTTAAAAATTTTTAATGTTTTTTAAAAAAATTTTTTTGAGAAAGACAGTGGGAGCAGGGGAGGGTCAGAGAGAGAGGGAGAGACAGAATCTGAAGCAGGCTCCAGGCTCTGAGCTAGCTATCAGCACAGAGCCCGATGCAGGGCTCAAACCCATGAACTGTGAGATCATGACCTGAGCCAAAGCCAGATGCTCAACCGAATGAGTCACCCAGGTGCCCCTTTTCATATATTTTAGGACATTAATATTTTAAAGAATACCATCGCCCCATACCCCCATTCTCATGATAGAACATTTCTCATTTGGGGCTTCTCTGATGTTTCCTTGTGATTAGCTTCAGGTCATGCATTCCATGCTGAAATTCTGCACAGGGGACATTGTGTATGACTCAGGGTACCATATGTGGGGACCCTCAGTGGTCTTCTAGCCCAATGGTGATGTTAATATTAGTCATCTGGTAAAGGTTGTTTAATATTTTCACAAGTTAATTACTCTTCCTTTTTTCTCCCTTGCAACTAATGAATAGTGAGATGACATTTTCAGACGACACAAATATCTCGTTCTTCATCAAAAGTTCTCCCTAGATTTAGTATCCATCGATGATTTTTGCTTGATTGAGTCTTTACTAGGATAATCACAAAATGCTGATTTTCTGGGGCGCCTGGGTGGTTCAATCAGTTGAGTGACTGACTCTGGATTTAGGTTCAGGTCATGATCTCACAGTTTGTGAACTGGAGCCCCATGTCAGGCTCTGTGATGACAGTGTGGAGCCTGCCTGGGATTCTCTCTCTCCTTTTCTCTCTGCCCCTCCCCTGCTCATACTCTCTCTATTTCTTTCTCTCTTTCTCAAATTAAATAAATAATCCTTAAAATGCTGATTTTCTATTTCCTATACCCCTTCTTCATCTATCAGTCAGTCTCCATTCCTTCTCTCTGACTCATTTATCCCTTTATTATCAGCATGTATCATGAATTCCTATTTAGCAGTAGTTCACTACTCTACCTCATTATTCTGGTGTTCAAATTGTCCCTGATTTGGCTAGTGGTGACTTTGTCATTGAGACATGTCCCCATTATTTTTTGAGCACTTTTTTATTTTCTAGGTCATCTTGAACCTTTCTTGCCCCAGCCCTGGATTAGCTGTTTCTCTGAATATACTTGGTTCATTTTAGGGAATGAATCCAGACGATGGTATTAGATGTCAAAATCTGAATACTAGATGTGTTCACTGCTATTGAGGTGTCTGTTTCTGAGCCTTTTCAGGGGACCAAGATAGTAAATCCATGTGCATAAGTGCATGTGCAAGGAAATAGACATGCAAATATACCTATGTGGCACACGGCTTCTAGAAATAACCAGTTCATGTCAATACTCCTGATTCGAATCTATCCCCACAGATTTCTCTCTTGCTGTCTCCAATTACATAGTTGTATATTCCTCTTTCCGCAGTGAGAAACTTGGCTCCCATTGACATTTGCATATTTACACATTTGCTCAATTCTTTACCTGATCTAGAATAGGTATGGAGTTGCAGAATTCCACCGCAGGAAACTCACCTCCTAAAAAGTGGTCAGGATTTGTGTGCAGCTCTGCTGCCATCCGCCGTAGCCAGAACTGAGGTTCTATAATCACGTGCTGCGCTTACACGGTCCTTGAACTTCCTCCCTCCTCTTTCCTTTTTTTCATTACCAATTTCTCCCTTTCTCCTACCTCCTCCTTCATCACGGTGTGGCATTCATTTAAAATTATCTTCACTTTTTGCTTTCAGTTTGCTTCCAATTTCAGCTTTTGTTCTCCTTCCCACTGGGACTGATTCCATTTTATTTTTTGAGCATTAACAGACCATTAACAGGTGTTCAAAAGTAACATATACCAGGAGATTTACTCCTAACAGACCACTGCCTCCTGTATGCCTTCCTTTCTCCCACCTTCTTCCTCTTGTAAGTAACCCTTCTTTATGGTTTCCTGCCTTCTCCTTCCTGTGTTTCTTTTTGTAAAAATAAGCTGATCTACATACGTTTTCCTATTTTCCCTTCTTCCCACACAATAGGTAGCAGACTATTTGTGCCCCTTCATGCTTGCCGGAATTCACGAGACTTTTATTTTAGTCTGTGTTCCTTCCCAGATGAGTTGTGGGCCCTCCAATCTCAATTTTTTCATCTGCTGAATGTGAGCATTTAAAAAACTCTGTATTTCTCTTCTCTCTCACGGCAAGAAAGTTTGCTATGAAATACATAGACTTTTCCTCTTCTTATGCATTATAAATTTAGAAATGTGTCTTTAGAACAACAAATTAAAAAAAAAAAAAAAAAAAGCCCAAACTGACCCTTTGGAGAAGAGAAGAGGATGGATAAAGGCAAGACTGACCCGAGCTCTTCTGTAGCACAGAGAGTGTTTCTAACACTTTCTGCGTCAAACTGTTTCTAACACTCAGCTGAGCTGTTTCTCCTGGCCCCTTCGAGGAGTGTATGTATTTTATTTATAAAAACAGCATATATTTAAGGTGTGCAGTGTGATGATTTGATGTACACGTACGCTGTGAAATGATTACTGTCACACCTTTCGATATACATACATACTCAATGGGAAAACAGCATTTTTGTTTTCATTTATGAAAGCTTTTCAGCAAGCCGGTGTAGACCAATCTGCTCCTTGCCAGAGCCTCTTGGAAGCAGCACTCGATTGGCTGCTCCCTTCTTCTCACTGATCTGAGGGTTGCTATAGCTGCTTGTAGCAATTAGACCGTGTTGTGTGCAGAGACGTGAGTGTTGACTGAACCAATTAAAAGATCAATTAGCACAGCACAAGTGCTTTAGAGAAGTAGTTTTTCTATGACGCAGAGCAGGTTTGCCTCAGAGCGTGGAGCTACAAGTGAATCCAACCTTCAGGAAGATGGAGTCCTTATTCTGGACTCTTTTAACATGTATATCTTTAAAAAAATTTTCTTAACATTTGTTCATTTTTGAGAGACATATAGAGTAAGAGTAGGGGAGGGGCAGAGAGAGAGGGAGACACAGAATCCCTTGCAGGCTCCAGGCTCTGAGTTGTCAGCACAGAGCCCGATGCCGGGCTCGAACCCAGGAGTGGTGAGATCATGACCTGAGCCGAAGTCAGACACTCAATGGACTGAGTCACCCAGGAGCCCCTGGTTTGGATTTCTTATTGCTGTTTTTGTAACTAAAAAAACAATCTCAGCTTTAGTTTTCCTTCTTATATTGGAATCTTGGCAATTCCACAAGCTATATACAAAACTTTGTGTGTGACAATCTTATGACATAGATTTTACAGGCCCATGAGATGGCACAAAGATGGAATACACTGAATTTTCAGATTTCTGAAGTGCATAACTCAGGGAGGGGGTCTTCTCAGCAGGTGATAAATAAAAACTGGCTCCAGGAGAGTTTGTCAACGTGTAAAGTCTTACAAACCTTTATTCAACAAGTACTTAGACAATTGATGGATAGTAGAAGGTGATATGCGTGAAGCCAAGACAAACTTCCTGCATTTTGGTGATTTATATTCTAGTTGGAGAGACTAGGGCTTGTTATGTTAGTTATGATGGTGCGCTTATTATGTTAGTTATGATGGTGGGTGGCCAGGAGCAGAATATTCAAATGTTTGACTCTTTTCTCTGCATCTTACAATCCTGTGAAGTCTTCAAAGAGAGAGAGAGAGAGAGATGTACTGAGAAAAGAACCAGGGGAAATCTCTAGGGTATGTGATGCCCAGGTCTTTGGGGGTAAATTTCTCTCAGGAAGCTCTATTCGTGATGAATTAAACCTGGCTGGAGGTGACTCAGGAGAACTTCTGCCTTGAGAGAAGCAGGTCTGTGACCTCCCTTGGGGAGCCTCTCCTCTGGGTCCTGCCCCATACCCAATGTGGCTTTTTCTTATTCTGGAAACCTCTACCAATTAGAAGTCATCTCCAAATCCTCACTCCCCTGACACATGGATCAGCAAGATATACAGTTTAGAAGTTTAGTGCCCAGGGAAGGAACTAAAAAGGGGATTCCTGAAAAAGTACTCCAGGCTGATTCCCTAGCGTTTTCCTTTCCCTTCTCCAAAATCTTTGCCCTGACACTGTGACCCAATAGCGTGCTTGGCATGGATGATTCTAATGTTCCTTCCTGTGGCAGTGAGGGCAGGAAGAGCTACCACCATCTTGGACTGGAGTGGGGATTGGACAACAAAAGAGTTGTGTGAGCAAGTCATGATGTCAGGTGGCATCTGACAGAGCACCCAACTAGAGGCAGCATCATAGTGTATGTCCCCAAAGTCTCAGTTATGGACCAGAACTCAGTCCAGATCATTTTACCAACATAAGCTGCATGGTAGTCGGAAGTTTGTGGAAATTTTTAGAGGTTCGGAGAACCATGCCTGCACGCACGCCAGGAGAAACCCACCCACACCCTAGATGGTTCTAGCTGAAACCTCCTTGCTGCCACCACTTTGGTCACAGGTGACCAAGGTTTGTGTCCCCACCCTGGATGTTCCTGGGTTTTCACACAACTCATCACCCGTGGGTACATCTGCTTGGCAGGACGGAGCTCACCCGAGCTTCTTGCAAGTCTGGAGAAGGCCGTTTTTAGCTTTGCAGATAAAAATGTCCTGGGAGGGACAGGAGTGGGTGTAGAGTGAGCCCATCTGTATCTGCAGAAATGTTACAGGACTTGGTTGAAGGTGGAAATAAATGGGGACTTAGTCATTGGGTGGCCCTTGGCAGGAAGTGGACCTTTTGTTGAATTAGAAGGATTAGGCTGCTTCGAGGAAGGACTTGGGAAGTTCAGGAAAAAGGAAAGCATGGGCTTGACACAGGGGATGGATGTGACCCTCCCAAAGGGGACACTTTAAAGGGGACTGAGACAAGCATGGATGGAGAGTTCATGTTTGAGACTTGGAATGGGTGAGGCCAAACAGAGAAGATGGGGGAAAGCTTTTGAAAGAGTTTGGATGTCAGGAGGAAATTTGGGTCTTCTGTGTGTGGAAGAAAGGACTAGAGGTTTGTAACGGAGAAGGGACATGTTGAGCCCTGAGAAGAAGTCTGCGGTTCCAGTGTGCAGGACCCCTTGAATGGATACAGCCTAGAGGCAAGGAAGCCAGCTAGAACATGGCAGAACACTTATCTGAGTCTTTTCAAAGGAAGTAGTGGTTTGGAGAAGGGAATCCAAGTTCAAGGGCCAGAATTTTCCACTTACTGGTGGGGTGGCCTTGACAAGTCACCTGGCATCACTGAGTTGGCTTCTGCGTCTTTAAAACAAAGCCTGTACCCCACCAGCCCACTGGACTGGGTAGCTACAAAGCCCTAATAATGGGGTTTACAATAGCACTTTGTAACCCAGTGGTGGCACACAATGCGAGTTATTGTCGGTATGAGAGGAAGAATCAGTGTGAGGTGTCAGTTGATAAGGGAAGAAGAAAGGAAAGTGTCAAAAATGGCTGTTGGCTTTCTCCCACGAGCAGAGGGTGAGCTCCTGTGGAGAGGAGACGTCGGGGAGCCAGGTAGGTGTAGCACTGTGGATTTGAACACGCTGGGGGTCAACATAAGGGAAGACGGGCAGAGGGAAGTTGCAGAATCAGGACTGAATTCTGGTGAGGTCCGGGTAGGATGAAATTAGAGCATTATTTTTGTCCCCTGTGATTCTAGAAAAATTATAAGGAGGATCTAGTTAATTTGCTGTGGTGTTTGTTCGCTTATCCATTTAAATTCTTTAGCTACAATTCTAGAATATTTAAGTTGTTATGGACTCAGGTATATGAAGAGTAAATCAGTGGTAGAAGGCAGACCATCCAGAGTTGCCTCAAACTCAGGGGTTCCCAGGACATGGGAGCTTTCAGGGCTGAAAATGGGACAGTCTTAGGCAGGCTTGGTTGAGATAGAAGGTCACTTTCACAGGCTGAGAGGAGCCAGGAGGAGTGAGATGGTGACTCCTGGATCATCAAATGGTTACCGAAAGAGACTCGGGTGGCTCCTGTTGGAGCAGGGAGTGTGGCCAAAAGACATTATAGTTTAGTAAGAGAAACTGGAGAGATTACAAGATCTTGTTGTGTTCAGGAAAGAGCCAGAAAAGTCTCTCCAGAGAAGAAAGAAAACTGGCATCCTCAAAACTAAAACCATGGTAGGGTTTATCCTATCAAATTAAGAAGGATCCCTAGGGGGAAGAGGATTCATGTCACACCGGCAAATAAGGACATGTATGTACTTGAGGAATTTCCTTTTTTGGTGGAATTCACTCTGAAGAAATAGTTTCCCCTGTGCATTTAATGTGAGTTTACATTCACCTGCTTCGAGACGGAGTCATTTTTCCATCTTTAACAAAGACCTGGAATGAAAGAGATAGACACCGGCATGAGGCAAGACTAACTCTGACATGATGGTGGCCTCACCACATGAGAGCAGAGCCCCGTGAAACAGCAGATCCAAGAAGTACAGTGATCCTTGCTTCCTGAGCTATGTGGATGAAGCAGCTCTGAGAGGTTAACTCTTCTGCCACTGCAGACTTCCTTGCCTGGCCCTGTGCTTTTGGGTATGACTCAGAGATAGATGGGCCTCCAAGACCAGCATGGGGCCATGAGTTGTAAGGAACCCAACAACTGTAAGATTATTCTCATTTTTACAAAATCAGGCATACCCTTAAGAATAGTTACCTGATTTTTATGAGTTGAATTGTGTTCTCCCAAAATTAAAACGTTGAAGTCTTAACCTCCAATACTTCAGAACATGACCTTATTTGGGGCCATTGTAGATGTATTTAGGGAGGTCCTCAGGGTGGGTCCTTCCTCTAATATGGCTGGTATCCTGCTGAAAAGGGGGGAAATCGGACACAGACCCGCCACAGGGAGAACACCACGCGAAGTTGAAGACAGAGACTAAAGTTGATGTGTGTACGAGCCAAGGAACGCCAAAGATTGCCCAAACCACCAGCAGCTAGGAGAGAGGTCTAGAGCCCACTCTCCCTGGAACCCCCTCCCCCACCCCCACCCCCGGCTCCCTCGTCATGAACCAGCCCTACCAAAACCTTACCTTTCCAGCCTCAAGAACTCAGAGACAGTGCATTTCTGTTGTTTAAGCCATTCCGTTTATGGTAGTTCGTTACAGCAGCCCCAAGAAATTCATATACCGATGAAGTTTTTATTTGTACATTTTCTCACCTAAAAATAGCATGTCACTTTACTACTGTGTTTTTTGCTTATTTTTATTTTCTTTTGCTTTTTTAAAAAACTTTCAATAAAGTAGGGCAAGCAGTGGTTCGAGAGATTGCTTCTAAACAAACTGAGAACAATCTTACAAACTAGGAGAAACCAGAAAGGTTCTTATGATTGGTGCTCAGTAATGTTTTTCAGAATCATGACTGACAGCCCCTCGCTTGTTTATAGCAGGATTTTCCAGCCTCCAGCACTCACCATTTATGAAACAAAATATTAGTGGAAGGCCTCAGAAGATTGCCAATAAAACTGCTAAAACACGCTTTTGATCTCTAGGCGGCACTGAGGACAGATACTCCATTCCTTCTGGAAAATGCTTTGTTCTTTTGACTCCACTTAAGGACGCACTAGAGAAGCATATAATACATCAGGCTTTCCTTCTTTGTAGAACAAAGTTAATCCAGGTCCTTATCATATGAAAGTGTACAGGGATATAATCTTTTGGAAGACATAAATAATTCTCTGTAATACATTCAGAAATACTTTGATCTTCCTGTAAACGTCTTCGTAGCAAAACGGTAGTGCAAACTTTATTTTACATGTTTAGAAGTTAGCTGAATAAAGTTGGAGTGGTAATATTAGAACTTTAAAACTGTGTTTAAAAAAACCCAAAACAACCAAAATGATAAAGATAATTTTACTAGGTAAGTCCTGAAAATGTCTAAATTACATGTTGACCCCCCCTCCCATTGCGAGGCTAACACCAGGAATTTATTCTCCACATATTTACTTTTCTCTTGTTTTATTTACTCTGTTAATGGGCTTTAAAAGATTCTTTAAAAGCCTATTTTCCCTTGAAAATTTAATATTCATTTTCTTTTTAAATTTACTTTTATTTTTAAATATTTTTTTAAAGTTTATTTACTTATTTTGAGAGAGAGAGAGAAAGCAAGAACAAGAGAGGGGAGAGAGAGGGAAAGAGAGAACGCCAAGCAGGCTCTGCATCATCAGTGCAGAGCCCGATGTGGGGCTCAAACTCACAAACCACAAGATCATGACCTGAGCTGAAGTCAAATGCTTAACTGACTGAGCCACTCAGGTGTCCCAATGTTTGTTTTCTTTGAGCATTTCCGCTCTGTCAGTTCTAAGGGTTCTAACCCACCCCCAACCCCCCAATCACACACACATCACTCCTACTGTGGATTGGGCTGATCAGGGATCAGTGGAAAAGAACAGAGAAGAAGAAGGTAGACTCTTAGAAGGTCCTATATTCATTCCATGACAAAGATGTGAGGTTCCTTTGATAAGGGTGGGGGCTGCTGAGGAATTTGAAAGAAAAGAATGGTAGAATCAGATTTGCCACTTGGGAAAAGCACTCTGGAAGCCAGTTATGGAATGGGTGGTGGTCTCAGGGTAGGGATATGAGGCTGGCATCAGAGAAACTCAGTTGAGAGGCCACAGAAGTAGTAAGACATGGCGGCACCGTGGGTGGGGAGCAGACGGAAAAGGGAGACAGATCCAATCAGATTTAGTCAACTGTCTACATGAAGTGCCACCTGTCACTTCCCTGCTAAAGACACACGTAATCTGGATTACTTGATGCATCCCTTTGTGGGAAAATAAAATTTAGTAGTTGATGCCATTTGATAAGTGGGAAACAAAAAACCCATCAGGAATCATCATCCGGCCCTAGGAGTTTCCATCCTAACTTTGTTAGTCTCATTCTGAGGAATTCAGGAAATTCCAGGTCAAGAAGCTTGGTTGAGGTGAACGCTTACACATTCCCAGAATTCCATGGGCCAGTCCAAGGCATCCACTGAACTGGTTCACTATATTTGTCTGCTGTATTTATGCTCCAAACAACTGGGGTAGCATCTCTTTCTGATATGCTCAGGACAGGGATGGAGAGCAAGAGATTCACTCAGCCGGCCTTCCCAGTTGCGTCCAGGTGGGGTCTGCAAGCCTGTGTTAAGCAGCCAATGGCCCCTGGGTTGTGAACTCTTGTCCCTTTTCTAGACGTGAGGGAAGCAGTCTGTTACCTCTCAGAATTGGGCCCACTGCTGTGGCTTTGCAGGGAGCCCTGCCGTTTTGCATGGACTGGGGTGCCCAGTGTTGGCCAGGGAGCAGTAGACAAGATGGCTGGGCGCTTGCTGAGATGACGCCTTCTCCGTGTCCAGGCAGCAGGTAGAGCCTCGCTACCAGGTGTGATCAAATCTACTTCACTCGCAAGTCCAATAGGTGGCAGCGGTAGAGCAATCTTTCCCACGTCCCTGAGCAAGAAAGGTGCTGGAATCCCCACTATCAGAACTGTCGCTAAACTTTAATTACAAGACACCTGAATAATTCATAACTCGATAATTTCAGAATTTTTACATACTTTGTATATTTATATGTATTGATGCTAAATATTGTGCCAAATGTTTCCAGTTAATGAAGATTTTAAGCCCTAGAACCATTAGCCAAAATATTTATAGGCACAATTTATTTACTTGAATCTTACCTTCTTGGGGTTATAATTTTTTTTTCTCATTTTATGGGATATTTCTTCTTCTTTGGGTGTGCAAATTGTGCTAATTGTAGGCCATTTAAAACAATTATCTTCTGTGGGTTAGAAAGCAGACTATCTACTGAGGATTTGTGTGGGTGATTTCAAAAAGTCACGTACTTAGTAAAAAAATGTATAGATATACTAACCTTTTGGAATCTGAGAAATGGAAAGAGTTGCCTCTTTGAAAAATCAAACTTTTGCTTGAAAAGGAAATTAAGATACTGGCTTAGAAATCCTCCCCATTATTAATTTAACTATATGCATTTTACTAATATTTTGTTTGTTTGTTTAGCTTTCCTGCATTAAAAAGTCAGTATTTAGAGCTAATTCAGGAACACCCAAATGGGGAGATTTTAGGAACAGTGAGGGATGTCCAGGTGGCTGTTATATATCCGGAATTATCCTGTCTCTAATATAAAGTGGTCTCTGGGGTTTTGTCTGCCTTACACACACATCTGTGGGGGTTTCCTCAGAATCTCATCTTTGCTTTTAATCCCTTGCCCTCAGGTCAGAGCTGGGACTTGGGTGGGGCCCATGAGACACTGGTTCTGCCCATCATTTAAGGGGGCACGGGAAAATTCAAACATTAAGATAACTAATATTTAAAGCAACATTTTCAAAAATCAAAACAAATGCAGAAAAATCCTTGATGAGCAAAATATCAAAAGTCTAAATAAAACAGGGTCAGCAACAGTGCTATCCTTTTTTTTTTAAATTTTTTAATGTTTTATTTATTTCTAGGAGAGAGAGAGAGACAGTGTGAGCAGGGGAGGGTCAGAGAGAGAGGGAGTCACGGACTGAAACAGGCTCCAGGCTCTGAGCTGGCAGTTAGCACAGAGCCCAAGGTGGGGCTCGAACCCACGAACCACGAGATCATGACCCAAGAGAAAGTCGGACGCTTAACCGACTAAGCCACCCAGGCACTCCAGCAACAGTGTTATCCTGAGCCTGTTCCCAGCCTTTGGCAGAAGGAAAAATCAGGAGTCCTCAATTCTACCTTTATTTAAAGTGTTTGTTATTTTGTTGATCATGATTCGGGGCATTGATTTTGCCTTTTTAGAATATTGCATTCAAGGCTTACTTACCTGGATTCCTCCATTTTTGGGGTGCCCTCTTGAATTCTGTGTCCTGGGCTAGTGCCTCACCTCTGCTCAGCCTAAGCCTGAGGCTTCTGGTCTTCATGATGTTTATTAAACATCTAGAGGCCCTTCTCATGACCAGGACTGTGGCCATCATCCAAAAAGACAAGAATTCTGAACAGTAAAGAATGAGTAAGGGTGTCTAACAAATTGCTGGGGTTTCCCAAGATGACTTCATTTTTTTTAGAAGCCTAGATTATATTCTTAAATAATTTCTTTAGTTTCTTCTTCATCTTTTTTTTTTTTTTCTTTTTCCTGCTTTGCTCGTGGCCCATCTGCACCCTTAGTCTGTGGGTTGGGTAACCCAGCTGTGTTTCGGCAAGATGCTCAGATGGTCTTGAAAGTGTCTCCTTTCCAGGATCCTTCAGAGCCCAAACCACACGCTTGATTCAATCAGATTTCTCATTGAAGAAAGAGCTATCTACGGGAACTTTGTCTTTTCAAAAAAAATTTTTTTTAATGTTTTATTTATTTCTGAGAGACAGGGAGAGAGAGAAAGAGAGAGAGAGAGAATGAGCAGGGGAGGGTCAAAGAGAGAGGGAGACACAGAATCTGAAACAGGCTCCAGGCTCTGAGGTGGCTCTCAGCACAGAGCCCAACGCGGAGCTCAAACCCAAGAACCGTGAGATCATGACCTGAGCCGAAGTCAGACGCTTAACCGACTGAGCCACCCAGATGCCCCTATCTGTGGGAACTTTGAATTTTAACCCATCTGAGTATCTACATGACAGTCAAATTGAACCCAAATCTCCATGTCGATTCCTCTGAGTTATGTACCATATATATAGTATACTCCTGACCCTCATAGCAGCAAGATCTTCTTATTCTGAGAAAACCAACCAATGGAGTCACTCTCTGCTCAAATGGTAACTTGGTCAAGATAGCTGGCTGTGAACCATCTGAACACTTGGCTCTGGGATTTCCTTAGAAGCTGGCACAGGAAATATTTTTCTACGAATGGATAGAAGTATCTTTTAAAGAGCAAAGCATGGGGTGCTTGGGTGGTTCAGTCGGTTGAGCATCTGACTTTGGCTCAGGTCATGGTCTCAGTCTGTGAGTTTGAGCCTCTCATCGGGCTCTGGGCTGACAGCTGGAGCCTGCTTTGGATTCTGTGTCTTCCTCTCTCTCTGCCCCTCCCCTGCTCATGCTCTGTCTCTCAAAAATTAATAAACATTAAAAAAATAAAAGAGCAAAGCAAACTTATTTGTTCTGTTCTATTCCTTCTTCCTCTCTATCCACCCATCAAAAGTGGGACGATCTCAACCCTCAAAGGGCTGAAACCCCAGGGTGGGCCCAACAAGAGTGAAAATTCCAGGCCACCTGGCCAAGTAGTGCCAGGGACACCACGTGCATGAGGACAGCCTCCCTCGAAGGGAAGGACAGCCTCCACTTCCCAAGGGCTTTTGCTTATAAACAGCAAGGAAGGAAAAGCCAGGCGTGAATGCTGATTGGAAAAGTACATGTTTGAGGCCCGGTGTCCTCAGAAAGGTGTGACAGGATCAGGAGACAAATAAACATTAGTTAGAAGGACAGTCCTCTGGGAACATTCTGTGAACGGGTGATTTAAGAACTACTTGAATTGCCAGAATTTGTCTATTGGACCACAGGGCAATCAATGGTATTTAGGATGCGTATTTTAGAAAACAGTCAGAGTTTAGAAAGATTTAAGTTGGGGCACCTGGGGGGCTCAGTCAGTTAAGCGATGGACTCTTTCTTGCTTTCAGCTTAGGTTGTGATCTCTCAGTTCATGCATGCAATGGGCTCCGGATTGGCAGTGTGAAGCCTGTGTGGGATTCTTGCTCTCTCACTCTCTCTCTGTCCTTCCCCTGCTCATACTGTCTCTCTGTCTCTCAAAATAAGTATAAAAAAAAAAAAAGAAAGAAAGAAAGAAGAAAAAAGAAAGATTTAAGTTAAAAAAAACTTCTAATAAATAGAGATTAGAATCAGACTTTCTTTCTTACAATTTTTAATTTTACATCGAAACACTCTAAATTAAAGGAGCCTCTGCTTAGAATCAAGCTTTAGGTATCTAAACATTATTTTTTCCGTAGCAATTCTTTTTTTTTGAAGATTCCAAACATAGAAAGTCATCTTTCTGATTATGTCAATTCCCAATCAGTTTTTTATTTTTGAAAGTCATAAAATAATGTTTTTACTTTTATGATTACGTTAAGGCTTGCATTTTTTGAAAAATTATATTTTCCCCCTCATTAAGCAATTCTGGAGACGGAGGACAAAACAAAATTGAATATTGAATAATTCAGCTGAGTTATTTTTCTCTTCCAAGCATGTTTAAATTCATGTTGGGAAAAAAAAAGTTGGATGAGTTACTTTTTAAGGATGTAAATGTATATCCTGCCTTTTCCTGAATACACAAGAAAACTGGGTTAAGCCATATTTTCTTTAAAATTATTCTTGGCAGCTCTTTGGGAAAATCTGTTAGCTTGTCAAGATAAATTTTACAAGCAGTATCCCAGGTTATGGAAGCCATTGCAAAATTTCTGAGAGAGAAAGGATCTTTGCAGAACTAGGGTTACACGTGTGTTTATGTATTTTATATATATGTTGGTACTGTGCGTACTCAAAATATTTGGATGTGGGGTAAGCTAGAGACAGCTTTCATTATTGTGTTTTATTTTTTAAGTAAGAGATACTGTAGTGAAGGAGGATTTATGGTTGGAAGGGGGCACCTGGAGAGAATGAATGCTCCCAGATTCTCTGAGGGGCGAAGTCTCTGCTCTTTCGAGAATATTTTCTGTGGACAGCTGTCTTTTGTGTTGTTTTTGTTCCCAGACGTTTGCTGAGTGTTATCAACAGGGACAAGACTCCACATTAACCAATTGAGTCAGGCTCTGTGATTCTGAATTTGTCTATCACGTCGGCCATCATAAGGTCTTTCGTTGTCTTTTGCTTTATCTGAATGCTTTTCTTTCAAATTTCGGCTGGTTCTCAGGTGCTCACCAACTGGTTACTTTTCCTGACACACAGACACCTGCTTTTCCTCTACCCTCAACCTGGGGGGAAGTTTCTGGACTTCTGGAAGGAAAGGCCACGGATAGGATTATAGCTAATAGGGACGTGGGGTGTCCTACATCGAAAACATACACTGTAGCACCAGGCAAGCCTGAATTCCAAAGCCCCTAGCCCACTCCCTGGCTGTGTGACTGCAGAGAAGTTATCACCCACTCTGAACTCTTGGCTTTTCCATCTCATACAACTGCCGTGAACTCAGTGAAGTCACATGTGCGAGTGCTAAGCATGGGGTCAACAACTGGGGGCAGTCCCACAAAGGGGCTTTGGTTTCTGCTGTGCCATCGCTGTCACAGTGATTGCTACTGTTATCAGTAAATTGCAGGGTCCCATGCAGGAACAAGATGATGCAAGGGACGGCAGAAGAAAGCAAGAGGCAAAGTGGTTTGGAGGAGGCGGGTTACAGGAATAAGAGACTTGGAAGTGAAGCCAGGGCCGACTGGTTGAGCTGGTCAGGATTCTACCTGGACCACAGCCCAAGGGAATGAAATGTACCTTCTGAGAGCAAATTCAGTTCTTATTTTTATCAGACCACGGCCTGTGCTGAGATAACCCAGTTGGCAGGAGGCACAAAGATGCTGTGTTTTATCACGCTCTGCGAGGCCCTGGGGAGCCCAGCTTATAAAGTTGGACTCTTGAAAATCCTCTGAAAGGGCACAGTTGGGGAGATCCTTATGGCTCAGCCCGGAGCACCTAAGCCTTCCCCGGCCCCCAGTTCGCTCTGCTCCAGGGGCCTTCCGGCGCTGGCTGCACGGGCCCCCTCGCAGCTGCCCGGGTCACTGGCCCTGGGCAAAAGCTTTCTCACCTTTGCTTGGATTTCCTTATTGCCGTGTGCTTGGTTTGGCTGTGTTCTTGGCCTGCCTCCTATCTGGGTCCTGCCCCCTCTTACCACGTGTTGTTTGTCCCAGTTGAGTCTGCTCCGAGAGCCACGGGGCTTGGGTCACATCCTGGAAGTTTCTCTGGTCCGCCTTGCGAGGGCTGCTCTTCTGACTCACTCTCATCTATTCAGGGTATGTAACCCTCTCCCCTTCCTATCTTTTAAATCTCAAGATGATTCAGGGGCGCCTGGGTGGCTCAGTCGGTTGAGTGTCTGACTTTGGCTCAGCAGCTCAGGCCATGAGCTCGCGGTTCATGAGTCTGAGCCCTGCTTGAAGCTCACTGTTGTCAGTGCACAGCCTGCTTTGAACCCTCTGTCCCCCTCTCGTTCTGTCTCTCCTGCACTCATGCTCCCTCAAAAAGAAATAAACATAAAAACAATAAATAAATATCAAGATGATTCATAGAATTTGGGTTATTTTTCACCCTCACTAACTCATATTGGCATCTCTAATGCCTCTACTCCACGAATCTGCAAATCTAGATACTTAATGGAGAGCATATTTTTGGAGGTTTTTTTTTTTTAAAGTTTATTTATATTTGGGAGAGCACAAGTGGGGATGGGGCAGAAAGAGGGGAACAGAGGATTCGAAGCAGGCTCTGTGCTGACAGACTGACAGCGGCGAGCTGGATGTGGGGTTTGAACTCATGAACCGCGAGATCGTGACCTGCACCGAAGTCAGACCCAGCCGAGTGGACCGCCCAGGTGCCCCTGTTTCTGAAGTTTTAAAATGCTTGAAAATTTTAAAAAAGATTACTTTCAAATGGAAGGATATCTTGAATTATTTTGAATTAATTAGGATTAATTTTGAATAGGGCTGAGGTTAAGGATCTGAAAAGAATGTCGTTGGCCATACCCTAAGAAGTCGAGGGGCTCGATATTCTTTCCACTTTATTTGGCCATCTTTTCTTCCCCCCTTTTTAAACACTGTGAGAAAATATGCACGACCTACTATTTATTATTTCGCCTTTCGTAACTGTGCAACTTGGTGGCATAAAATGGATTCGCACTAACTGCCATCGCACTAGCTGCCCCCCCCAAACTTCTCATCACACCCACCAGGAATTCTCTTCTCCCTTCACCCACATCCCTCCCCACCCCTGTTAACCTCTATTTATTCATCGTTTTTCACCATTAAGGATGGAACTCAACTAGCTAACTGTATGTATTTTTTTTATTGCTGTGTAACAGATGATCACAAACAGAATGACTTAAACAACATAAATTCATGAACTCACAGTTTCTACAGATAAGAAGTCTGTGTGTGGTGTGCTCAGTCTCTGCTTGGGGACGTCACAGGCTGCAGCAAAGACGCTGGATGCTCTGTGGTCCCCATATGTGGCTCAAGGACCTATTCCAAGCTCACTGTGAGTGGAACTTATTTCCTTGTGGTGCATGACTGAAGCCTCATTTCCTTAGTCCGTGTTGGCCTAGGGCTCCCTTCAGCCTTACAGTGATTCGTAGCATGGTAACTGCTTCTTCCAGGCCAATAGGAACCTGCCCCTGTCTTCTTCCTGGGAGATCAGCCACAGAAACTTGCACTTTTAGTGGCCTCTCCTGATGAGGTCAGGCTCACCCTAGATCATTCCCTCCTTTTGCCGTGTAACAGGACACAACCCCGGACTGATGTCTCATTATATTCGCAGGGTATACAGGGCATGTGCCCACCGAAGGAAGACGTCTTGGACACAATTCTGCCACAACTGAACAGGGCCAAGAGTCCAAATGCTCTGTAGTAGTTCTTTCTGTGCTTAATTTCTACTCAACTATTTTTGCTGTTCTGCTTTTTAAGGCTGTGCAGGTTGGATGCTGGGGCCTGGAATGCAAATCCCCAGCTCTAATTCATGTGAAGGTGATCAGCTCCTTTCACTTTCTGGGTTCTTTAATCTTTGCATTCAGGGGTCCTCAGGAAAGGGCTGTGGGTCCATATGATGGACAATCACATATTCACTCAACAAATACTCACTAAGCATCTACCATGTGCCAGTCCCTGGGAGGGTTATGATTACTGCCAATTCTGACTATCTTTCCAGTGGATCTCCTTAGGGGTATGTGTGTGTGTGTGTGTGTGTGTGTGTGTGTGTGTGTTCATTCAATCCTAGTGCATACCAGACACTGTTTCAGGTGCTGAGGATATGTTCAATGATTGAATCAGCTAAAAGGTCTGCCTTCTTGGAGCTGACATTGTCTTAACGGAAACAGAAAGTAAGCATCATACATATATACAATGTATAACGTGCCAGACTATGATAAACGTCATGGTTAAAGGCAGGTCTGGGTAAGGCTGCACTGGAATGTGGGAGTAATTGTCAAGGGTGATCTTTAGTACTACAAAAAGTCCTAGGAACACCAACCAGGTGATGTTTGAAGTCATCTCTTGAAAATGGTCATTAACAGAGAGAGGCCTTTATCAAACCTGCAGCTACACGGAGTGATGTGCTGTGGACACGGTCCAGGCCATAAGGAGTCAACACTTCCAGTCTCCTGCACGGCCACAGGCAACGCAGAGTGACCATGAAATGTTCGGACCCTAGACATGGGAAGGGCCGGCTCGCCGCAAACTTTCAAAAGGATTTGGAGTATTTTTGAGTAACTCTCACTTTCAACTGGGGCCTCATCAGCTTTAGCAATGTCCCTGGGATGGACACAGAGCTAGGAACAGGAGAGCCAGAGTGACTTCCAGCCAGCCCTCTTTATTTTTTATTTATTTACTTTTTCTTAAATAGTTTATTGTCAAGTTTGTTTCCATATAACACCCAGTGCTCATCCCAACAAGTGCCCTCCCCCATGCCAGCATGCCCTCTTTAATTGTTTAGTGTGCGAGTTCACGAAACTGTAGTCATAGTAAGCAGGTGACTCCCCACGGTCCCCCAGCCCCAGCCCTCATGACTCCCCATTCAGTGCTCTTCCCACTCTGCCTTCCCAGCCAGGGCCCTCCAGGATTCCCTTCTGGCCTGCACACCCCCACATGCGCCCAGCAGGTGCCTCTCTCTAGCCTGTAAGCACCTATTAGGAGGACCACACCTTATCTGATGCTGGATTCAACTTCCAGGGTGGCCAGAGTGAAGTATCACACACTGAATACCTTTAAGCCTCAGAAATTTATTGTCTGCAGGCTAGAAGTTCAAGATCAAGGTGTCGGAAGGCTGGGTTCTTTCTGCGGCTGTGAGGGAGAATCTGCTCTGTGGCTCTCCCAGTGTGTCTGGTGCTTTGCCGGTGATTTTTGGCATTCCTTGCCCTATCTCTGCCTTCATCTTTACTTACTACTCTTCTTATATCCATGTCTGTCACTAAATTTCCCCTTTTTACAAGGACACCTGTCATATTGGTGCCCACCCTAATGACCTTACCTTAACTAATTACACCTGCAAAGGCCCTATTTCCAAATAAGATCACATTGTGACATCCGAGGAGTATTAACAAATAAATTTTGGCAGGACACAATTGAACCCATAACAGATGTTATAGTCCCAGCACATAGCATAGGAGTGGCACTTAATACAAATATACAAATATAGGTTAAAAAAAAAAGAGTATACCTTGTGTTTCCTGGATTCTACATTGCCATGATCTGCCTCCAACCCACCCATGATCTGCCTTTCTTATCTTTTAGCACCTCTCAGGCTACTGTCTGTCCATCAGCCATGGTTCTGGTCTAGGTCCAATCTACCAGTGAGAGAGGACCAGATTCCTAAGAGTAGTCCCCAAAGGAAACATTGACTGGTAGACATTCTGACCATAGGAAGGAAAGCTGGTACTCAGGTGGATATTTTTAGACGCTGTCTCTGAGATGACATAAAGTAAGGCCAGGACTTACTTATGAGTCCATCTTCTCCACACATTCCACACTCTGGCGGTCTACCAATGGAGTGTCTTGGCCAGATTTCTCCATGCACGCCATTCTAGTGAAGTTTCACCATAAATATTTCATAGCTGCAGAAGCAGAGGGAGATCCTACAATGTATATTTAAAGGCTCAGCACTAACTTTAGCACCTCCATAAAATGTTTAAGAATTTTTTCAACCAGAAGAAAAGTCTCTGAGTCCCTGTAGCACCTACCATCTCCATCACGCACCAGTGTATTGTTTCAGAACTTTTTGGACCATAACTGTTGGCCAAGAGATTGAATTTAGGAGCAGATGATTGGGGTGGTCCAGAGATGGCCTTATGTGTTAGCAGAGTAAGTTTTCAAGTTCAGGCATGCTGGGAAACTCCTCCTCTGTCTTAATTAGCAATAGTCTTATGTTGGAGATACCACATTGGCTACAATACTGCCACTGCACAAATCTCCTCCTCTGTTTCAAATAATTCTTTCTACCTGGATACTAGAAACTCCCTTTAATGAAGGAAGGTGGTGGGCATCACAATTATCAAGATAAGACATTTACTAGTTTATACTAAGATGTTAGTGACTGATATAACATCCTCATCCAAGATTAGGTTTTAATAAAAGAAAAGAGAGCAGGGCAATCCAGAGGCTGTTTGAATGGAGCAGAGAAGAGGCAGTAGGGACAGTGAGCCAAAACATGAGGAGGGGCACAGAAAGAGGAGACAGGTGCCATTGAAGATCAATTTGACTCACTCTACAATTTTGCTTGTAGCCATGCCTGGAGGAGAAAAGGAGGTATGAAAGATTCTGCTTCCCTTGGTTCCCAGGAGAATCATTCTATTCCCCCACTCTATTAGGCTGCTGTGTCTTTCTTTTTCAATGTGAAAACCTTTCCTTACCTTTTTATTTTTCTTTTTTAATGTTTATTTATTTTTGAGAGAGTACAAATGGGGACTGAGAGAGAGGGGGACAGAGGATCTGAAGTGACTCTGCACTGACAGCACAGAGACCAATGGGGGGCTTGAACTCACAAACCTTAAGATCATGACCTGAGCCAAAGTTGGACACTCAACCCACTGAGCCACCCAGGAGCCCCATGAAGGTTTTCTTTATGAAGGAATATTAATGCCTAGATGTTTAGAAATACGATGGAAGCTGATGATTTTATCTTTTTAAAAGATTTTTTTATATTTTTATTTATTTCTGAGAGAGAGAGACAGCATGAGCAGGGGAGGGTCAGAGAGAGAGGGAGACACAGAACCTGAAGCAGGCTCCAGGCCCTGAGCTGTCAGCACACAGCTCAACGTGGGACTTGAACCCATGAACTGTGAGATCATGACCTGAGCCGAAGTCGGACGCTCAACCGACTGAGCCACCTAGGGGCCTTTTTGATGATTTTATCTTTGAACTTGATCTTATACTCCAATGGAGAAAATAATTCCCTAATGAGAGAAAGTCACAATCTAAGTATCAATAGCTTTGTGAAATAACCATGAGAAAGTAATTGAGTTTATTGGAACCTCTCTAGGAAATCGTGACTTTAGTAAGTTTTGTGGTACTTAGGCATCACATCAAGGTCCTCGGGGAAGCTCTCCAATAGACTGGAGGTCCCTTGTCTTCTGTGATTTAAAACACATCCCATCTGGCCAGTAAATATGCTAACTGGACCTGAAGCTCCATTGAGCTTCTTCAAGAGGGAAGTTCATGATATCAACCAACCGATAGCTCAGTTAGGCTCTCAGGAGAGATGTGTCTCAAAGTATGTCTAAGCATTCATTCTAAAGCATGCCAGAAAGTTTGAGGGGAAGGCTCAGCCTCAGACAAGCCAAAGATCTGTCTTGCATCCAGAAGGCAAGACTTAAGCCCAGTTATTGGAACATGCAGCACATTCATAGTATTAAAGAAAAAAAAAAAAAAAGGTCAGCCAGGAAGAAATGCCAGACATTTTGCTGGCTTGGCTCTACCTGACGTATGTTCATTCATGGGCAAGGAGCCGAGACGAGGCTGTTCTCAGCCCGGGCCAGACTTAATGCTTCATTACCTTTGCCCACCTCAACACAGGATGTAAGGTTGAGCATTGAGCAGTAATAGCTGGCAATAGAAATCAACATAAATTACTGTATGTTTAAATACTTGGATGTTTTTTCAGCATACGCTCACAGTCTCTATTCTGAAAATAATTTGGTAGGGTACTTAACAAACCATAGATCTTTGATCTCAAGTGAATTGGATCTAGTAAATATTTTCTTATTTGGATGGTCAATTTCTGTGCAGCATGCAAAATGGAAGTAAAACAAAGCTTCGATTTGCCTCATGGAGTTTATGTCTTTTCTGGGAACTGATTTTTAGAATTAAAAGAAGAGCAAAAAGCCAATTTTCTTTACATGTATAAAGTATTTATTTTATGTTTTGTGTTCCTTGTAATAGATAAGATCATACATTTGCATGTATACTTTGAGCCTTATAAATAGTACAATATCATGTAAATTGGAAAATGCTATTAAGATGTTTTCTTTTAAACTAATTTGTTGAGGTATGATTGACATACAAAAGCTGTACATATTTAATGTATACAATTGGATAAGTTTGATGATAATTAAACAACCACGAACCCATCATCACATTGTATGGCATAAGCATCTGTCACCTCTTTATCATTATTTTTTTCTGATAAGAACACTTACCATAAGATCTATCTACTTAGCAAGTTTTTGCATCTACAATAGTATTAACTATAGGCTCTATGCTGTTGGTAGATCTCAAGGACTTATTCCTCTTGCAAATCTGAAATTGGGCACACTTTGATTAATATAATTTGATATTTTAGCATTTCAGAAGTGAATCTGTCCATATTACACAGCTACTCTAGCTAGAAAGGAAGGAGGGAAGAAATCTGAATGTGGTATGGAAGGAATAGGAAGTTTCAAATACATAATTTAAAGCTCCAAAGCTAATAAGCATTGACTGATCAAAGTAGAACTCTTCTCCATCTGTGGCATGACATTTTGCCTTTTTCTGTCTGTTCACAGTATCTTTAGAAAGTGTTGACAAATTTTGACAAATATCACACACTATTAAATAATCTATACTTTAACTTTGATCTACCTTCCTTTCACCAAATAAATTGTGCCAAATGAGGTTTTCCAATGGTTTTCGATGAAGTTTGATTTGAGGTTATAGAGCTATGTGAACACACTGAATGGAAATTTGTGTGTCATAGACTCTACTATGCCAAGGAAATTGCTTCTGTGTGCAAATTTGTCTATTTGATTTTCATTGAGTGCTTTCAGTGGTAGCGAGTGGTTTTAAGGTAATTTGTAAAGTGCTAAAGTGTGTGCATGTGTGTGTGAGACACTCAATCCACACACGCACACACACACTTATACTCACTGTTTGTTAGTTATTCTGACATTTGGAAAGAAAGTAGTAGTTTAAACAGTTTTTTAAAAAATATTTTGGGGAGCACCTGGGTGGCTCAGTCTGTTAAGCGTCTGTCTTCCACTCGGGTCATGATCTCACGGTTTGTGGGTTCCAGCCCTGCATTAGGCTCTGTGCTGACAGCTCGGAGCCTGGAGCCTCCTTCAGATTCTGTGTTTTCCTCTCTCTCTCTGCCTCTCTGGCACTCATGCTGTGTCTCTCAAAAATAAATAAACATTAAAAAATATTTTGAATTGGGGTGCCTGATTAGCTCAGTTAGTTAAGCATCCAACTTTGGCTTGGGTCGTGATCTCGCAGTTCATGAGTTCAAGCCCCACACTGGGCTTTCTGCTGTCAGCACAGAGCCTGCCTCAGATCCTTTCTCTCTCTGCTCCTCTCTCACTCACGCTCTCTCTCTCTCTCAAAAATAAAACATTTAGAAAAAATAAACATTTAGAAAAAAAATATTTTCATCGTTACACTGAGCGAAGTCTTTTTATGCATATGGTTAAAAGGTTGACACAATTTTGAGTGTTAGAATTTAAGAAATCTTAAAGGACATCTTGGCCAGTCCCCTCAATACAAACACTGGATCTGAAGGGCTAGGCTGTCTGTCATTTTGCTAGAGTCATATCACTAGTGACCTCCTGCTGGAACGATATGTACAGTGCTCATTCTACTTCACCAAGGCATCAACTTTTCTGATGTTAGTAAAAACTCAGATAACTAAAATATACCACAGCATTCCAGCAAATCTGGGGTCTTTCTGAGAATAATGTCCTCCGATAACTATTCTCTGTTCCTCTCAGTGATTCACACTCCTGGTTAACGCTGGGAGAAAAGGGGACAGTTTTCCTGGACTTCACATTCACACATTCATAAAGTGGCTCAACCTTGGAACTTTGTCAATATTTTTAATTGATGAGATATTATATGGGTATATATATGTATTAAAAATGTTAATTTGTTTAACATAAACTTTAAAAATATACCACAATACTGCAACCATGTTTTAATATTTCATTATTTGGAATACTTAAGAATAGAAACGGCTGAAGTCTATCAACACTGAGAGATCCTCTTAATATTCATGACTCAAAGAACCCATGTTTTCCCTCCTTCCTTTAGAATTATTGGAGGAAATCTTTGGTTTTTCCTAGCCAGAAACTGTGATAGAATCCTGACTCTATCGCCACCTGTTCAAATTCCACAAATTCTTCTAGAAAATTTCCTTGATTTCCTGAGATAGGAGTCACTGTGATCTTTTCAACATTCAGGACACTACAACTTTGTATTTTAGTTTTCTGTGTTTGTGTCTTATCCTCCCCAATAAATGGAAAGACCCTGTGGCCGAGCCAGGGTCTCACTCATGTTTGCATTTTTGCCCAGAGGAGAGACTTGCAGTGCAAAAGTACCTGCCCTATTTAGTGAATGATAACATGTGCCATGGACTAAATGTTTGTGTCCTCTCAAAATTCATATCTTGAAATCCTAAGCCTCAATGTGATGGTTTTAGGAGAGTGAGTTCTCTGGGAGATAATTATGTCAAGAAGGTGGGTCCATCATGAACAGGATTATTGCCTTTATAGGAAGAGACATCAGAGAGTTTATGCTCCTTGCTCTCTGCCATGAGAGGATACAGTGGGAAGACAGCTATCCACAAACCAAAGAGCAGGCTTTGCCAGACACTGAATCTGCTGGCACCTTGATCTTGGAATTCCCAGTTTCCAGAACTGTGAGAAGTAAACATTTGTTGTTGTCCAGTGTTAGGGAAATTCATTATAACAGCCTGAACTAAGACACTATGATAGGCATATGGAGAAGAGTAGTGAGGGGCTAAGGGATGGAGGCTGGGGCTTGATTTTGTATGGCTAACAGGTTTGGGTTTTTATCCCAGACATGATGGGGACCATCAAGAAATGTTGGCTGAAAAGGAATGTCATGAGTAGAACATGCCCTTGGAAGCTTAATATGATCAATTCACGTGTAGAAAATTGGAGGGAGACCTTTGTAACAGTTCAGACATCCAGGAATATTGGTTTGATCTTGTTGGCAGTAGAAAGAGGGGTAAAAACTGGTGTTATAATGAGAGTGGTATTGATCTGGAATTGGGTTGGAATTGATTGGATCACAGAACTACATTAAAGATGACCTTGTAGATCAAATTACCCAGCCATGACTTGCCCCTGGATCTCCCTGGAATACAGGTGGCAGATAGTGAACCAAGATCTGATGCCCTAATGGCAACCTCACCACCTCCCAATATATTTGTCACCACCTTTGGACAATATGAATTTTTCCTTAGAGCGAGCCAAAAATCTTCTACATCATTCCCATCCATGGGTCCTGGCTCTGCCCTTGGAGAGAGTGCTAAATAAACCCATGTGATTGTTCATTAGATATTTGAAAAAAGCTGTCCTGTCCCTTCATAGTAAACCTGCTCTCCACTAGCTCCTAGTCCAGCCCCTTGTCATGTCAGGTTTCTTCACCATTACTGTTGTTTTTCTCTTGGATATTTTCCCTCCAATTTGTCCATGTTGTATATGAAATGCAGCATCAGGACTTAGTTTAGCAAGTGTTGTTGAGCCAGGGCCAAAGCTGAAAACTCAAGAGGAATTGGGGAAAGAGAAGCAAGTCACACAGCCGTAGAGAGAGAGAAAGACTGAAAGGCATTGAGCCCCAGGACGATATGGTAGGCAGCTTCCAAAATAGCTCTCAATGATCCTTACCTTCTGGTATTCATATCCTTGCAGAATCACCCCCTTATAAGTGTAGACTGGACCTGGTGATTTACTTCCAATAAACAGAACATAGGGAACATGATGTGATGTCACTTCTGAGATTACATTGTAACAGAGTGACTTGTCTTGCTTGTTCTCTGTCTGGTTCTTCTTGCTCGTTCACTCTGAAGAAGCAAGCTGCCACATGGTAAGCTGCCCATTGGAGAGGCCAGTGCGGCAAAAGGCTGAAGGTACACTTTGTCCAGCAGCCTGAAAGAAGTTGAAACCTTCAGTCCAAGAGCCCAGGAGAGATTGAACCTTACAGTCATGTGAATGAACTTGGACTTGAGTCTTGGCTCAGAGGATGTGTGATTAAAAAAAACAATTGTTATTTTGAGCTATTAGGTTTTGGGGGAATTTGTTATGCATCAACAGATAACCAACGCAAATTCTTCTTACTGCCACTAACCCAGACTAATTGAGATGGACATGAGGGTAGATTTCCCAGCTCCTATCAGGGTTCTGAAGCAGAATGGAAGGGTGGCTGGGGCCACAATGCTATTGATGGTAGGAGGTTTCAGACAGTCACAGAAATGCTACAAAGCCAAGGAAGGAAGGAGGAGAGTGTAGTCTTGGCTGTTTATGACCTCACATGAAACTCCCCAGGAACCTCCATGTTATGAGTGATACGTGCTTGCTCCATGTTAGGGATCATGTTTAGGGAGTATATTAATTTTCCAGGACTTCTGTAACAAAGTACCGTGCACTGAGTGGTTTAAACAACAGAAATTTATTGTCTCCCCATTCTGGAGGCTGGAGATCCTTATTTTGGTATGACCTCATCCTAACTAATTACAACTGGAATGCCCTATTTCCAGATAAGGTCACATTCTGAAGTACTCAGAATCAGAACCTCAACATATGAATTTTGGGGAGACCAAATTCAACCCCTAACCGGGATGGGATGGGGGAGAAGTAAATGGCATGTGAGAACAATAAAGTGGGGGGGGGGGTCTGATGTGTCCATAATGGTTTTTAGAAAGAAATTTGAAAGAGATATGATAGAATGACTTGAATTGGTAGAACTGAACAGGTAAAATGTTCTGTAATCTTGTCCAAACGATGGAGTAATTTCACACTTTAAAAATATGAACATGGTCCCTAAGTGGTTCTTATGTAGTGTAGCAGGTTGGGGAATGTTGACCTCAAGGAAAATTCTTCTTCAAGGAAGACTGATTGAAGAAACAGAGCTAGGGAGTGTGAGTGAAGCATCCAGTTGCGTTCAATATGACTCACTCTCACGTGGAAAGGAGGGTCAGTGTTTGAAGCAGACTCAAATGGTAGAAGCCACTGCGACAGTAGATTTTAGCCTAATAAGAAAATGCTTATTTTTCAGTGAGAAAATATTTGCCGACTCATCCAAGTTTGCCAAAACAGTTTTGACAATTCATAAATGAAATGCATTATTACAAGTTGCTAAGTGTCATACACTAGGGATGACCAGTAAAGGCAAAGTGACCCATTGGTGAGGATGTTACAGGGTAGCAGGGTAGCCAGCCTTGAAGTTCCTCACCGATCTGGAATTGCTGTGCTTCTGCCATAGTCTGATTGCCTACTTTGTAAAAACACGGCAGAGAAAATGACAAGGGAGTGATTCTGACTTATTCATTTTTTAAAATGTTTATTTACTTATTTATTTATTATTTTGAGAGAGAGGGAATGAGACAGAGAGAGAGAGAGAGAGAGAGACAGAGAGAGAGAGAATCCCAGTCAGGCTTCCCACTGGCAGTGAAGAGCCCAATTTGGAGCTCGAACTCATGAACTGTGAGCTCATGACCTGAGCCAAAGTCAGATGTTTAATCGACTGAGCCACCCAGATGTCCCCTGACTTACTGTGTTTATGATGAACACGTGTTGCTCCCAGTGCTATTCACTGCTCAAGATCTCACAAACTACATAACAGTTGACTCTTGAATCATGTTAGAAATGATCATTTTGCAGAATTGGTCTTATTCCCCTTTTTACTCGAGACGTGTATTTTTCATCTGTCTCAGTTTCCCCCCCCCCCCTCCCCTATTTCCTATGGTTCCTTAGAGATGGATGATGACCTGGTGATCACACCTGCCAAATAACCCAATCCCAGAGTTGGGTTCTCAGGATTCACAGACTTGAGAAATGAGCCAATGTAGCAATTAACTCCCTGCCTTTCAGAGCTCAGACTTTTAATAGCTGAGTGCTATGGACATCCTCTAAAGTGTTAGTTCCTTCATCTGTAAACCTAACTTCCTACTTCGGAGCGTGGCTATAAGGTGTCAGTGAGAATGCAAATGGCGCATAGGAGCTACTCAAAGAAGGCCAACTAACCCCATCACTAGCCCACGTATCAGCCGTATCATCGAGTTCAGTCTTTGCAGGAAAGCAGGATTCTCAACAAAAGAGATGGATGACTGTACTGAGGTAGTTCCAATATCTTTCCATCGTCTGTGATGCACACTGACCTTTCTCTCCGTGCAACACGGTGCTAAAATCCACTCCCTCCTTTTTGTCCTTGGGAATTTTTAAAGGACTTAGGAGGCTTCTGGACTTCAGAATTTCCAATAATCTCATTACAAGCTGGAGTTCCTCTTCCATCCTCTGCCCATGTGTCGGAATTGCCCCAGCTCACAGGATGACAGACGCCCTGGACACAGTCCTTCTCATCCCTGGAGACACTGTTATTTGATTTTCCTCTTAAAGGGTATTCCGGTTTATTATCAGTATTTCACTTTTGCAAGATTCCCTTCTTTCTTGAAATCATACCTTTTCTTTTGTTACACATGAATAATAATTTAAAAACCCCACCTACTACAGCCTTTGGAACACTGTAAGTGTCAAATGAAACTTTTGTTTTCCTCAATTCTTTTGTGGCCATTACAGCCTCTAAAATAACTTCTTCTTCCAAGATTTCCTTTCTTCTTATTCCAACCATCTGCTCGGATTCAGAGTAACCATGCTCTGTATCTTTTTGAGAGATGAACTTAACTTTGGGAGTAAGTGAGAAGGAGTTGGAGATGGCGCTCAGTTTCATAGCCTGGGGGCCCGGGAATTGGTAATGGCTTTTACAGAAAGAAGGGAGAGAGGAATAGGCTTTAGAAAGAAGGAAGGAAAAAGATGTTTCACTTTTAATGTTACATTTTATGTACTGGTGGGATATATGCTTGTGTATCGTGATCTGTTCAACAGACAGTTTATGGTAGCAACTGACCCTGGCCATCCACATTTGGGAATGACCCAGGGACAAGGCAGGGGTGAAAGCGGAGCTCTGGTTGTGGGGAAATCACAGGGAAAATAGTGTAAGTCAGAGGTGTGGGGATCACCTGACGGCAGACTCCTGGAAGCCACCTCTAACCTGGTGGGGGAGGGATTGGATCCACTAAAGACAAAAGAGAAGCCATTGGAGGTAAGAGCAGAATTAGAGGAATGTTTCACCTTGGAAGAGAAGTAAGGAGAACACTTGAACAGTTTAAAAAATTTGGAAACAGATGGTGCAGAGAAGTTAAAGAAGGTAAGAATGGCAAAGCTTATTAGATTGGGCCACTCAGCATGATAACAACAATAACACCTCCCTCAACTTCCAGCACTAGTGACCGTTGGGATGGGAAGATGATGGTGTTAATTACATCACTTAGTCATTACAGTATCTGTATGAAACATTGGTATTTATTATAACCTGATTTTAAGATCTGCATGAAGATGATATTATATACCAGTTAAAACGACTCTTAGTATCAGCCCTTGGAAGAATTGAGCTTCTAACTCTTGGTAGCTAATTCTAACACAGGAGTTTCTTAATATTTAACTTGTAAAGAACACTTTTCTCTATTACAGGGCTGAAGAATATATTGTAAATGTCAACGACACTTTGGGTGATGAGGAAATAACAGCAGGAGGTGTCAACTACTTTTTCTAGAAATTTGGCAGGAATGAGGAGAAAGGGAGGCCTAGAGTAAGGCTGAGAGAAGTTTAGAGTTTTATTCTCTGAGGATGAGGAGGACAGGATATGGGTCGAAGAGATGGCACTAACAGACGTTCCAAGAGAAGGGAAGGTTTTGTAGAAACTTTATCTGGAAAGTTGTGGTAAGTGAGTGTTACTAAGATGTGTGCCACAATAAGCTTTTGAGCTTTAGGTTAAACAAACAAACAAAACCAAAACAAAAGCCCAACTCATTAGTAGAGAGGTCAAGGACAGGTGTTTGGGAACATGGCGAAGGACGGATACAAGAGCAAGACAGGAGAGAAGACTCATTTCAGAAGAGAAAGGAAGGTCGAGAGGGTGAATGGAGAGAGCTGGGTAGAGAGAGGAGGGCTGACCCCCAACTCCTGGTGGGAAAAAGCTACTGATTGATGTTCGCCCAATGGCCTTTGTTGGATCAAGTGTCTAGGGAAAACCATGTCATCAGGGAAGACACTTCAGACTCGCCATTCTGTGATGTGACCACTCAGTGGGGAGGGCGTTGGCACTTGCATCTTTGTGATACCTTTGCTATTGGGCATTTTGTCAACTAGAAAGTGCCCGGCCTTGCGCTTTCCTTGGTGGTATTTTATGGAATAACATAGGTCAAACCAATTTCAATTTCAAATATTAACATAACTTGAAGTTCCTTGTGTCTTAATTAGAGGTCATCAACTTCCTTGTAAAGTGCTCCCTGTCAGGACTGCCTGTGGGTAATTTGGGGAGTTCAGTGAAGCTTAAAATGATAGATTTGATAGTCAGGATTTTTTTTTTAAGTCAGATTGTTTTGTTCTTCAGCAAATAATGGGTAGCCCGGACTCCAATTAGAGCAGTATTCAAATAATTTTAGATTTGCATATTTGAATTGGTCGTCTTTGGGAAGGAGAGGCCAGGCCATGAAGCTCTCCAATTATTTAGAGCAATTAGAGGAGATAATCAGACACTTCTGAGGTCTCATTAGCAGCCATGTTGCCTGCTCCGACATCTCTGAAGATCACAGCAGCGACTGGGCCTGGCCGCCCACACTCCCTTTCTGGAGAGTTCTGCAGACAGTGACTCACTCTGAGTGAAACAAAGGTAGCTATTTTCACAGCCTAATTTTACTTTCCCTCTGAAAAGTCATTCATTACTGCCATTTCTCTAAAATATACATTGTAAATACCAATGTCTTTTTCTACTTCAAAGCCCTCTAAATTTTGTTTTAGTTCTAAACCCATCATCAACTCGGTACTTAATACCAGGCCAGAGTAATTTCCCAGCAATAAAACTCGATGCTTAGAAAACTAACTTTTGGGAAAGGAGGCATCCAGCATTCCAAATTTTGGTGCATTCAACTCTAATCCTTTTCACCGATGATAAGCACCTTAGGAACACAGCAGAGTTTTGGCAGTAAAAGTCCTCAAATTGACAATAGCATGGTCCTTCTCTGTTTATGACTGCGCTTGGCATCATGGGTTCAAAATGAGGGATTTCATCTGTACAGACGCCCACGCCTCCCATACTGGCAGAGGCTCCAAGCCCCCCTCCAACCACTGAGCAGAGTCAGAAGGATGGTTTCCTTTCCTTGGATTCTGCTGCACCGAGCAGAGGCCTGGCTCTGGCCCCTCTCCTCCCAGAATTAAGGATATGCCTGCATTCTGGAACCCAGATTTGGAATTACAGCAAAGTAATCGTTCTCTGTATGTGCTGGGTTCCACTGTAATTCCCATATTAAGCACAGGTAGAGTGGGAAGAGAACAGGTTTAGATTAGAAGATGTAGCATTCACTAATTGATTAACATTGGGCCAGTTGTCAATCACTTCCCTGGCCCACCATCTCTTCATCTGCAAAAATGGCGGCCATAATACTAAATACTTGACTTCTCCCCTGCATTCCATTGCTCCAAGACCCAGATGAGATGACATTTGTACAACAGTTTTGGAAGCGATGAACATATCGCACAATTTTTCACACATGCAGAGAATTCGTATCTGTTTCCGAATTTCTATAAAAGGTGGAATTTGAGGGGATGCTGCTTAGGAGTTCAGAGTGTGGGTTCTGGGACCAGACTACCTGGGTTTGAACTCTAACCTCATCACTTTCTAGCTATGTGGCCTTGCAATGGTATTTGATCCCTCTCCTCCTCAGATTCCTCCTCAGTAGTAGTGGAGTAATAATAGGATCTGTGTATAAGGCTTTCTGAGGATCTGAGACTAAGAGATACAGAGCCATGCCTATCATGTACATGAACTACGAATATCAGTGAAACTTCAAAAATCCACATGTGATATGGATATGGTTTAATCAACGGAGATATCTCTTAAACTAAATAGGAAACACTTTTCCAGTTATTTAACAATTGTTGGGGGTAAACCATTCTTGATTTTTGCGCATTAAAGATAGTTAAGGGGGCACCCGGGTGGCTCAGCTGGATAACTGTCTGACTCTTGATTTCAGCTCAGGTCATAAGCTCATGGTTCATGGGATCAAGCCCCACATTGGGCTCACTGCTGACAGAGCAGAACTTGCTTGGGATTCTCTCTCTCTCTCCCCCTCTCTCACCGTGTCTCTCCCCTACTCACATGCTCTCTCTCTCTCCCTCTCTCTCTCTCAAAATAAATAAACAAACTTAAAACAATAATTAAGCGTTCAGTCCAACATTCCCCCACTCCTGAGGGCCTTTATAGTGAAATTCTGTCATTTACCTCCTTAGGATTGCTTGTAATTTCACTTTTGTTGAGTTACAGAAAGCATGGCTTATTAACCTACTGAAAGATCTCTATTTTTCTAATCAATCACTTCTTCTACCCTCTCAGTTTCTTCCAGAATGGCAGGATCTAGCCTGTTGTACCACCAGGGCTACTATAAAAATTGGCCTTAATACCAAAGGTTTTGTGGCCATGAATAGGATCATACAGCAAATGTGAGGGTCTACTCTGGGTGCAGAAATGGTCCTGAATTGGCTTTTCATCAAAAGAGTGGTACCCAAGTGAAAAGATTCAGCAGGTTCTCTATGCTTCTTTGTAAGGACCAAAAATCTCATGGAAAATGACCAGAGGCTGCAGTGCTAGTCAGCCAACCCTGTCTTAAAGGGGAGATCACACTGTGTGCCAACAGGCTGGTGACTTCCCTCAGAGGAACAGGAATGTGTGTATAAGATCCTCTTCTATTGCATGACTCCATTCTATGCTCAGGGTCATGGTAAAGGAGAGCAAACACTGTCAAGGACAATAGACGTGTCTGCTATGTATTTCCTTGGTCTTCTGTCCCTATGATGAGTTTGTTCTTGCCTGCCTAATTAACTTGCTGTCATTTCTTCTCATCCATGGGCTTTCTCTTGTTCTCACTCTCATCTTCACCCTCCCACCCCCATGCAAAATATCCCCCCACACCCTTCCCCCAAAAAACGGTGTCTGCAGTGAAAGGGACTCTTTGGAGAGCAAATTCCAGGAGTCCCTAGGAATCAATCTCTGCTGTAATATTACACAAGCAGCCCCTATAATATCACTTTAATTAAGCTGGCTTTCAATATACCAATTGCAACTTTCAGAAGTTGTCACGGAGATTTAATGGCTCATGCATTCCTTCCCACTGCCAAAGATTTTCTTATGTTTTCATCCATTTATCCTTTGAGGAGAGAAAAAGGAATTTGATAACAAAAAACCCCAATGATTTTAAGTAACCATGATCTTTTGGAAGAAGTTCCAGGGCTTTCTTAAATGTAATAAAACATAATAAAAATCATCAACTTTTAAATCCTTCAGGACTCTAGCTTTTTGTCGTTTCTTTTTACTTGCCTGCGTCCAGTTATTGTGACGCCCTGTCTTCATTTTCTTCCAGAAAAGACTTCCAAAAGCCACATTTGGCAACCTGGTTGCAGAGACTATCCAAGTTTGTACGCCACTGATATGAGCGAGAACAACACAGCATTTGGAGTCCAGTAGCCTATGGGGAAAATGTGTAGCAAGAGTCCCATAATTTGATCACCTTTTCATATTTGCAATATTGGGCGATGAGAGGAAGCTCAGTGATGAGTGCACGGTTCTTCTCACTTTTGTTCTTATGGGTCCTTAGGAAAACCCTGTGTTTTGCACTGACCACCTCTCAAATCCTACTATGATGTGTTTTATGAACGCTTTACTTCTGACCCTAACTTAGTGGTTCTGTATGGAATAAAAGTATGCGAAAATCATGGTCAAAGCTTGTATATGTGCTTTTACTGGCATCAACGGTAAGAGCACTAATAATTACAAGTGCTCACGTCACAGGAGATACCCAGGCCATGAGAAAGACATAGAGGAGGCTCAGAGGTCATTCAGGCTGCTCACTCCCTCTCAAAGGAGGAACAGATGATTGGACTATGAGCTAAGGTGACACAGCAGGCCAGAGAGGGCAGGGGACCTGGGGCCAGAGCTGGGATTCTGCTTTTTCAGGTCCATGCTCTCCCGAATTTGCTCTGCAGAAATGTGTGTGTTTCCTGTTTCCAGAGCTATATGTCTGAATGAGCTCTGTCCCACTTGTAAATAATGCCAAGACCAACGTTTAATCCATTTTTAAAATATTAAGAAGTAGGAGTTACAGATGTGTGTTGCAGAGAGGGAGACCCTTTTAAGGATGTTCTATTTTTTTTTAATGTTTATTTATTTATTTTGATACAGATTGAGAGAGTGCATGAGTAGGGGGGAGAGAGAGAGAGAGAGAGAGAGAAACAGAGAGAATCCCAAGCAGGCTCCTCGTTGTCAGTGCAGAGTCCAATGTGGGGCTCAGATCATGAACTGTGAGACAGACCATGACCTGGTTGAAATCAAGAGTCCAACTAAGCCTCCAGGGCACCCCTGAGGACATATCTATTGAACAGAAGCACACAAATGCCTTTAAGGAATTAATGAATGAATTTCTTGTGACTCAACATATCCCACATGATAGAATTACATTTAAAATTTTATATCTCTGGAACTCAACTATTTAAGCCACTGATTATAATCATAAGTAAATATTCCTCTGACCTTCAGTGGGCTTACTTAGATAAATTTGTTGCATTTTGCTAAATCTTGTGCTTTCATTAGAAAATGAATCTTACTTCTGATAAAATTAAATATTCAAATCCCTATATAAGATGAATATAGTTACTATTCATTACCATTCATTCTTTACTAATCATAAAACCAAAACAATAAAATAAATACACACTAAAAGTATGAGAAAGCTATACTTGACATTCTTGCTGTTTTGAAAATCTGTTGTTTATAAAATGCAGTCTCTTAAATAACTTTCCTTTTGGGAGCACTCTGAAGTTTGGTGTTACCCTTTCAGAGTTCAGCTGTCATCTTTCACACCAATGTCACTGCTGGTTGTTTCATGGGAATTCCAACTCCTTCCATTGGCAAAGGAAAAATGTATTTATTCACCAGATAGTTATGAATTGTAAGAAAAAATGCATAATTGGGTGACATTGGAATGGGTGGATGGGGGCTGAAATCTACACCGTGTGTAAAGAAATGTGATATTAGAAGCAAGCAAATGTTGGAGAACTTTAAGGTGGGGTAAAGAAAAAATGAAAAATAGAAGTACCAAATGATTCAACAATCCTACTTCTGGGTATTTATCCAAAAGAATTGAAATCAGAACCTGGGAGTGACATCTGTACTCCTATGTTTAATTCTGCCTGTCCACCATAACCAAGATGTGGAAACAATCTCAATGTCCATCAACAGATGAATGGATAAGAAAAGGGTGGTTTAAACATGCAGTGGAATATCATTCAGCCTTAAGAATGAAGGAAATCCTGTCATATGCAACAATATGCATGAAGGTTGGGGATATTACGCTGAGTAAAATAAGCCAGTCACAGAAGGACAGACATTACATGATTCCATTTATATGAGGCATCTAGAACTGCTTTAGCTCATAGAAGCAGAGAGCAGAATGGTGCTTGCCAGTGCCTGGGTAGGGAAGGGGAAACAGGGAGTTGATCAATGGGTATAAAGTTTCAGTTATGCTAGGTGAATAGGCTCTGTACAGCACAGTCCTATAGTTAGTAGTACTTTATTATGCACTTGAAACTTTGTTAAGAGGGTACATCTCATGTTAAGTGATCTTACCACAACACTATTTAAAAAAAGAAGAGGCTTGGAGGATTCATTATACATCAGGCACTGATTAGATACAAGAAAGCCATAGGAGATGCCAACAATACCTGTGATAGACATCATCTACAGTAAAGAAGATGAACCCCAGAAGGGCAAAGTACTTTGCTCCAATCACAAAAATGGAAGTGTTGGATTTCATCATGATGCGAGCTCATGATAAGGTCCTCCACAGAGAGGAAGGGTAGGGGGACACGTCATCATGTGCATCATCTACCCAGTTTCTCAGAGCCATGAGCCACAAGTTAGTGGTTCCCCAGTCAAAGCCTGCCCCCAATGAAAAAAGAGAGCTCTTAGATTCATACTGGATGAAGTCATGTCAGAAATATGGCACAATTCACTCATGGGGTGTGAGGGTCGGCCATAGCCCAGCTACCCGGAGGCACCCTGGAAGTGACAGTGCTTCCCTGTCAGGTCAGCTTTCCCTTACGTGGATATGGATCCGATTTTGTAGAATTTAGCTTTCCCAGCAATCTGTAATAGGAAGGGCAGTCTTCTTCCAAATATAAAATAATTAGCAATCCCCACCCTCAGGAATTCTGAGGTGACTTAATGTGTTCCTGTCATCTGTCCCTTTCATTTGTCTACCAGAATCAGAAGCCTCCATTGATGAGAAAAAGCCTCAGCTGACATTGTAGAGCCCTCTCCCATTCCTTGTGTAAACAGGCCTAATTCTTAGAACATCCATTTGGAACACAAGACTGAACTTTTCCAGTGTTCAAAGGGACTCCCATGATGCTAACTGCCTCTCAAAATGAAGTTCGGATTTTGAAATTTGATAAACCTCCCAAATAATGGTTTGGTTATGTTTACCTAATTCTTATTCATTGGTAAGTATCTAAAAGAAATCATTATTAAACCTACCTCACTGATTGCTCTAAGTGTGAGATAATAAATAATGCATTTCTACTTCAATTAATCTACTTAGACATCTCACAGGCCAAATGCTATGGTGAAATGTTCTAATCTACAGGATCAATCGGCAGCATGGCTCTGCCTCTTGACATTTTGAGCCCCCTAACAAAGAGCTTTTAATTCCAATTATGAGATAAACGGGTAATTTAGATGACCGTGTTCTGCCACTGTGCTCAAACTAATAAGTGATATGAGGCATTATAATGACAACTCGCAAGTCTACTCAAGGCAGACTTCGGAGAGACTCTGCCCTCCCCCACCACCAAAAGGAGAATTTTTAAGTTTTTAATTTTTAAGTCACATGCTTGTATATTTTTCAACTTAATATATGGGTCTACAAATATCCAAGAATTTTTTTTTGTGATGATTTTTTTTGAGTGTAGAATATCTCATTACTATGGGATTTATGAAATGATCCAAATTCTACCACAGTACAAGTGTTGTGAAAAGAACTAGTAACAGAAAATCTAAGGACTCACAATAACCATAAACCCTTAATATTAAGTTAGCTGTTTATATGCATTTCATTATTTTATTTTTATGCATTCTCTTCTGATTCTTTTGGACATACATAAACATTTTATGTGATTAAAATCACAGTATACATGTCATTTTCTAACCCTTTTTAGCAATCATTATCTTGAAAATGTTTCCTTGTGGCAAGAGGTTTCCATAATGATAAATTTTAGTATTAATTATGAATGCCAGTTATAACCTAGCTAAAGAATGAAGCATGAGATAACTCTCCCATTGATTTCAGAAATTCAGAAATTCAAATTTGCTGCCATGTTTTTATTATCATAAATAATGCTGAAGTGAACATCTTTGTACATAGAGGTCTTCTGTCCCCCTTTCTTTTGGGGTCAACAGTCAAGAGACACAGTCCAATTGCCACGTGTCAACATATAGGTTCACCAGAGTCTCCCCAGGCTTAATATTAAAGTATAAGGTAGCACTATAAACAGAAAGTTACTACATTAAGTGTACATTTCTAATTACTAAATGAGACTGAGTTTTTTCCCCCCGCACAACTGTGCTCATTAACTAAATTTCATCTTGCACTTATCATTTGGCTGTGGATCAGTGTTTTACCATTTTTAGGAGATCCCTTTGCAAGAATTTGTAACCAAATCTACAAGAGTAGTAGAACATTAAAGGCAATAAATTGAAAGTAAGGGCAGTTATTGTATATTTCACATGATGTTAACCTCAAGGAGTTAAAAGCATATGTACCTTCTGAAGCAAGACATGGAAAGTTCCCTGCAGGCAACATCATCCTTCATTTGTTCCATGCTTTGCACAGAGTTCTCCCTGGAGAGTTTTCCATAAATTGCTGTGAAATCAACTCAGGTATCTTTTACCATGTTATTTCTGCTCCTCTGAGCACCCTCCCTACCCCGATACTGAGCTCTTGGTCATTCTTGAGAACTTTGGACATCACTTTTTCTACGTTGAGTTCGTTGGTGCTCCCTTTCTGCACAGTCCTCTGCTGTGGCTCACGTGGTGGTGGATTTATTTATTTATTTACACCTCAGTCCCCCTGGTGGGCTGTGACCCCCTGTGAGAGGACAAGAGAGGCAGTGCATTTTCACCTCTGAATCCTTAGTATATGGAATGATGCCATCTGCTAAGATTTATGCATTGGGTGCACAACAAGTGTTTGCAGGTGCCTAATGAGTGCTGAAGGGATTGTATTTCATGTCAATATTATTTCGGTACTCCCATCACATTACTATCTTTATAGGGTCTAAATCAATTCTTTAGTTATAAAGAGCCTCTAGCCAGACTCCTCCTTGGGCTTTGCAGTGGTTGCTAGCACCTCCTGCTTCCAGAAGCTACACATGTCCTTGCTTGCTCTCCGGGTGTGGTCCAGGCTCCATTCCACCTAGAGGTGATGGAGCGACTGATGGTATTGAAATATGAGCTGTTTTAGTGTAAACAGTGGTTTCCACTATGCTTTTTATCTCTGTTGTTTGGTCACACATACTTTTGTAGAAAGCCTTGCACACCTCTACATATCACTGTTAGTTTCATAGAATAATGTCACCATGCTGTGAAGCGCTTGGGATAGATGTGTCCATTGCATATAACTGTCCTGCTCTGGGAAGGAAATATACATACGTCTGTGCCTGTAGGGGAGAATGAAGTTAGAAATCAATCACACTCGTTCTTTGCCCCAAATAAATATATTTGTCAGACCCCAATTAGACAAGTTCACTGTGTTGGTGCAAAGCCTGAGAGAAGTTCATGAGTTCTTGAAGACTGAGGGTTTCCATTCGGTTGTTTAGAGAAAACTAAGCTGAGTGCTTCGAAAGTAATTAAGTTACTCTTGTTGACATTTTTTTTTTGATGTCATGATAGTTGATAAGACAATTGTTTTCTGATGACATTTTTTTAAGTTTATTTATTTATTTTGAGATAGAGAGAGAGAGAGAGAGAGTGGAGAGAGGCAGAGAGAAGAGAGAGAGAATCCCAAACAGGCTCCTGATGCAGGGCTTGAACACACGAACTGTGATATCATGACCTGAGCCAAAGTCGGACCCTTAACCAACTGAGCCACTCAGGTGCTCCAGATGGGATTTTTTTTCAATGTTTTATATATTTCTGAGAGAGAGACAGCATAGCAGGGGAGGGTCAGAGAGAGAGGGAGACACAGAATCTGAAACAGTCTCCAGGCTCTGAGCTGGCTGTCAGCACAGAGCCCGATGTGGGGCTTGAACCCACGAACCATGAGATCATGACCTGAGCTGAAGTCAGTTGCTTAACCAAGTGAGCCACCCAGGCGCCCCTGGATGGGATTTTTTAATAGGCTTATAAAATGCCTCAGTTGGGCATTTAGTTCAATGATGATAGAGATTTGAAGGGTGAACTCATATCTATAACTTACTTTTTAAAATCATATACCAATAGCACTTGTAGGTATTCATCCTGAGGAACTGCTATAATCGTGACCTAATGATGTGACTGCATCCTTGACAGTGAGGTAAATAATAAAATTAATGTTGTTTCATCCCAGAAATCTGTAGAAGTAAGCCATTTGTCTTGTCCTGTGCAGTTCAATAGTGATGTTAAGTCTTGCCCCAACTTATCTCCCAGGGATATTAGGATATAAGCATTTGGAAATTAAAGATGCAGTGTAAACACAGTGAATTTTTCCTATACCTTTTAACATTTTCATGGCAGTGGCCAGGATTCCTAGCTGGCTTTTCACACAAACCTATCGCTAAGTAAAGGAAAGAGGTTACTTGAATAGGAGGATTTTTTTAACGTTTATTTATTATTGAGAAACAGAGAGAGACAGAGCATGACCAGGGGAGGGGCAGAGAGAGGGAGACACAGAATCTGAAGCAGATTCCAGGCTCCGAGCTGTCTGCACAGAGGCTGATGCGGGGCTCGAACCCACACGCAGTGAGATCATGACCTGAGCCAAAGTTGGACACTCAATTGACTGAGCTACCCAGACGCCCCAAGATGTTGTTGACCTTACTCCAAATGCAGTATTCTTGAGCTACAGATTCTTAATAATACACGGTAAATGCACTTCATTACGTGTGCGACTTTACAGCACGAGGGATAGTCCCACGTGGGAAACCACAAGTGGATTGAGTGCACTGACTGGCCAGTGAGAAAAGCCTTCTGTCCTGTGCATTCTGTAACTGCAAACCAAGGGGCCATCGCTGACAGACAGAAATGCTACCATCTAAAAAAAAAAAAAAAAAAAAAAAAAAAAGGGGCGCCTGGGTGGCTTAGTCGGTTAAGCGGCCGACTTTCGCTTAGGTCATGATCTCGCGGTTCGTGGGTTCGAGCCCCGCATCGGGCTCTGTGCTGACTGCCAGCTCAGAGCCTGGAGCCTGTTTCAGCCTGTGACTCCCTCTCTCTCTGACCCTCCCCTGCTCACACTGTCTCTCTCTCTCTCCTAGAAATAAATAAAACATTAAAAAAAAAAAAAAGAAATGCTACCACTTGTGGTAGCAGTGGGTAGGCACGCTGTGGAATTAAAAAAAAAAATCTGTCTGCAAAGTAAGCGCTTTGTTTTTTGTTTTTGTTTTTTAATAGAATAGATTTAGACTCATTTTTGAGAGAATCAACTCCAGTCTAGAAGAAACTCACCTTTGGTTTCCTATCACCCAGACAGGCAAAACTAAATCCTGGGTCGCCAACTGACATTTCCAAGCCCTCCGTGTTGGTCTCGATCATCCATGCTGTGGGGCTGGGCCGTGTGTTGTAAGGTGGTGAGCAGAACCCTTGGCCTCTACCTACCGGATGCAGCGGCCCTCACTTCTCCTAGTCATTGCAATCAAAAATGTCTTCGGACGTTGCCCACTGTTCCGCTGGGAACCAAAATCGTCCCTGATTGAGAACCACTGCTATAAAACAAATCTCACAAAAAATTGGTGAAGAAAACTGGGAACCTGCCTTTAGTTTTGACTTTGCTGCTCCCTCACAGAGCAGGTGTCTCGGCCTTTCACTGTCCCCTCCATAGCTGTGATGTGGGCACGATGCCATTCACCTCATTCCCCCCCACAGAAAGATGGTGGAACCACTGAAGTAGTGCCAGACACAGATATTTGTTGACAGAATGATGAATGAATGAGTGAATGGATATAAGTGCATAATTAGCAGATCTCTAAGGAAGAGGGTGGCCTCATTTCACGGATTCTCCCTGTAGCTGGACAGTCTCCCAGCTTTTGTTGATGTCTGCGTTTCCACAGCGTGGATGGAAGGTGGGAGCCATGCCCAAGCGCTGTGTGTCTGCTGGTCTTCAGTACGAGATCCGTATTGCACAACTGACAGCTCTAACCCCTGACAGAAGGATCCCAGGAGTGTGTGCATACGTGTTGTTGTTGTTGGCTTTTCGGTTTTGTTTTTGTGTTTGATTGTCAGAATGTCAAATGTCAAGCTCGACTCAAACCATGGCGAAACTCCCGTAAAAATAGAATAGAATTTTATTACTCGGTTTCACCATGCCCCTTCATTTAAAAGTTGACATCACTTTCTCCTGATTGTGAGATCCATCTCATTCCTTTAAAGTTTCTGACTCTCTCTCTCCCCTCCACCCCAACAAAGGCTTAATGTACATATGAACACGTGTGCATATATAAAACAAAAAGCCTTCTTTACATTGTTTAGCTTCTTGTAAGTGGCAGAGTTCAATCACAAAATAAACCACTGTAAAACAAAAGTTTAAATACTAATAGCTTTCAATACATATCTTCCTTAGGAAACAAAAAACGTTACTACCAATAAATAACAAAATTAGCTCATACTGGTTTAAGAGCCAGCTCCAGGAAATTCTTGATATTGTTTTCTGGACACTTAGAAAAAGGATCTTTGAATTACAGAAACTCCTTTACTTCTCCATACTCTGTCCATGAAGCCTTTATAAATACATTTACTTTTAATCTGTCTATGGGAAAGCTACTATGGCCTGATTTCTTTAATGTATTAGGTACACGGCATCACAAGAAATGATGTAAATGTGGTGGTGAGAAATTTTAAGTTCCTTGCAAGCTTTAAAGGCTTTCCAAACGGCTTACTTTTAGCTTTATTTTGCATTTTGTGAAATCTGGCATCTAGCTCTTTAAAGACAAGAATTGGCATAAATAAACAAACAAGTATTGTCTTTCTTGATTATTTTGATAACTGATAAGGTCATTTGTTGCAGAGTCCAGTTATATTAGCCTCACATAGCTCAGAATGTGGGATAATATTCCTGAAGTCAAAAGAAAATCTTGGTGGCAGTAACAGCAGTGACTGAAGATTGAGGGATTGATAAAAACGACATAAAATCTAATTTCTACTTCCAAAATGTCATTTAGTATATTGGGTATTGACTAAATTAAGAAAGCAAATGAAGCAAAATTCACAAACTCCAAACACAGATGTCTTTAAAAAATTTTTTTTTAATGTTTTATTTATTTTTGAGTGAGAGAGAGAGAGAGAGAGAGAGCAGGGGAGCGTCAGAGAGAGAGGGTGTCACAGAATCTGAAGACAGGCTCCAGGCTCTGAGCTGTCAGCACAGAGCCCGACACAGGGCTTGAACCCATGAACCGTGAGATCATGACCTGAGCTGAAGTCGGACACGTAACCGACTGAGCCACCCAGGTGCCCCCAAACATGGATGTCTTAAGACATTAAAATCCTAGGTTCCATGCTGGTCCTCTACCTAATGTCCTTTAGGGCTGTCCCCTTCTGTTCTCCCTGGATATACTCTGGTCTATCTAATCCACTCTCCACTGGAGAGCCCAAGTGACTTTTTCTAAGTACAAATGTGACCACATCACCACTTGTCCACCTCAAGACAAAACAAAACCACTTTTAATGATTTCCCATTATTCCTAATATAAAGCCAAAATTTCTTTTTTTTTTTTTTTTTTTTTTTTTTTTTTTAAATTTTTTTTAATGT